>NC_143389.1:36614716-36921988 GCF_980474605.1 Leiobunum rupestre
TACCGAAGAGAAAGGTCGAGGCTAACGTAACGTATTGAGCCTAATAAAAACCTGAATAATTAATGACAGCTAGCCCCGCCCGCGCGAGGATATCATATCAACGAAAAAACCCAAATAATAACGTGTACGCGACGGGGCGGGCGGGTTGGGGACTGAAATCCGAGTACGGTAATTACACTTAGTTATTGATAGGGACACCGGAATGATTGATTATTGTGTACAATGAAGTTCTCGCCACGCGCCCTCTTCCGTCGAACGAAGGAAGGAGAAAGGACGCGAAAAAATGATGCCACGAAGCATTACGGCGAAGAAATAGAATCCCGAAGACCATCAACGTCCGCGGTCGCTTTGTCATTTGCCCAAATTCTGGCGTGTAATCAAAGGTAGACTGACTTAAGTATAGAGAGGTTAAGAACGAGAAATTCGTCTAGGAAAACGACTACAATGTCAGGCTTATTGGAGACATTTGCTAAGCCTAAAGAGTGAAATTGATTGTAAAAGGCTTGGTCTCCATTATCGCGTTTATTTGCACTAAAAGTTAAATATATAAAATTTCCTGATGATATTTTCAAACGCAATCAATATGGATACAATTTAGTAAATCTATTGGGTGCTTGCTCGTAGCGTCGAGGCTAAGTCCCACCTTGAAACGGTCGCAGTTACTATATTTTCACGTCACAGATCACGAGAAAAAATGCCACACGATCCTGCGAAATAATCACGTGAAATGGTGGTTAATTCAAAGCCCAAAAGTCGTAATATTTAATATTTATTGCTTTTCATATTTTATTTTAAATATAAAGAATCTAAACAAGTGTTCATCATTTAAACTATTATGTTGGTAATCGCAACAGAAAAATATGGAAATCTGCCGTGAGAAGACACTTATCAGCAAGAATTTCATTCCAATCACACTTTCGTGGCTCCACACTATAGGTACGACCCTGATTTATCTTTTTGACCTTACTAGCTTACATTACAGCAGTCGATTGTGTAATTTTTTTGCATTTATTAAAATAATTGTGGATAAGGTGAAAGTAATCATAAAAAATTGTGTTGAATTTATAACAGTTGACTGAAATGGGTTTTAAATGGTTGAATACAATTCACTTTTTGGGTTTCCATAGATCCACGTAGCGACCAACTAGTGTTCAAAAACTGCTGGATTTTTGTCTGCTTAGACGTTTTTGTGTTTAATAATAACAAACCGTTTATTAGACCATTCTATAAAATACTATTGTGTTTATTTACTTTTGTGTATAGAGAGGCAGAAGGTTTGGCCCGACTTTTCATGAACCAGGGAGGCTCAAAAAAGGATTATCTGGAAAACCTGCCAACCTAGTTGTCTGGATAAATAGTGGATTTTGGATCAAAATCCTACTCATTTAACGGTTATAGTTTTATTATACAAACCATTATAAATAGTTAATTAACTATATCTCATTGATTTTTTAATTAGTTCAATTATCGACTTACTATATTTTTAAATATACTATATAGGCTACCTTAGCTATATTTTAAAATATATTTTAAGGGTGACGCTTCTATTCTAAGAGGAATTATAATAACCAAAAATCTTCAAAACCAAAGAATAAATAAGTTTATAAGTTCAACCGAAGTAGCGCTATGTTGTCTTTGTGAAACTGTTTAGTCTATTAGTCGACGAAAATCTACTAGTGTACGGCCTTCTCGCGTTGCACGCAACGTGGCTCTATGTAAGCTGAAAAGGCTATTTGCTTTGGATACTCTATATAACAATTGCGGAGGCACGAAACGCATATTTTTTCCTCTGCTAGGAGATTATAACAACCCTTCAGTAATAATAAATGTTCCCTTTTGTCTAGCCTTTGGTAAATATGGTAGATGATATTTGGCATCACACGCCAAACATACCTTGAACCACTTTTCTCAAGTACGCCTAATTTGGCCTAATTCAGTCGGGAAAATAATATTAAAATTCATCAACCGTAACATTTCCAAAAATTAAAAAAAAATGTAAGGACCCTAAGATAAACGAATTAGACGCTTACTTAAGTTTCCTATATATTTTTTTAATAATTCACGAAACATCTCGTTATTGTTTTTGCTTTCTTTGACGAAGGTTGGCGGGTGGGTGGGGTGCACCGTATAAAAAAAGAAAGAGCCAGAAAGGTTATGAATTCGAACAAAAGGCCTAACATCTGCGCCAACAATAAAAAGCGCGGCCATTATCCGTGGAATTAATGGCACCCGAGACGCTATGTAAAAGTTGAAAGTCCTTATCATCATTAATTCTGCCATTTTTCCCTCCGAAGAAGCCAAAAAGAAATTTGACCGGCCAAAAAATAAGACAAAAAAGGGGTCGTTAAAACAAAAGCTCAGGGATATACGAGTATAACAAAATTACCCGCTCAGAAGCGCAAAAAATATATTAGATAAAAGGACCACCCTCATCCCTCTGTACTAAGCTCCCTTTATAGATAGCAGTGTACCGAAGGTTTTCCTTAATAAAAAAATTGATTAGCCTTTTTCTATATACGCCAACATATTCTATATACGCCAAAATAATCTTGTATATTCCGGGCTCAACTTGGTTCACTTTTTAATCTCGCTTACGCCCGTTGCTTCCGAAGAATTTCAAACGGTGACCATTATTATCGTCATGTTGACGTGGAACTGTTGTCAAAGTGTACTGTTAAGTAAAGGAAGAATACTAATCCGTAAATAAATTGTTTTGGCCATTCAATCGTTCAACTCAGGGACGTAGGAACCGGCGGGGGGCAATGCCCCTCCCTAGAATTTTTATGGGAGTGGCAACTAATGTTATTGCTCCCTCCAACGTTTTGGTCAGTTGAAATCTTCAAAAGGCCCAAATTCTCATTTTAAAAGCGTATAAAGCTTATAGAACCTCAACTTTTTTAAATTTCAGTCTTTTCCCGCCGATTTATATAGTAGTAAAATGTACACATGCATTCGGAGAAGCTACACACCATTGAAAATTCCAAACCATTCTCCAGACCCCTTTTCGTTTCTCTTTGCCCCCCCCCCCATCTTCTAGAACGTTCCTACACCCCTGGTTCAACTGTCACTAGTTTTACGGGCTAGTCTCTTGAAATAGGCTCATTACTAAAGTCAGTGGGTGAAATTTTCCTTTCCCTATTTTGTGTAGCCTCACTTCCTGCACTGCATAATATTGTCTGCTCCGTCGTCTTCTTTTCTACGCTCCCAAGCTATTTTTGCTTCTTTACCTTTATTGGTCGGAATCTTGTTGGTTAGATTAAAAGTAAGGATATTAGGTTATAGATATTTGTATTATACTAATTGTAATTTTGATTTTTTAGTTAAGTTTCCTGCTTATATAGTTCACCCGTGATTACCTAAGGCCCACGTAGAAGCCGCTGTTTTTAGTTGAATAGTTCTAGCAGGGGTTTTCACTCGGCATAAACGATACGATAGACTCGATGCTCTCTATCGGAGCGAAAAAGTGTTAAGCTTGTTTTCCACTAGCGCGCGTCACAATGCATTTTTCATTACGCGCATTAAAACGTTTGTACGTCCCAAGGTTGAGTAACACGTCGTTACGCGAGCTAGTGGAAACCAAACCTTACGCTTGGTATCCACTAACCCGGGTAATAATGCCTTTTTCATTACGCGCGTTGTGTACGTCCCAAATTTGAACGCCACTTTGTTACGCGCGCTAGTGGAAACTAAGCATTAAGCCTTGGTTACAACTAGCGCGCTTTAAGGTGCGACGTACAAACATCTTTGACGTGCCTAAACAAAATGCAGTGGAAACCAGCCTTAAGATGACGACGTAATAAAGTCTTCACAAGATAAGGGTAACAACATTTTCACCCACTGAAAATGCTAAATAACGACTGGTCGTATCTTCTATGTACGAAAACGCAGAATCGACCAAGGACAGTAGATACAGGGACGAGAATGTGTATTGGAATATATCACCTAAAATGACCTAAACGCGAGGAGAGTTAGTTGTAAACAAAAAAAATGGTGGTCACCTAATTTTAGCGGTTCTTGACGAGGCTTAAGCGTTCAAAACAAATGGGAATTTTTTTATTTACGATCGTAATTTTATTTTTAATTTAACATCAAAATGGTAAAAACTAACTACAATAATACCGTCCATGGTGAACCACGTCTTAACAATGGCCGCGGTTTGTTTACATCTAACTCCCCGTGAATATGAAGACGTTTAAAATCGAAATTTGTTTCCTGCTTTCTCGTCCCAAATCTACGAGCTACCTGAAATACTGGCTGAATTTTTAAAATGATTCTTTGACCTTTTGCAGGAGTAAAGAGATTATCTCTAAACTGTTATCATCTATAGAAGTTTGAGGATAAGGGTAGGTCATTTTAACGTATTTAAAAATTCCCAATGTTTTTACATCAGTCGGGATAGAATTTAATAACGTCAACGCTCCGACCTAGCTCGTTTTTTTCTTATTCGCGTAAAAAACCTTTCTTAACGTCTTAATATAAATTTAATCTACGCGAGGCTCTATCCTTTTTCCTCCCTTAATATATTCCGTATAGTTTGATTATTGGATGTACAGAGGGTGGACATAAAAGTCGGATAATCGAATTTGTGCGAAGTAACGTTCCGGAGAGTTCGGTCTCATCACGTCTCTGCCCACTCGCTATACAAACTGGGCCTCACCTAGCGACCATATATCTATCCTCTCTACACACGTGACGTAATGACGTCATATTACCGAATTACCAAGAACGCGCCCCCGAGCGGCTAAGAAGGAAAGTAAAAAAAAGAGAGAGAGAAAATGAAAAAGGCGTGGCTTCTCATTAAAGGTCCCGAGAAAAAAAATGGCTTTGGACATCTTATCAAAATCAGCCCCAAGGTCCCACCGGCGTTGGTCTAAATTTACATTAAAAATATAATCCGACCTGATTAAAGTTTACGTCGTCGTATTGGGATTTGTCCGAATTAATTTCGCGACGTTTATTTAAATAATTGGTGAGCAGAATTGGAGAATTTTTCGGTTATATCAAATTATTCCGTAGTTATTTTACTTTGTCTAGTCTGTATTTCCAAATCTTACGACTTAATTGGACTTGGCGGAGACTTTCTTAAGACGTATTTCGGGCATGTCTATTTGTTCTTGGTAAGGGTGTTTGCGCAGTGAGTTCATGTTTAACTCAAATTATAATTTAGTATCATTTCGGAAAATATACTAAATAAAATATCAATAAAGCATTCCTAGAAGAAATAGAGAATAAATGAGCCTATGGGCAATGTTTTCTCAAATTTATTTTTATCGGCGAATTCTGAATATATGAGCTATTAAAAGATGTAAAAAATAGGTTAAAATATATACTAGTATATAAATACTCGCATACGAAACTTAAGTACTGCTAATGTGCACATTAAACTTGTTATTTTATTATTTATTAATATTATCCCTGCATAATGTTTTTAATGATAGTCTGTTTCACCATTGACCATTTTTAAAATTTCCAACATTTTCCAAACAATATTTTTTGATTTGGGTTAATATACTAGAAATTGTATCTTAAAGTATCGAAATTTTGTTTAATCAAGAGAAAACTAATTACCGTTAAATAAATGTCGTAAAGTCAACTTTTTTTTTTAATAATCGTTTTATTTTTCCGAGGGCACTTTGTTTCGGGACCACGAGCTACAACGCGGTTAATCTTATTAACGTGTACGCTTGAGCAAAAAAATATTTTTTAAACGGCTTATAGCATCTACGAGTTAAGCTTTCGATTTTTAGACTTTAATCTTATTAATATTTGAGAATAAATGAACGTAGACGTCCGCTTCTCATAATGGAAGCTTCGGCTAAAGAACTGGTCGACGGTTGGGAAAAAAGTTCTAACTGGGCAGTTTGAGGCAATTTCTGGCAAACAGCGCCCTCTCTCCTTTGTTTTATATGGCTTGATATTCGATTAGCGGTAATTAAGGGTGACCTTGCTTTTCTATTTTTTTTCTCTCGTCTCCTTACCATCTTAAATTCGATCAGTCGCCGGCGCGTGGACCCTCACAAACGATTCTAAATTAGCGAAAGCTACGCGGCCAAGCTCTCCCATTTTCTGGTCGACCCTTCTATCCTAGTTGCGCTTGATTACTTTATACCTTACTCGGAGTATGCCAGACATTTTCATTAACTGGACTCTTCTTTCTCTATAGTTATTCAGCATTCCCCGAAGGAAGGGAGAATCTACAAAACTAGGTCATTCCACAGAGAGTCCTTTCGGATGTAAAAAACTCCTCCTAATAAGAGTGTGTCTCCGTGCAGAAGTTGTAGATGGAATTAAGCTTGTACTCTTGGACGAGGGAATTAAAACGCACCATTTCGTTAGTCGCGTTTATAAAAAAAATTACAATATTAAGACCTCTTAACTACGTTCATCGCTTTCTCTGGTTGGAAATTAACAGACTGCATTTTTGATTCGAAGCACGATTTCTAATTAAACGTTTTTAATGAGACTTAAGGCGACTTATTTTCTGGGTGGTAAGATTTAGTATTTTTCTTTTTCCGTTCAATTTCACGCTTGAGAATCTTTTGCCCAGAGTAAAATGTGATAAGCGCTTTTATCACGCTATTTTGATATAAAAAAATACGGTTAATTTTGTAACTGCAGTTTAAACAAAGTTGGAATTAAAAGTTTGAAATAGCGTTTCTATTTCTGGTACCTGTAATAGTTGTACGCTTAAAAATTATATTTACGAAAATTTCTTTGACCGAATATTCGAATTAGTTATCAATAGATAGTTCAAAATTTTATGATTATCTTCGAAGAAAAGATTTGTGTTCATAATCGTTGTACATTTTGAAGATAAAAATCTTGAAATTTTCTTATTCTATTCCTCTTTCATAATTATATGAAATGAACACTAGGCTAATATTTTACTATTTCCAATCATTTTAAAAACAAATCTTAGGCCAAAGATATGGAAAACATTTAGGTAAATGTCTCTAATATTTCTCAAAATATTCAACGTTGTTGTTTGGAATATAATATTTCTAATGGACATATAATGACATATCTAATAATTGCTTTGGCTATCTGACGCGTCTGCCGGCATACGCAGATACGAAAATATTATTCAGGTGCGTTACATTAATTTCTGAGACGTAAATTTTGTCCATCTGTTGTTTACCGCTTCGAAAGGTGGTGAACTCCCATATAATCGAAAATAAAGTGTAAATTTGACCCGTGTGATGAGACCGTCTGTAGCTTAAAGCCATTTGCGGATGGGTCGCTCTCCATATTTTCTACCCCCACATGAACCACTTTCAAAAGAAATTATTAAATTTTACCTTGTGATTTCGCTACTAGATGGCGGCACCGTTTCAACTTGATTCGTATTCCAAAGAATATTTTCAAGAAATCTGCATAGAAAAAGTTATTGAATATTTGAATTATCTATAAAACCCGGTTTAATAAATAATTTTTTAATAAAGATGGTTCATACTTAAAATTTTTAAATTAACTAGAGATAAATATTCAAACTATATTGAAAAAATACAGGCGTTTTTTGATCGAGGGGTAAGACACTTATGATTTTTGTGTACACCGGGAATTCGAACTCTGCAGAGTTCTCGAGAGTTCGGAAGAGTTCGGAAGAGTACTCGAGAGTTCGGAAGAGTACTCGAGAGTTCGGAAGAGTTCTCGAGAGTTTTTGAGAGTTCAAGGGTGAGTTCCAGAGAGTTCAAAGGTGAGTTCCAGAGAGTTCATTGGTGAGTTCCCGAGAGTTCGGAAGAGTTCCCGAGAGTTCGGAAGAGTTCGGAAGAGTTCTTGAGAGTTCAAGAGAGTTCATTGGTGAGTTCTTGAGAGTTCGGAAGAGTTCTAGAGAGTTTTTGAGAGTTCAAGGGTGAGTTCCAGAGAGTTCATTGGTGAGTTCCCGAGAGTTCGGAAGAGTTCCCGAGAGTTCGGAAGAGTTCTTGAGAGTTCGGAAGAGTTCCCGAGAGTTCGGAAGAGTTCTTGAGAGTTCGGAAGAGTTCCCGAGAGTTCTTGAGAGTTCAAGCGTGAGTTCCAGAGAGTTCATTGGTGAGTTCGGGAGAGTTCTCGAGAGTTCTCGAGAGTTCGCGGGAGTTAGCGGGAGTTCGAGGAGAGTTCATGAGAGTTCGCGGGAGTTCTTGAGAGTTCTCTAGAGTCCAGGGGAGTTCATAAGAGTTCCAATAGCAAATGTACACCTGAGTTCTTGAGTGTCTTACCCCTCGTTTTTGATAGACTACGAAAACAATTTATAATGTCCTTCTGTAATGAAAATTGGAACGAATTTCTGAATTTGTTTATAAATATGGTAAGCCAATCGAATAGTTATCTATAAACTCCTCTAAAAATGGTAGTTTATTTAAATCTAGATACATTATTTTTACAATCGAACTGTGTTGTCTATTTTAATTTTGATTGAGAGTTTGTATTCGCGAACGTGAAATCGATGAAATGTGGTGTTTGGATTCTATTTTCGTTGGATTACCTCGTTAGCCGCTCCGAAATACCCAACGCTAATCGAATCTTTAAATTCCAAGGCTGACTCTTTCAAGGTTCCAGAGTAATTATGGAAAAGATCGAGGCGCGAACAGCTGAGCCAACCAGCGCTACATTAATTTTAATCAGCGTCAAAACGACCGAATAGAATGCGCGCGCGTCTTAATAAAATATATTTCTAAATAGTGGCGCACCTGCTGGCGTTCTTTTGGCCGTGGCGCGGCAGACAAAATCGTCCATGCGTTTAATCGAAGAGGCGGGTTCTTCTAGAGAAAATGGCCTCATGAATACGTCGGCCATGCCTACGTTACTTTTATTTAATATCTATCTTGGTCTACGAGAGCGTTTTTCGGCGAGAAGGCACGCGAAACAATTGGGAGGCAAACGCGAAACCCCGGATCGTCTCGCGGAATGGACAGGTGCGCGTCTATTCTTTCTTTTCTTCGGCGCTAGTTGTTCATCAAAATTCGTTAAAACGGACCTTAATTCGCTAAATCGATCCGCGCGCCGAAAATTTAATCGCTCAATGAGTCTCGTTAGAGCCCTTTAGGGAGTAATAGTTCTTTTCGGTCCCGCGCCCCTCACCACTGGCCACCCCCCGACCACTTTTAATTGGGACCTATCTCTGGCCCGGGGCGGCTATTGGGCGATCAAGTGTCTGCAGCTTCTAGCGCGTTGGGCCGTTTCGACCACACGGATCGTTTCTCTGTCAAATTGCCAGTTACGAATTATCATTTCTTTTTTGTCGTTACTCTCTTTCGTCTGTATAGGTGGCTAGACGCCACTTTATAATCGCCCTAATTTATACGTATTAAGCTTCGCTGGTAATACGTTAAACTAGTGGGTTTTCGAAACCCTAGAGGCGAATATATAATTGATAACGTCTGATGAACTTTACTGCGAATTTTCTATCACGAAAACTTCAAATTTAGAAAAGTTCAATTTGTAGTGTTGTAAGTCGGAAAATTTTCCGAAAAATGACCGAAGTATTTTCATTCCATGATTAGTCTAATATATTTTTTTTGATAATTAAATACAGCGGCATTTTCGCCTAATTTTTTCGAATCTGAAAGTAAAACTAAACCTCTAGACTAGTTTAAACTGATTAACAATGTAACACTATTAATGTTTTGTAGTATGTTTACTGATATTAGACATTTTATATCGATAAAATGTTAAAAACATTAAAAACCCTTAAAAAGTAATTTATTTTTAAATTTTTTATTTTCCGATTTGCGGAAAATTTTCTGGGAATGTTTCTGGAAAATTAACAACACTAGTTTACTGGACTGTACTTATTTCCTATTTGAAAGAAATTTACATTCATTATTAAGTTGTTTACATTTAACCAGAAATCGTTAAGGTTTACTTGTCGTTGATGAATTCTTAATTCAACTTATTAGATATAAATAAAAAGTCTTAAACTTATACGTTTAATTAAAGCCTAAAATAATTATTTGAAATTTTTATGACAAACATTTGTACTTTAAAAAGGAAACTCATTCAGATAGTGTTTAAGTAATACATTGTGTTTTCCTTATATATCAGTAGGTATTCGTATTTGATAAGCTTTTATAAAACCATTAAAAAAAACGCATTTTTAAACATACAGTTTTATTTCATTTATCAAAAGTCAAAATTACTTCATAAAGGTATATGAACAAGAAACAAGATGTCCGTAGGCATTTCTGTACGCACAATCCTCTCTTGTATTAAGTACAACTTGTACATTGAAGTTTTTCATAAATTAAGAATAATTTTTAACGTGGTTAAGCTCACTAAACATTACTTTTAACATTAAAAGGTTCTGTTTCAATCATATTGTTCACGAAGTACAGTTATTCAATGATAACTTTCAAACATTATCTGCCCACTAAGAATATCTAAGAGCTACTTTACCACTAAGAATATCTAAGAGCTACTTTACCACTAAGAATATCTAAGAGCTACTTTACCACTAAGAATATCTAAGAGCTACTTTACCACTAAGAATATCTAAGAGCTACTTTACCACTAAGAATATCTAAGAGCTACTTTACCACTAAGAATATCTAAGAGCTACTTTACCACTAAAAATATCTAAGAGCTACTTTACCACTAAGAATATCTAAGAGCTACTTTACCACTAAGAATATCTAAGAGCTACTTTACCACTAAGAATATATAAGAGCTACTTTACCAAAAAACAATATCAAATACAACGCTTTCTCAATCATTCTGAATATTAGTAAAAGCACAAAAGTAATACTTCACACTCACCACCAAAATAACAATAACCAATCACAACATTCTAATGAAAACCGAGTCTATAAAAGGTATGTAGATTTAAAGACGGAAATCTGTTTAATTTACCATCTTAACTGCGTCTATAATTTCCAAACATACGCTCAGAAGTTCTTTATAAAACTTCTGAACGTATGTTTGGAAATTAAAGACGCAGTTAAGATGATAAATTTCAAGTGTTATTTGATAAAAGTCTATAAATATTGCAATCTAAAGAAGTAGTGAACAAATTACACGGACAGTAGTTAAATGTCACTATAGATAAAATAGGACTCCTCGTTATAATTGTACGACTTGCGGAGTCAAGGAAATCGAGAAAACGAAGACTATAAATGTTTCGATATTTGGGGATTCAATTAATGCAATAAAAATGTTATTTGAAAATAATATTAATAATTGCAACTGTAAAAGTCGGTTGAAATTGTTAAGACCTAACGACACACATAATTTTCAATAAAATCGAGCTTAATTTGAAAAATGTACGTAGTATTTTAGGCGAAAATTGATAAATCACTAAATTAGGCAATGCCCAAGGTCTGGGCCACCAATCGACAAAATTAATATTGAAAACTCGAGTTCCGTTAATTTCATATTTATTGACGTTTATTGACCTATCACACACCATTTTAACCATAGTGTTTTAAGAGTTAGGGCTAGTTTTCACAAGTCCAAAAACGCCACGACGCGACGGTTAGCTTCGACGCAAAAAATTCCCATTAGGCCTAATACAATATTTTTGCGTCCGCCGCCGCCGTCGTCCCGTTTCTGTCGTAGTGAAAACCAGCCTTAATGTACATTACGGCGGCGCAGCGTTCGACTACGCAATATGTGAATGTATTAAAAACACCAATCTCAAAATTGGGATTGTGTTAAAAAGTGGCTCTGTTAGTAATCAAAGCTTGTCATATAAAAGAAACTGAATACGTTTCGCTTAGGCTATTTTTTTCACCAAATGAACGGATATAAAAAAAATTGATTTGGAGGGGCCTTACAAGGTCATAGTGCCTTTCATCTTAATTGCAGGAAACCCAAATGATTTTCGCTTAAAAACTAAATATGGAATAGTATTTTTGCTTTTGAAGAAGATAGATAAGAAACTTTCGATTCAAAATTTTTGGCGAAAAAAAAATCGCGTCGACCCAATAAAGAAGTTATTTGTATTCTGATGGAATATAAATTGAGAAGGTTTTATTTTTATCTTTTCATATACCTGCCGCTTTTACAGAATGTAACTCGCGTTGACAGCTAAAAAGCTCTTCGAGTTCATAGATAAGAAAACATCACAAAGTTACCGAATTTATCTGAAGTATAAAATTATTCGAGAAACGTCTTTAAGAATATATCGTCGAAAAAAAATATAACCGCCAAAACAACCTACGTGCAAAGAAAATTTACGCTCTTTATTGTATAAGCTTCGCGATGCTTTCAAAATCTCTGCCTTTCCGTTAATGGCAAATAAATGTAACAGCTTTATTTCGCCGGTTCGTGTTTTTTAAGAGAAATATTTAACCGAATTTACTTCTACAAAGAATACCATCTAGGTTTAAAATCCAAATCAAGAACGGATCGAAGTAGTTATGGACAAACAAACGGGTATCCATTTTTTCCATGATGTACTCATTTTAGAATTTTGTAGGTGGAGCCTAATTGAGCAGTTTTTTGTTTTAAATATTTAGTATTATTATAATAATTTTAATATTATTATAATAATTTTAATATTATTATAATAATTTTAATATTATTATAATAATTTTAATATTATTATAATAATTTTAATATTATTATAATAATTTTAATATTATTATAATAATTTTAATATTATTATAATAATTTTAATATTATTATAATAATTTTAATATTATTATAATAATTTTAATATTATTATAATAATTTTAATATTATTATAATAATTTTAATATTATTATAATAATTTTAATATTATTATAATAATTTTAATATTATTATAATAATTTTAATATTATTATAATAATTTTAATATTATTATAATAATTTTAATATTATTATAATAATTTTAATATTATTATAATAATTTTAATATTATTATAATAATTTTAATATTATTATAATAATTTTAATATTATTATAATAATTTTAATATTATTATAATAATTTTAATATTATTATAATAATTTTAATATTATTATAATAATTTTAATATTATTATAATAATTTTAATATTATTATAATAATTTTAATATTATTATAATAATTTTAATATTATTATAATAATTTTAATATTATTATAATAATTTTAATATTATTATAATAATTTTAATATTATTATAATAATTTTAATATTATTATAATAATTTTAATATTATTATAATAATTTTAATATTATTATAATAATTTTAATATTATTATAATAATTTTAATATTATTATAATAATTTTAATATTATTATAATAATTTTAATATTATTATAATAATTTTAATATTATTATAATAATTTTAATATTATTATAATAATTTTAATATTATTATAATAATTTTAATATTATTATAATAATTTTAATAAAATTATAATAGTGATGTGATTAATATTATTTTTAATACATAGTATGTAACAAATATATACATTTTACATTGAAATTATTTTAATATTTAAAACTAAAAATCCAAATCAAGAACGGATCAAAATAGTTATGGAAAAACAAACAGGTAATCATTTTTCCCATGATGTACTCTTTTTAGAATTTTGTAGGTGGAGCCTAATTTACCAATATTTTTTAAATATTTAATATTATTATAATAATTTTAATGAAGTTATACTAGTTATGTGATTGTTATTATTTTTAATATATAGTATGTAACAAATATATACATTTTACATTGAAATTATTTTAATATTTAATATTTAAAACTAAAAATCCAAATCAAGAACGGATCAAAATAATTATGGAAAAACAAACATGTATCCATTTTTTCCATCATGTACTCTTTTAGAATTTTGTAGGTAGAGCCTAATTGAGCAATTTTTTGTTTTAAATATTTAGTATTATTATAATAATTTTAATAAAATTATACAAGTTATGTGATTAATATTATTTTTAATGTGTAGTATGTAACAAACATATACATTTTACATTGAAATTATTTTAATATTTAATATTTAAAACTAACAACAATATTTATTTTTTAAAAAGGTGCCGAGTTATCATTCAACCAAAAAGGGTGCCAAGTAATGTTTAGTAGGCGGGGTCTGAGTAATAAGTAGTAGATCACGGCACACATTTCAATGGCATGTTTGTTTATTCTCAGTGCTTCGAAAGGGGTTTGTCCAAATTCAAAGTTTAATGTTATGCTTGTTAACGTTATAATTAAGAAAATTAAAGTCTATTCAGCCGAGTCAACATTTTTGCCCAACATTTACTACACACGCTCAACCAAAATTTGGCGAGATTTCGCGCCTTAACCGACGAAGAAACTTTATCATAAATTTAAAAAACACCTTACCTACTAGATTATATGTTAATTTACATTAATACAGATATTTTTTATTAATATTATCATTTAGTTTTGTTTAATCAAATGATTGTGTATGGAACGTAATTGATTTAAATATTTAGAGCTAAACCTCGGTCAGAAAAAACCAACCGTTTTTTCAAAACTTATCCAACAAGATCGTCGTGGGACAACTCGGTTTGCATCTCGTGTGGACCAATTAGGTTTTTCAATTTTTTTTTAATAATTTTTGGTATTTATCTTTGTCTGCAAATTAGTATCATGAATATTGTGTTTAATCAATCTTTTATGCGTATTGAACAGTGCCTTAGATTCCGCACTATTCTACGTGCCCCTTAGCTTATTAATAAGTGCTTAAGGACAACAGTGTTGTTAAAGTCCCCGAGAGTCCCTAAGGATTCTGACCCAAGACTATAGTTTTAAACTGCTTCTAGAGTAGTTTTAAACTATTTATGATGTCGATATGGTTAAACTAGTTTCTATAAATACATACGTAGTCACATTGTTGACTGGCTTTTATTGGGTTATGATAATCCAAAACGCGGATATAACGCCTTAAAATATTGAAAGGGGCAAAATATTCGTATAAACATTTGCCTGAATTTGAAAGTGAAAACGAAAAATGATAAATTAGCATACCTGGAAGGCGAAAGTTTCTATAGAGGGAGGGGTAACCCACGTAAAATGAAACTTTCAATCTTAATAATGATCTCAAGAAAAAGGACGTGAGCCCCACTTCAATTCGGACCTCCCCGGCGCGTCGCTGCATTTTTAATTGAACCGTATGGCCGCTCAAAGAGAGCGAGATCAGATGCTGAATACGGCGGGCCGCTATTAAGTAAAGTAAAATGACGGAGGCGGGTCCTTTCTTCGATAGACACGTAGGTGGCGAACTACTCAAGGCGGATCGTTCCTCATATTCCGCAAACCGCCCATCCTAATCCGACGCGTCCACGACGCAATTATAGGAGAGATGTTTCGATAAACTCACCATCAAAGTCAAATATAGAGTTTGTGGTACCGCGACTGGTCTTAAAATAATTTTTTAATTGTCAAAGTTCTGGCAGCAACGTTCAGCAAGGTAGCAAGCAGTGTTGGAAATAAGTAATGGTCAATGTGACCACATTACCCCTACTTAAAAAATAATTTATTGGTCACGACCACAATTTTCTGCCCCACTTATCTCCCTCACTCTTTTGTTTTACCTTTGAAAGTGATTGTTAATGGCAATTAGGAACTATAATGAGTTTTATTTATCACAAACCAAAAAGCTTTGATATTTATCACATTTCTTAAGGAACTTCAAAAATTTTTCATCATCTTCTTGAATAAAAACAGTTTTACTCCTTTTTGAATTTATTTTTGTTTCTAAAAGCCATAAAGAAATTGCTATGTCTTCTATGCTTATTTTCTTAAACATATTCTTAATGATTGATCTAGATGTTTCGCATTTAGCTCGACGAATCTGACTGATTGTAGCGGAAGAACGTCAAATTGCATTACTGCCAGATGCCAGGAAGTACGTTCGATTTAGGAATAGAAATAAGTCAAAATCCGCATTTTCATTGGCTGTGAGAAACTGAGAGCGCAACGATTTTATCAGTTTCTCTTTCGGTATAGAATTATACTTTTAATTAAAAGTTTTCATTCCATGATTAGTCTAATATTGTTTGCTAATTTAAATAAAGCGGAATTTTCGCCTCATTTTTTCAAATCTTAAAGTCTAAACCTATTGTTCGTGTCTAGTCGTAGAATTCAGCCATCCTAAACCCCTGGAACTAGCGCGACTTAAACTAGGCAGCAGCAACAGCAAAGACAAGTAACCGAAAGCAGATCTGGATGAACTCTGATCAATATTTTATTTTTCATAAATAAAGTTAGCTTTGAGTAGACTAAAAAACATATTTCAACGTTAAAAGCATATCGCCCGAAAATGAATCAATGGTTAAAAAAAACACAGTAAAACGTTAAAGATTATACACAATAAATGAAGAAACGAAAAAAAAAAGGGTTTTTTTTTTTTATCCCTTCGCGAATATTTACATCGACCGGAACTATTAACATAAGTTAATTGAATAACTAGAAGTTGAGCGTCTGAACATACTCCCGGCCTTGATGCGGTAGCGTCAAGAATCGGGTACAGCGTCTTCCTGGTCAAACGGAAGTAAACAGAGCTTCACGATCGGTCTTTTAAGCTCCCCTCTGCTGGTGCGTAAAGTGACCACCCTCGTCTGTCCGTCTCGACCTGGATGTATCTGGACGACTCGAGCAAGAGGCCAGCTGGCAGCGAAAGAGGCGTCCGATTTTACGAGTACCATGTCCCCGACTGAGATATTTCGTTGAGGAGTCATCCATTTCGGACGTTGCTGGAGTCTCGTTATATACTCCCGGAGCCAGCGCTTGTGGATGTCCTGTTTCAGCTTTTGAAGGAGTTGCCAACGATTGAGTCTCGTCATCGGAAGTTGCGAAAGATCTGGGTCGGGAACCTCTTGCAGAGACTCTCCGATGAGGAAGTGTCCTGGCGTCAATACTTGCAGATCCGTCGGGTCAGACGACATCGGAGTTAAAGGTCGAGAATTGAGGCTTCCCTCGATTTGAGTGATAACTGTTGAAAACTCTTCAAATGTAAGACGAGTTGGCCCAATGACTCTATGCATGTGGTATTTCACGGATTTTATTCCAGCCTCCCATAATCCGCCAAAGTGAGGGGCGCCGGCAGGGTTGAAATGCCACGCTATTCCTTGTGACGAAAGGTGATCCGCGACCGCTTCGTTATGGGAATCGGACTGGATTAATTTCATGAATTCCGTCAATTCTTTCGCTGCGCCGACGAAGTTCGTGCCACAGTCGCTATGAATGTCGCTGGGCTTTCCTCTCCTTGAGGTGAATCTTCGTAAAGCTGCGATAAACGCTTCTGTAGACAAGGATGAAACGAGCTCCAAATGTATCACCCGAGTGACGAAGCAGACAAAAAGCGATATATAAGCTTTGTAAGTCGTTTTACTTCTAGGCGTAATTGGTCGTAGATTGAAAGGCCCGGCGTAATCGACGCCGGTTGTTGTAAAGGCTCGACAATATTGCAGTCTAGACTTAGGTAAGTCCCCCATCATCTGTTTCGCCGTTTCTGCTCGATACCTTGTGCAAACTATGCATCTCCGAATTTGATGTCGAATTGCATCCCTAGGTTAACGGTAATAGTTAGTGTAGGGAGCTGTTGGCTCGATCTCGTGGCATGCAGGGCTTGCCACCACCCTCCTACGCATTGTAACCCGGCCACCTGAATTAAGGGCTTCAAAAGTCGCATGATGACTTAGGCCTAAGGTGGTGCCTTGGGTATTGGCCTAGCTGATTATTATTATTATTATTATTATTATTAATCCAGTAGTTTAGAGATAGAATACCATGAACCAACTGCGCTCCAGCATGCAAATGCTGGACGTGTGCTTCTTGAATCACCATTTCCGTAAATTTGTGGTGACGTGGTAGCAGAATTGGGCGTTTTACGTTGTCGGTGAAATCGCCATGTTTTAAACGACCTCCCACTCGAAGGATGCCTTCCGAATCCAACTCAGGGCGTAAACAGAGTAATTTGCTCTTCCTTGGCAACGGATTTCCTTCCTTCAATGACTCGATTTCTTCCGCAAACTCTACAGCTTGCATAACCTTGATTAGAGCAAATAACGCCGATTTCAATTCTTCAGTCGTTAATGGACCTTCCATTCGTGAAGCCGTTGATTGCGGATCGGTTCTCAGTCGGTATCGGAGTAGACTGTTATAAGCGAATCTTCGACTCCACGCGGTGATACGACGTAACCGTAAAAGTGACGAAAATCTCGTGAATGTTGAGTTACCAACAACGTGGGCCTTCGTGGCAACGATGACGATCTTCTCCTCCTCATAAACTTGATTGACCTTTGAGGTGTCCATTACCCATTTCGACGTTTTTGGAGCGGGCGTGCTCTCTGCTAACCATAACGGTCCCTTCCACCAGAGCTGATGCTTTACGAGTTCTGAAACGGAAATTCCTCTCGACGCTGCGTCGGCTGGGTTATCGGTGCCAGCTACGTGACCCCACTGCGACGCTGGGATAGTTTCTTGAATTCTTGAAACTCGATTGCCAACGAAAGTTTTCCATCGTTTTGGACACGACGATATCCAGCATAGGACAATTGTGGAATCTGTCCATGCTTTGACCCGAGTGACATCAAGTCCCAGCGATTCTTGTACTGATTCTAAGAGGTCAGCGAGTAGCAATGCGCCACATAGCTCCAGTCTTGGAATGGACATAGCTTGGTTTGCTGGAGCCACCCTTGTCTTCGATGCAAGGAGTGAAACATTGATCTTTCCGAATTTGTCTACCATTCTCAGATAAACCACTCCAGCGTAAGCTTTTTCCGAAGCATCCGAGAATCCATGGAATTCCAACTCAGATATATCCGGTGAGGTGTAAACCCAACGGTCGATACGAATTTCCTGAATTTTCAAGATCGAATCTCGAAACTCTTGCCATTGTTGCTGAATCGATGGTGTCGGTTTTTCGTCCCAACCAACTCTCTCCCTCCAAACGTCTTGCATCATAATTTTAGATCGTATCACGACAGGAGCGAGCCACCCCATCGGGTCGAAGATTTTCGAAATCTCCGAAAGTAGCGTTCTCTTCGTGACGTCTTCCCCCGACTCCGGAACTTGCACCTTGAAAAGGAATTGATCTCTTCGGGTATCCCAGTAAAGACCAAGAGTTTTTACGAGAGGTTCTTCTTCCATGGCGAGGACTTCCTTAGTCTCCCGCAGCTCCACTGCAACATCCACCAGACATCCCTGGTAGTTCGAAGCGAATTTGCTGAGAGGGAGCCCAGCGCTGTCTGTCAGCTCACGAAGTTGCGATATAGCTATTCTTGTATCTTCAATCGATCCTCTTCCGCTCATAACGTCATCCATGTAGAAATCTCTCCTGAGAATCTCGCCCCCCAACGGGTATTCCTTTGACCCAATGTCACCCAATTGTTGGAGGACTCGAGTGGCGAGAAACGGTGCTGATGCCGTACCGTAGGTAACCGTTCTGAGCTGGTATTCTTGAATAGGTAATTTCGGAGACGTTCGCCAAAGAATACATTGGAGGTCGCACTGGTCGGGTGCGATAAGTATCTGCCGATACATCTTCTTGATATCAGCGCTGAATGCGACTTGATGAAGTCTGAATCGCATGATGATAGTGTACAGCGTGTCTTGAACGACCGGACCAACTAGCTGAGCGTCGTTCAGCGAATTACCAGAACTTGTCTTCGACGATGCATCAAATACAACTCGAAATTTGTTAGTCTGGTTACAGTCCTTCAGCACGTAATGGTGGGGAATGAATACTCGTTCGATCGACGAAGGAACGGGTTCCACCCTAACCATGTGCCCCAGCCCTTCGTACAGCTCCATGAAGCCTTGATATAAAACCTTCAAAGCTGGACTCGATTCGAGTTTTCTCTCGATTTGTAGCAATCTCCTCCGAGCCGTTTCTCGAGACAATCCGAGAGAGACTTTGGGCTTCTTCATAGGCATTCGAACCACGAATCGTCCAGATTCGTCTCTGTAGTGGTTTGTCTGGAAATCTTCCTCGCATTCTTTCTCGGCATGGGTAAGAATTGGTTTTTTCGGAACCTGCTCCACCGCCCAAAACCGATTTAGGTTTTCGTCCAACGAGATGGCGTGATGGACTTGAATTTTGGGCTGCTCTACTCCAATTGGACCTGCGACGAGCCATCCCAGTTTAGAATTGATAGCATCCGGAGACTTGGAATTTGATCTTCGGTTGCCGTCGAGTAGAAGTTTATAAAATATGTCGGCACCCAGAAGGATATCCACGTCGGCCGGTACATTAAATGCTGGATCCGCTAGCTGAAGATTCTTTAGATGATTCCAGTTAGTTGCGTCATATCTTCTGACCGGAAGTTGACACGTTATCTTCTGGAGAACGTAGGCGCTTACATGAAATTTCTCTATCGTCTTAGCATCGATATGCGACTTGAAATGTATTTGAGTGAGGCCTCTCGTTTTGCCGAGTTGAGCTGAGCCTAGGCCAACGACCTCCGTATCGACCATCTCCCGTCCTAGACCCAGTTGTCCGATGCACGCTTCGGAGATGCATGACACTGTCGATCCGCCGTCTAGGAGCGCGCGGAATTGAAGACATCCACCGGAAACCGTCTTCACCCTTATCACGGCGGTGGCTAGCATGGCGTCGTATTTAGAATGAACGACTTCTTGAACATGGAAATTTTGATTTTGAAGTTGACTTATCTGGTGGTTACCAGACTGTTGACTTTGGATCGTTTGCTGGTTTCCAGGCTGAAGGTCACCAGTCGATTGACCTCCCCTGGACTGTCGACTACCGGATCTCTGATCTAGGCTATCCGAATGGAGAAGGGAGTGATGTCGTTGTCCACAAGTCTTACAACCCCTTTCAAGTGGACAATCTTTTACTCGATGACCGGAACGAAGACAGTTGAAACAGACCTTCGCTTCCTGTGCCGAGAACTGCCGGTCTGCGATTTTCAAACCGTAAAATTTTGGGCATTTGAAATTGCAATGCGCTCCGGAACAAAATGAACAACTTCCGTCTGCAGGCATTATTCCCGTTCTGGCGTGCAGATTGACCGATTTCTTTAGATGCTCTCTAGGTTGTTGACTTAGACCTGACGACGAAGCGGCTAACGATCGTGCTCTCTGTTCGATAAATTCCAGAAGCGTCTATGACGTGGGTATCTCGGTATCTTTTAGGCTTAGCTCCCACTGTTCCTTAGAAGTAGGATCCAACTTCTGCGTCAGATGATAAACCAGAATGGCATCCCACTTATTCGCTATACTGAGCGTGTCCAAAGCTCTCGTACACTCCATTGTCATGTCCACGATGGATCGCAGCGCCGTTGAATTCCCGCTCGAAATTGCCGGGAGTGCAATGAAACGCTTCATTATGGAAGAATAAAGTTCTCTTTTATTTTCGTACCTCTTCGTAACAGTGTCCCACGCTATGCCGTAGTTGATGTCCGAAATAGGGAGCGATTTGATTAACTTGGCGGCATTTCCCGTTAGACTTGACTTCAGGTACGTAAGCTTCTGCGCATTCGACAAGTCCTTGTTATAATGGATAGCTGTTTGGAACATATCCCGGAACGACATCCATTCGTGCACCTCCCCTGAAAAAGTAGGGAGGTTGATCTTCGGCAACTTGATTTCCGAATGAGACGTCGGAACCGAAAACTGCGAAGTAGGAGTTGGAGCGAACGTTGCCTTGATGGCTTCCAATCCGCATCTGACATCCGTGTAGACAGTGAACAGTCTGTCCCATTCGGTATTATGATCCAAAGCCTTGTCGGAATCTAGCGGAATGATCTTGAGATGCGCGTCATCAATCATTTGCCAAGACTTATCTGCTTCGCTGATGAAGAACTCCACTTGTTGCAGGTTTAGCGATATCTTTGAATGACTCTGAACTCTTCTGCCCATATTGTTCAGACCCAATTCGCCCTTAGATCTTTCGGCGATGGCTTTGTCCAAAGCAGTGACCGGCATTGCGAACGAAATTTGCTTCCGATCCGAGAAGACGAATGATCCGAAGGTGTGAACCCAGCGACTAGAATCCACGTAAAACAACCGGCTTAGAGATCCGGCTCGACGGACCAAAATGTTCGTGTCTAGTCGTAGAATTCAGCCATCCCAAACCCCTGGAACTAGCGCGACTTAAACTAGGCAGCAGCAACAGCAAAGACAAGTAACCGAAAGCAGATCTGGATGAACTCTGATCAATATTTTATTTTTCATAAATAAAGTTAGCTTTGAGTAGACTAAAAAACATATTTCAACGTTAAAAGCATATCGCCCGAAAATGAATCAATGGTTAAAAAAAACACAGTAAAACGTTTAAGATTATACACAATAAATGAAGAAACGAAAAAAAAGGGTTTTTTTTTTTATCCCTTCGCGAATATTTACATCGACCGGAACTATTAACATAAGTTAATTGAATAACTAGAAGTTGAGCGTCTGAACACCTATAGACTAGTTTAAACTGATTAACAATGTAAAACTATTAATGTTTTGTAGTATGTTTACTGTTATTAGACATTTTATATCGATAAAATGTTAAAAACATTAAAAACCCTTAAAGTAATTTGTTTCAATTTTTTTATTTTTCCGACTTGCGGATAAAAAATTTTTTTCCGGAAAATTAAAAACACTATAATTTTCCAAAAGAAATCGAATTATAAAAAAATTTCGGTGAAGGATAAAATATGAAAATCACCCGAAATAAAACTTATACGAATAATAATAAAGTTATAATAATAATATATATAATTATGTAAATTAAGGTTATAGCTTGTAAAAAATTGTATTTAGATACTTAATTAGACTCGCTATTCTATTTTCGTGGAAAATCCCTAGAAAATATTACAAAAAAAACTGAAATCATTAACTTTTTGGCTTTAAAAAAAACCAACGATTTTTGGGGAGTACTGTGGGGATTTCAATGGTTTGTACTTTTTTACTCCACCAAATATTTTACTTCCGCCACCATTGGTTATCATGTAACCGGTCTGACGATGTAATCGAAATCTAATCACCATTAGAGCTTGTTACATTTTACATTAAACAGTATTTGCTTTATAATATCAAGAAACTTTGGCTATGGGCGCCATTTTGCGAGTTTTTTCTTTAGAGACAAAAGCGTGGATGACGAAAAGTCACGCGAGATGGAAATTATCCAATATAACAATTTCAAAAATAATAATTACACGTTGGAAAGAATAATGTCATTTCGTCCACTAGTAAAATTAAAATAGTTCCATGTGAAATTGTATTTAAACTTAAATATCCGGAGAATTATCAGAGTTTGGGCAAAATTTTGGTTTTTACTGAACAGTCCTTTCTAATAGACTTTATGTCGTCGTAGTGGTTAGAACTTTCACCTCGCAGCAAGAGGAGCTGGGTTCGATCACTGGGTGTACTTCCCAAGTTCTTCAATTTCACCTTTCCATAAAAAATTGTTGAGGTTAACGGCAATAGCCAGTGTGGGGAGCTGATGGCATGAAGGGCTTTCCTCCAGCACCCAGGGATTTGTGCAGTGTAGCCGCTGCCGTATTCTGAATCGACATAAGGGTTGGAGATATGTCATTCGAAAGGAAATATCACGCCCTCGCTAGCCCGCTATAAATGTTTGAAATCGGAGTTCAATAAATTAATGATTTTTCCATTTTAGTTTTTTTTTGCGATTTTCGACTTTGAATCTACATACTTTTTAAATTAAGACCGACTTGGTTGAAAACTATATTTTTAGTTAGTACTGATCATTTCTGATCTACGTTTTCAGTTGCATTAGGAAATTTTAATTTTAAGTGAGATTTATGGCCAATTCGCGGGACCTCAAGCCCTCGTACGCACTATGGTCATATTTGAATTTGGTACCAATTGATACAGGCACAATCCTACCTTATTTCCAAAACCAGGTAACTCGAAAAATTTGGTTTGTCTAAAAATTAATTTTAATTAACATGTTCGCCTTTCGCTACCTTATTTCCAAAACAAGGTAACTCAAACCATTCGGTTTGTCTAAAAATTAATTTTAATTAACGTGTTCACGTTTCGCTTTTTTATTTCTAATTTCCAAAACAAGGTAACTCGAAAAATTCCTTTTCGATAAAATTCCTCTTGGGTTTATTAAGTGAATGTACAAGATTGAAAATTTGTTCAAATTTAAATTTAATATTAAAATATATTTAATACATCGGAGGGATTGTATGACATCTTGTTCTACAAATCTGACTGGTCATTTCCACAAAGAGAGTAGTTACCGGAATTGAGCCAATTATCGCTTTTACATTTTTTTTACATTCCAATAAAAATATCACGAACAGGCCTGTAATAGGCCGAAACAACTATAAAACAAATTTAAAATCAAAACGATAAAAATATAGAATATTTATCGTAAAATTTAAAAAAGGAAGTTATTTTTTCCCGCGCCTCGGGCTGACCCGACTACGTACCTGGCCCAATCCCCTAGAGTTCTCAACTCAATATTACATCTACACCTCCACTTGACTTCATCCGTATATGCGGTATATGGAAAGAAAAATATTCTCGAAGAGATCTTATTGCGTTTGCATATCCGCGGACACTTTTTGGCAATTCAAAATTCGAGTGAGAATTCTAAGAAACCCCTCGAAAAACACGAATATCGCCAGGTATGCTAGATGAAAGTACGGACTAAGCATGGAGGGGGATATTTTGGCGGGGAAGAAAATTCCCCTCGCATATAGATCGGATATCGTGGCTAAAGCCCCGCTTGACCTGAGAGAGATTAAGATTGGCGCGAAAACGCCCTGGGATATTTTCCCACTCTTCAAAGTTCACGAATGGACTTAATACTTTGAAGTTAATCCGATATAATTCGCGTAGTGTGTGAGGGGGTCACCATATAATACTCGTACACCACTCCATTTCCTCTTTTACCATACGCTACCTACTCTATAGCAGTGATAACCAACCTTTTATTAAGATGGCAGGCCAAATCCTCAATCTGAGACAATCTTTTGGGTGATAAAATTGAAAATGTTTTTAAAAATATTTTGGTTAAATTTTCTTCGTACGACAATTTGAAATAAAATTCAAATATTTTTACTTATTTAGTCATCATTAAATGAAGAATAATTTGAATTAGCAACGCGGCCATTACTAACTAAACATGGTTCATCTACCCACGCCTATGTTAGCCTTCCCAATTCTAGATTATAGTATTAGCACGGTTTATTCAACTTCTTAGGGAGGTTGGATGACACACTAACTGAAACACGTGTCCGACAGCGTCCTCTATTGCGAATAAACAGAAGCTCGTTAAAAACTTGGACTTCCATAATCTGTCACCTGCTCCCACCCTCCAATTATTTTCTCCTCTGTAGATCATTAAACTAAATTATAATTTAAATATTTATTTTGAATTAGAATAATAAAAAATAATAATAATATATTTAGATAATAAATAGGGTTACCTAGATGGCTCTAGAGTGCATTAACGATGTAAAAGGGGAAGGAAATGTATGACTTATGGCTCCAGTAATGCAACCTCCTAAAAACTAGCTTAAACAGCGAGATACTACTACTTATACAGGTTGTGACGAATAAGTATGTTCATGAGTTTTGGGGCGTGTATTTTGGGTCCTAATGAGTCAAAAATGTTCTATGAACATGGCTCCTAAAATGCTTTGTTTCAGAGCTTTAGGCCCACAAATTTTGGAAAGCGCACAAGAGCGAAATACGAATGTGACTTGTTAGTGTTGAATACGCGAAATGTGACTTGTTAGTGTTGAATACGCGAAATGTGACTTGTTAGTGTTGAATACGCGAAATGTTACTTGTTAGTGTTGAATACGCGAAATGTGATTTGTTAGTGTTGAATACGTGAAATGTTACTTGTTAGTGTTGAATACGCGAAATGGTACTTGCGAATGCTTACAATTGCTTCCATTAAGTAATCATTTGTTTTTTAATGGTGAAACGATAATGATCATAACTGATGTCATTAACAGACTTGAGTATTAAGTGTCATAAGCCCTACAATGGATTATTTAATAACACTTACGAGGAGACTACCCAAGGTGATAATCATCGATTTGGTTGAAACTAGGTGGGTATGTAGACCTTATGGTAACATGAAATTTCACCAAGGGAAAAATTGCAATGGGCATTAGTTTTGCCATGGCGACCGAAAATGTTTTTGACAACACAGTATGTATATTTTCTCATTGAAAATAACATGGGAATCTGAGCACTGTGAAAAATTAAAAAAAAAATTCAAATTTCAAAACCAAAAAAAAATAGATCAAAATTGACAAATGAAATGAATTTTATGATATTTTGATGAATTTTGGTCAATTTGATCAAAATATGTAAAAATTGATCAATTGTTATTTTCAATTGGACAATATACAGACTGTGTTGTCAAAAACATTTTCGGTTGCCATGGCAAAACTAATGCCCATTGCAACTTTTCCCTTGGTGAAATTTCATGTTACCATAAGGTTTACATACCCACCTAGTTTCAACCAAATCGGTGATTATCACCTCGGGTAGTCTCCTCGTTAGATGAAGTTTTAAAAAATCGACATAAATGTTAATTACTTAAAATTGAAGTTACAAAAGCAAATTTCTGTTTTATTGAAAAAATTGCTCAAAATGGCCACCACCGGCTTAAATTCCGGTACGAGCTCGTCGTACAATCGATTCAGGAACTCTTTCAAAGATTCCAACTGTGTTGCGGTTAGTTTCACAGTCATCAATTACGCGTTGTCGCAGGTCGTCAACGTCCCGAACTTCAGTCTTTAATTTAGCCTCAGAGGAGAATGTCAAGTGGGTTTAAATCGGGAGATCGTGCTGGCCTTACAACTGGTCCACCACCAGTGCTTCCACTCTGGGAAATTTGAAAATCCCTTTTTCTATATTCGGTAATAAAAAAAATCCCTTTTTCCCTTTTTAATTCCCTTAAAATTTCCCTATTGACTTCTTACATATTATGAGTTAAATATAATATTTTCACCTAATATTTAAGTCAAGGAATATTTTCAGATAAATTTATTTTATTATTATAGACCACGTGGCTTGAAAGGGGGCTGGGGCCCGAAAGCTCGCCAAAATAATTTTAAATTTCTTTTAATAAAACGAAAAAAAATTTGGTCATGAAGTATCGTGTCTCTGAGTTATTTTTAATGTTATACAAAACCATGACTTTTAAAACTATAAATGTTAAAGTTACAATTTGTAAGTTTACATCCGAATTCCGAAAAACTAAAATGAAACCGAAAAGAACACGATACAGAATTACAGACGAATATTTCAAAGCGTCTATTTAAGCAACAAGAATCCAAAAAGTATTCCTGAAATTTCTTTTATAGTCAATGTGACAGACATGATATTCAGGTGTAGGTTAATTAATCACAACGTGTTTAGTAACTATAGGAACTGTGCAGCTGATTCCCTTACTATTCAAAAAAGCATTCAAGATGGAGAAAAGTCTAGACTATATTTATTTTCAATTAACTATATTCTACTCATAATAGTGGTAACTTACATTGTTTTCCAGAAAAATGGAAAATTCCCTTTTTTTTTTCAAAAAAATCCCTTTTCTAATTTTTAAAGTTGAAAATTCCCTACAAAGGGAGAAATTCCCTACAAATGGAAGCGCTGTCCACCACGACCTATCCACCTAAAATGAAAACTCGCGTCAAAATGAGCTCTTACGTCGCGGCTAAAATGGGGTGGATCTCCATCGTGCAAACGAACGTCTTCAAGTAGTTCGTTTAAATTATCTGGTATAAATTGTAAGTATGCCTGACCATTTAACCTAGGCAGAAGGAAAAAAGGACGAATTAAATGATCACCAACAATACCACCTCAAACATTTAGGGTAAATTGCACTTGATGATATCTAACACTAGTAACGGGGGAGGGGGGGTGTGGTATTTTGACTCCACTGGCAAGTGTTGTGGAAGTTGAGTATACCGTCACGGGAAAAGTTAGCTTCATCAGCTGTTAACAGAATTCTCGAGAACTGATGGTCAAGACCTACTTTGTCAACTCGCCTAGTCTGCGTCATTCAGAGCTTGAACCTTTTGAAGGTGATAAGGGTGAAATTGATGACCATGGAGAAATCTCCAAACCATAACGTGATTTACACCCAATTGTCTCCCAACTCGCCGGCTACTTGTTCCAGGATCATTTTCGACAATGGTAAGAACCTAAGGAAATTATTGTTTCAATCATCTTTGGTAAAGTAATTTAAATAACTAAAAGGTAAGACGAATCATAAAAAATAACATGTTTTAATCAAAAACTAGAATCAAATTGGTGTAAGTACCTATTCCTCAAGGTCTTCTGGTACGTTTTGCACTCTCACGAGTTTGTCCTGGTTGATTTTGTCCGTGTTCTCTCAAACGTCTGTCAACAACGGCAAAAGATCGTCGATCTACTAACGGTCTTTGATGGAACTGTACCCGGTAGCGGCGTAGCAACCACGGGGGCAAAGGGACAATGCCCTCTCCTAAATTTAGGGGACAACAACTGTGTTTGTCCCCCCCCCCTGAAATATTGTGGATTTGTTTTTACAACCATTATGAAAAAGATAAATTTGTCGTTTAAAACTTTTAACAAGCAAGTAAAAGCGAATTCAAATTCAACTTTCGATTTTTGATGAAAATGAAGTAAAATTTCCAAATATTTGTCCACTTTTATAATATCATATATTGTGGAAGCTCACTATCATAGCACCATTCCGAAAAACACACCCAATTCTAAAAGTTTTAAAATCAGCCTTAATTGAAAAACGTTCCTACAGGCCCTTGGTACTATTTCCCTTACATTTACGTGCATATCCGCGTACTCAGAATAAGTAAAATGCGCTATACTCATCTTAAACTTGGATACAAAATAATGAATTGTCAGTACAGCGCTTTATTTTGCTCTTTAATAGTAAAGAGCTAAGTCTAAAGGGCCTCGCTGACTTTCAAAAAAGTCAAATAATGAAATTGAAATTTATCCCCCTGACCTAATGCGTTCTAAGGAGATCAAGTGAGATAACGCCTACACAACTAGAGTTAGGTCACATTAAGTACAGCTTAGGCAAAAACGTTCGGTGTGGTATTTTTTCCTCCACTTAGGCTAATTGGTCAGGCTTTACGCAAATCACACTGTATGAGTACCATTCAGTGTCTTCAACCGTTTCCTTAACACTCGAAATTCGCTCTTGTGAGCTTTCCAAAATAAGAAGCACTATCCCAGATTCCGTCGGGGAAAATACTTTGAATTGGCATTCACCTCGTACAAGTTGCTTAGTAACAAAATTCTTTGAAATAATGGAACTTGGCATTAATAAAATCATTGTAGGATTTAGCACACTTCTGCTAGTTCAATAATGAACTTTTGGCATTTGCTATGGTGTTTATCGCTTTACCGTTAAAAAAATTAATAATAAATGAAAACAATTGCGTTCAAAGCAGAATACTGAACTTCACAGTACTGACTATTTCGTTAATTTGGGTCCCAGTTTTTGTGGTCCTAAAACTCTGAAACGAAGCATTTTAGGACCCATGTTCCTAGGACATTTTTGACCAAAAATGTTTTTTACCTCTCAAAACAAAAAATCTCCATTTAAAAAAGCACGGGATTTTCTCGGTTTCCCAATTTTTATATTTTTACCCAAATTTGGTCTTTTTACTCAACTTTTATATTTTTACCCAATTTTTATATTTTTACCCAATTTTTATATTTTTACCCAATATTTATATTTTTACTCAAATTTTATATTTTTAACCAATTTTTATATTTTTAACCAATTTTAGTTGATTTGAAACAATTTTATTTGACTTTACCCAATTTAACTTAAAATTATCTTAATATTACTTTATTAATGTAATTTTTGAAAATTTACCAAAATTGATAAATTTTACCCAAAATAGGTCCAATTAATCGTTTTGGGTAAGTTTTGAAAATTTTAACAGGTACTTAAGTGTGAAACCGAGAAAATCTCATGCTTTTTTAAATGGAGATTTGTTTTGAGAGGTCAAAAACATTTTGGGTTGCCATGGGAAAACTAAAGCCACGAGTTTCAAATCGGTGATAACCACCACGGGTAGTCTCCTTGTTAGTTTGGTCCAACTTTGACCACTGATACTGGACTAACTATGGGAGCTAGGGAAAATTGGCAATGGACAATTTTGGTCCTTTGACCAGGCTTAACAACATCTTTAAATAAATCCGTAGAAAGCCATTTCCCATAAAAGCATCGCGATGTCCTTTTGAAAGAGAACTTAACACTAAAAAACTTTGATAAAATTAGCGAATAAGTAGATTAGTCCATTATGAAAAGGAAACCATAAACAAATTTGAAGAAATTTAAATCCGATAGGTTTTTAATTTTTTTTAAATTTGTTTAGGGTTTAGCTTTTTTATCCCTTTTCATAATGGACTAATCTACTTATTCGCTAATTTTATCATCCTTTGCATTACAGTCCATAGGTGGTTCCTTTTAACACTAAAAAACTTTGATTGAATAGCCAATAATTTACACTCACCTACGCCGAAATTTAGGTTACAAATCTATCACCTGATTTAAAATTCCTAGATAATATTAAACAAAGGTGTGTTTGTGTTTTTTACCCATATTTTCCAAAATTTCAATGTTTATTTTTTAGAAGAATATTCGAGCATCAATTTTTAATTAAAAAATGTGATATATTTAGCGCGTATCCGGCGTATATTTCAAAAGGATCCATTTATCGGAGAGCGGGTAACTATGAATAAATTAGGAATATAGGCTTTGCGGTATCTTTCTCGACATCTGATATATTTCAATCTTCTCTCGGGTGTATAGGCGCGGCCCTGGCTTTCGCTTCCGATTGAAGCATTGCCTCCCATTAATAATCCAGGATGTGGATACAAGGAGAATTTCCTATTCGCATTATTTCCAGCCCGTTATCTTTGTCGGTTCGCGCTACGGGAGGAAGGCTCGGGGTAAACACGCCGACAGCTTCGTGAATTTCTCATTATTAGGAAATTCGGAAGGTCCGAATTAAAATTGCAAATTATGCGAAATTCGTTCCTAATCATTAGAAATTTATTGCCGTTTAACGAACCTTTCCGCTCCTCTCGCTCCGTCGGCTCCGCTCGCGTCAATGACGAGAAACTTTCGACTTTTATTCCCAAAAGAAGCGTATCTACATAAATTTTGCACTTTTCGGTATATTTTAATTAGAATTATTTCAAGTTTCGCTTTCGATAGCTATTCGTATTCTGTACAAATTAGTTTTTAATTTCATCATTAAAACTTAAACTTTCATCACGCACTCTTCGGTTAGTCTAAAAATGCATTCCATCACGCGAAAATTCCAGCGCAGACGGTGACTTTTTTGAGTTTTCCCGGATTCTGAATGTACAAACTTGCAATATTAAAACTATATAACTAGTGTTGTTAATTTTCCGGAAAAATTAAATGCGGAAAAATTCCGAAAATATTTACGCAAATCGGAAAAAAAAATTGAAACATAAATTACTTTTTAAGGGTTTTTAATGTTTTTATCTATATAAAATGTCTAATAAAAGTAAATATACTACAAAACATTAATAGTGTTACATTTTTAATGAGTTTAAACTAGTCTAGAGGTTTAGTTTTACTTTAAGATTCGAAAAAATTAGGTGAAAATGCCACTTTACAATATTAGACTAATCATGGAATGAAAACTTTTTCCGGAAAAAAGGCCAAATTTTCCAAGGAAAATTTAAAAAAATAAAAAATAATCAGCTATAGGCTAATACCCAAGGCACCACCGTCGGCTTAAGTTATCAAGCGACGTTTGAAGCCATCAATTCAGGTGGCCGGGTTATAATGCCAACAGCTCCCTATACTAACTATTACCGTTAACAAGTTTTTATGGAAGAGGAAACCGAAGAGCTCGGGGGAAAACCCCTTAAACCAGTGGGGAGAGAACTTGCAAACTCAACGCGGAAGGAGGTGTTTCTAGTTTTCACCCAGTGCCACAAGCTGGGATCGAACCCGGCTCCTCTTGCTGCGAGGCGAAAGTGCTAACCATTACAACTGTAATTAAAACAATCAACAGAAATACAGCTAATTTTGAAGATAAACTTTCCGAAGATCGAGTGGAATATCAGACAAGTGTAAATAAAAATTATAAATAATATAATATTATATTATATTATATTATATTATAAATATTAAATACCTATTATTTAATATTTGACACAAATTTTATAATAACAGCTCAAAATTTTCACTAGCCATCTAACGCTCTGTTTTGGCTCATCTCAAGAACTGTCTAGGAAATTTAGTTAAAATCATGAACTTATACTCTTACGTGTATTGTATTTTTATAGGTAGGATTTGTAAAATTTGGTCGCTTTCGGTCGGTGTATTCTCGAATATTCTCGAATTTTAATAATACCAGAAGTACATAATATATCTCCCAAGAGATAAGTATCCATCTCTCTATTACGCTAATATTATCTGTTTTATTTTTATATCCTTATCGAGTGAAATTTTTCATTTTAAATCGTTAGAAACGCGGTAAATTTTAAGCTGCGAGAAATATCGAATTAAATATTTGAAATGGTAGGGGATAATTAAAGCACGCGAAGTTGGAAAAAATATATCGTCGCAAATAAATATGATAAAGGATTACAGTTTTCACTACTTGTATCAGAAATCATTGAACAATTGAAATTATTATTTAAAGAAAAAACCACATACATCGAGTTTCGGTGATTTTGCTTTCAAGGGACGTATTGTACTTGAATACCTTCATAGGTGTCGCTACGCTCGTTTCTACCCCTCGTTCAACGGTACTTAATAATGCACCTAATAATGGTGTAGTTTCTTTTAACGATCCCCAAAAACTGTTGCAGATGCCGGTCTTTCCTCAAACATTGCCTGCAGATGGGAGAAAGGCGGTTAGCACCGACTGTCTAGTATATGACGTCACGTGAAAGCTACTTAAAAGACATACGCTGTCCGGGTACACTTTGAACGCCTTCGCTATTCGGGACAGAATGCGTCTTTAATATACCAAATTAAGCGTAGCAGCGGCCCCTTTCCGCAGTATAGAAAATAACAGAGGACCGCTGCTGAAGATCATCGGTTTCAGGGACCGTAGATGGTCTATTGTCCGTCTGTCGGGCCCACACCACGATTATTATCACGAGTGGAGGTCAGAGAATGTGGGAAGGGCAAAGTGGCTTCTTCGGCGGCGGCGGCGGCTCCGAAAGAAGCTGACGCGAAACAACGGGCTTTAAAAAGGAGGGATTCCTTCATTAGCTCCGTATCGAACGCCACTGCGGGGTTCAACCTTACTTCCTGCCATTAGCCGAGGAAGAAAGCGCGAAGAGGACCTTTTCTTATCACGGAGGGCAACCAAAAAAGAGAGTCGTACCTCTTATTAGCCGCCCCCGCTCGTAACGCCTTAATGCGCAACATATTGGTGGGACCCCTTAATGAAGGAACATCTGACGCTCTCTCTTACTCTCTCGCTCTCTCTCTCTCTCTCTCTCTCTCTCTCTCTCTCTCTCTCTCTCTCTCTCTCTCTCTCTCTCTCTCTTACTCTCTTACTCTCTTACTCTCTTACTCTCTCTCTCTCTCTCTCTCTCTCTCTCTCTCTCTCTCTCTCTCTCTCTCTTACTCTCTCTTACTCTCTCTTACTCTCTCTTACTCTCTCTTTCTCTCTCTCTCTCTCTCTCTCTCTCTCTCTCTCTCTCTCTCTCTCTCTCTCTCTCTCTCTCTCTCTCTCTCTCTCTCTCTCTCTCTCTCTCTCTCTCTCTCTCTCTCTCTCTCTCTCTCTCTCTCTCTCTCTCTCTCTCTCTCTCTCTCTCTCTCTCTCTCTCTCTCTCTCTCTCTCTCTCTCTCTCTCTCGTGGTCGTGGTCTCTTCTCACCCCGCAGACGCACCCTTATATTTACTCTAACATGTGAAGGTGGATAAGAATACTGGTGGGTTGTGACTTTGTGAGTTTCACCGTAATGAGCCCATATTCAAAAATAGCCCTATTGTCCCTAATTCGTTGTACAGATTTACGAGTTTTCAACTTGGATTAGTCAAAGGGTATGCACATGTGATTTTCAACGTAATGATACTAGGGCTGTGCGAGTAGTGGTTTTAAGCAAATGAGTAGGGTATCGAATACGAATTTTTTTTTCATCGAGTATTCGAGTCGAGTAATATTGAAGTCGAGTATTCGAGTCGAGTAATATTGAAGTCGAGTATTCGAGTCGAGTAATATTGAAGTCGAGTATTCGAGTCGAGTAATATTGAAGTCGAGTAATCGAGTACTTGATTAAGGGGAAAGTTTCTCTTATTCGAGTCAAGTAATTCGAAAAAAAAACCCAGTTATATTTTTAACGAGTCGGGTTATCTAATATACTTGATTAGAAGCTGGTTTTATTCGAGTAATTAGGAATTTAAATTTAAAATGAGTATAAACTAACTTTCAATGCTGAAAAATATTCTTTTAATTTAAATGAACCGCAGTTTCCACAACTTTATTAACATTATAGTGACTAGTGGGAAATAAAAGACTAGTATACTAGCCTACTAGCCTAATTATAGTAATTAATAGTAAAATAACAGCGCATACAATATACATTTTTTTAAATTATGAATGTACCGTCTGTCCGTATATTGCTTAGGAAGTTAAGACTCCTGAGTTCTAACTCCAAACGAACTAAAACCAAAACTTAATATAATTGTTTAAAGAAAAACCGCGCAGGCGCACTACAAAAACCCCTTATTGAACTTACAAGGAGACTACCCGAGGTGATAATCACCGATTTTGTTGAAACTAGGTAGGTATGTAGACCTTATGGTAACATGTAATTTCACCAAGGGAAAAGTTGCAATGGGCATTAGTTTTGCCATGGCAACCGAAAATGTTTTTGACAACACAGTATGTATATTTTCCCTTTGAAAATAACATGGGAATCTGAGCACTTCTAAGGGTCCCCCCTGTGAAAAAGTTCAAAAAAAATTTAAGTTTCAAAACCAAAAAAAATAGATCAAAATTGACAAATGAAATTAATTTTATGGTATTTTGATGACTTTTGGTCAATTTGGTCTAAATATGTAAAATTTGAACAGAATCGGTAAAAATGGATAAAAGCGAAATATAAAGATAAAAAAAGTTGTATTTGCCAACTAATCGCCAAATCGACGGTAATAAATGTATTTTATCAAAATTAATTTTTCGTTGCGAGTTATATTAGAGAGATTTACCGTTGCCAATTTCCCGTGCCTAATTTTAACGATATTTTCAAATTCCACTAATTATAAGTCATAATTATTCGGTCATGATGGGTTTGAAATGGTTGGAAACAACGAAATAATCATAATAAAATCATTCGTGTACTGAAATTTACCTGGTTTATGAGCTCAAGGTTACATATTAAGAAATTTAAAATGAATTCTTGAAGTCGCTATATTTTTGCACGACTCTTTGTAATTTCAATTTTGCATAATTCCGTTCTTTTCAATTTATTTGATTATACAAAAACGTGGTTCTGTTGGTCGCCGAGGACAGTTGATGGCTAGAGTGTCCAAGGGCGTAAGGAAATATAAATTTTCTTCAGCCTTTGGCATCGAGAAGTCTGTTGTAAGTAAGGAGATCGTAATGCCTATACTTTGCCGCGGTAAACAGCAAATGACCATACAAAATGCCATGATAACAACGTAACATTGATAACTTTGTTCGTAGGCTTAATCAAAAGTAGATCTCTTTGTTTTCTTCCCATCTAATGGTGCTTCTCGCGAATGATGATAATAAAATCAAAAGTAACAGAGAAACAAAGTCCATCTGAGCCGTGTACGTGTTGGAAGGTACAACCACGTGTCAAAGCCGAGGGTCAAAGCTATTCTGACATCAATCGGAGAGTTGCGAAACTTCGGATCTAAGCAATATTGGTGGACTTACGGCACGAATTAATTAGTTTACAGTCAAATTTCGCCTACTCTCTCGTCTAACGACTCGTTAGTATTCCAATGGTCGTGGTTACGCGTTATACGTTGACGTTGATATTTGATAGAATGATTTAGATTAATAATCTATCACTGTTAATTACAGTCAACTTTTTCCGTCTAACCCTATAAAAACGAATCATTTTTTATTGGAAAATCTTAATTTGGATGAAGCCAGCAGCGTATCATAGATGGAGCTGTAGTCGCCCGAAGGACACAATGCTCAATTTTGACACGGTGAAAATGGAGCGATTCTCTCTTTCACCTCTCAACTCGGCGTTTGGATCTTCGGGGGCTCGCAGATCGATCTTCGCAGTGCCTCGCTCTTCCACGCTTTTCTTTGAATTAACTAAATTTTAATCAGAGTTTTCGAAGTTCCCTCTCCCTGGATGCTCGTGACGCGTTCGCTTTCCCCTTAATCAGATAAGGCGAGAATTTATCAACGTTCGCCTTATTGAGATGTTATAAAAATAAAACGAGCTGCTATCTACGTATCGCGAGGGCTACGACCCGCTGGCAAGGTCATTTATAATATAGGTACCTTACACGTGACGTCATGATTTCCCCTCATCCCCTGTTTTTGACTTACGACCGCTATCTTGAAAAAAGATTTTTACGAAACCTTAATTATCATATTGATCATTTTGTGAGATATTTCGTTTACAGCTGTACTTTTTCCTAAATTTTGCAGACAGTAATAATTAGGGGTCATTTCCATACGAAATCAACCAATTATGGCCCCATAAAACAATTGATTTTGATTAATTATTCAGAGAATGTTAAAACTTTGATAAAAAAAATGCTTTTGCAATAGATCCCAAAATGTTATAGTTTTAAATTTTTTTCGACGATATATTTAAAATTATTTACAATATTATTGATTTTATCGCACTAAATGTAATTGATGCTTCAAATATGATGGCATCTACTGATGTTTTAATTACATTTTGTAATTGGAAATAGATTTTTTGGGTATCATTCAATGGTTCAAACGACGAAATATTTGAAGGGCTATATTCATAAAAATTAATTTTCAAATGAAAACAACACGTATTTTACGACTAAATAATAAAATTGATCTTTTGGTTTGATTACTTAAAAAATTATAGGTTTTTCCATGTAAATATCCCTACGCATTGTAATTTTTACATTTTACAAAATAATTTAAAATAATTTGAAAATGAAAATTTTCCTTCTTTTAAATACACCGAAAAATTTCAAAAACTATCATTGATAAAAATATCATAAGCGAATAGAATTAGACACTCAACGTGTAAAATGCGTGGGAAATAAATTTGAGGTTTGTAATTTAAGCATTTCCAACGGATTTTTCTCGTTAATTTCAGCGTTGAATGTGATTTCAACGAAGAACAAGATACGGCTCGTACAGCCGGGGCTGCAACCACATTGAGTTTCTTGATTAAAATAGGCTGATCACGTAAATGTCGTATCGTAAAACGTATCTCGGTTCCCGGGAACCATTTCAGGAAGCGAAACCGCGGCTCGAAGCGGGGATGCTTGATGAGAATCGCTCGGCGAAATGGCAGCGTGAGTTACGTAGGGCCGTTTGACCTATGCCCCCCTCGATTTTTATCGTACAAAGACTGAGGGAGAGTCCTCTTCTTAATTCGAAGACTCTCGGAGCGCGTTTCTTTGGACGCGTCTCGTTCGGAATATTACGGATCGCGATTTTGTCGCGTGCGAATGTCTAGTATAAAGAGGATCGAAGCCGGGTTAGCCAGGCTCGTAAATAACAACCGACTTCGAAGGTCCGGGTCGGATGGGTTCCCTTTGAGTCCTACCGGCCCGTGCGTGTGTACCCACGGTACGCCGACGTGAGTCGCAATCTATATAAGGATTGCGTGTTTACCGTCAGTACCGTATACTCATCCTCGCGGTTTTAGAGGTTAAGTAGCTCAAAATATCACGTCGATCGTACCAGGCTTTGGCCAAGGCATTTGTCGTGCCTAAACGAATTCTAGATCTTCGCAAGTTATGGTTAGTTTCCACTAGCGCGAGTTATTTTTTTTCAAGCGTAAAAATTTTGTACGCAACAAAGTCGAGAAACGCGCTAGACGAAACCTAGTTTTAGGCCGTAGAAAATATAGAAGAGGAATAGCAACTCGAACTAGTGTTCGGCAGTCGATTAATTTTTATCCATGAATAAAATAAGCTCGGCTATATTTAAATAATATTTATTTAAATAACCAATAGTTTAATAAAATTTGTAAAATGTTTAAATAATCGAAGGTGAATAAACCTATTATTTAAATAAAACAAACAATTATTTAAATAAATACCACTTTTATTCAAATTAATGCTTGGTTGCGTAAAAAACATAATTAAATAAGTTAAAATGATATTCGTTTTACCAACGTTTTTTTAAATAAATCGGAAAATTTCTGGATAATGAATAAACAATTCCGAACACTAACTCGAACAGTTTATCATCTCGATAGGTAATTTGGGCCTTTTAACTTCCGTTAATGTTACGATTTAACGTTCATAGAAATATACATGAACCGGAAGTACCTTTAGCTTTCGAAAGTGGAGATACATTTTAAAGCCATATCAAAACTAAAGTTGCTATTCCTCTTCTTTATGTTTCTACGTTTAGGTTTAAAAATTGTTTCGCGAAAGCCAGATTTGTTCGACGTAGATGTCCGGGGTGAATTGAGTGATTGGGAGGCGGTTCTTTCCGGAGCGGCTAGCCCCCGAGGCGTCGGCTTAAAACAGAAGGTCTCTTTCATTACGATCAAGTTTGGCGTAATTCGTTTAGAGCGGCGAATTACAATGTTTCATATCTGCATCCAGTCGTGATAGCGGCACGACTACGAAGCACGCATCGGCGGGCGACGTGTGGGGCCCCGGTCTTTTCGGACGAAAGGGATAGAGAAGGATTTACAAAGTACCCGCCGATGAGTGTTCGTGTATGGGCTTTGCAGCCGCAAATACAAAGTTTGCTCATAAGTATATATTTATACAGGGTGTTTCGAAAGGTTATGAAAAAATGTTTTGGAGTTGTAGGGGGTGAATTGAGAAGTATGCCTGTTTTTTCCCCATTTTCCTACGATGAGTTAAAAGAGCGCCAGAGAGCTTCAAAGTGTGGCCTACTAGCCCCTGGAAGTAGGCTGCAACAAGCGCAAAACCAAGCATCAGGGAAATGGGAACATTAAGGTTTGGGTTCCTGTGATAAGTAAAAAAGGGACTTTGTAAACAAATCGAGGTAACCAGCGTACAAAAGTAAACTTAAACAGTATTTATAGATCTAGTTACGATTTCTTTTAAAATAAGATAAAAAATTGACCGATTTCAAATTTAAGATGTACCCTAATATGTCAACGTCTTTTTACACCCGAAAATAATTTTGAGATCGACCGATTGATCGCTATCAAAAAGACCTTTAAAGGCCGTCTGCATAGTTATTCGGTTTACTCTGTCTTTCACTGGTAGCTGGCTGCTTGCATAGCACATGTGTCTCGCAGCGAGCCAGCTTCGAGGAAAGACAGAGTAAACCGAATAACTAGGTAATAACTGCGCTTACGTGTCTTTTGAAAAAGGCTTATCTGTTTTTTTACGTGGCAAAATGAATATTTTAACCGTTTCGCAACCGCAAAAATTCGTATATTGAGTTATATTCGCGGTGATATATGACCGGTGCTAAACCAAAAGCGCCTCTTAATAAAAAATGGAGAACTTAATTACGAAAATTAATGAGTTTCCGTTGGATACAAAAACACGTATCCGAAACGACGTTATAGAATTGAACTTTCGAGTCGAAACGAAAGAACCTTTTGTAACCTTTGAGAAAAGTCGACGTTACGGTCTTTAAACGCAGATGGCCTTTTCGAAGCGACTAGGCCCAGGAACCGAAAAAGAGGGGGGAAATAAATCGAAGTAAACGCCCATTGGAAAAACCTGCGAGAGCTAATTAGAAAATATTGTCGGCGAACCGTGCGCGCCGCACTCGGCCGACCACTTTCTAAAGAAGGATCTTTTTTCTCTCTTTTAGTAAAAACGTTTTTGCGATATTGCTTCTAGTTCTGGAAAGGTAGGCTCCTTCGCCATTGAAGCCCGCGGTCAAATTTAGCGCGCCTCATTTTCGGAAAAGGTCTTCATATTGTACAGGATAGCCTAGTCTCTTTATTTTACGAGGCAAGGGCGGTTTACGTTCTAACAAATTACGCTGTTTTTTTTTCAATGTTTTTCATCCGCCGCTGAAAATGAAAGTTAAAAGATGGGGAGACAACGTTTTTCGACCTCTAATCGTTCCTCGGTTCACGGAATCGCCTCCTCAAGAAAATTTCCGTATTCTGTAAAATCTTTATTTTGTTTCGCGTTAGCTGTAAAACATTTAAAAAATGCATACTGATTTAAGAATTCCTGGTATTTGTTATACAAACCGCTTATAATATTTGATCTGTAAATATTCAAAATTAAGGGTTAAGAATTTTCAAATATTTAACCATTAAAACGTTATATATAGATTGAGAAATCAGGTTAACATTGAATTAAATAAAATTATAATGCATTATACTTAAATTTACCTTATTCAACATCAGAAATGTTTTTTCAACGCACAAGATTAGGCAAAATATTCAACTGCACTTTAGACATAGCAACTTGTCTACTTTCAAAGTACGAAAAACAAACAAAGTTTCTTGGAAGTACGAAAAACAAAACAAAGTTCACGTGAGAAGTATTAAATTAAATTCGATTGCATGATAATTAATTTTACCTTATAAAAGATATTCAACATCAGAAATGTTTTTTCAACGCACGAGTTTAAGCAAAATATTCAACTGCACTTTAGACATCGCAACTTGTCTACTTTCAAAACCAAACAAAGTTTCTAGGAAGTACGAAAAACAAAACAAAGTTCACGTGAGAAGTATTAAATTAAATTCGAATGCATGATAATTAAATTTACCTTATAAAAGATATTCAACATCAGAAATGTTTTTTCAACGCACGAGTTTAGGCAAAATATTCAACTGCACCTTATTAGTAGGGAAATCTCTCTCCTAAGCCGCGGATACAATAACATCATGTGAAACGTTAGACCCACTGCATTTAAAAAAACTTTTGATCGCCGAAAAAAGTGGTTACGACACCAAAGATGTTTTCCATCGAGTTCTCCTATTTCCCCTTTCTATAAAAACTTGCAGAGGTTAAAAGGTGATAGTGAGAATTGGGAGTTGTTGGCTCGCGTGCCATGAATGACCTGATACCACCCTCCTACGCAGTTTTCCCCGGTCACCTGAAACACGGCCAACTTAGATCCGCTCGCAAACTCGCATCGGAGGGTTTCATTTGTCAAAAATAATTGGTGGTCTTTTTGTGTGCGAATATAGTCCATAAAAGTGTTTTCAAGCCAATCCAGACGTTCGTCGCTAACTGAAAAAAATATATATATTTAGCAAATTTGTGCAAAATCTTTCCTGGCAATGCCTTTAACCCATTCATTACAGAAATTAGGATCATTTGGAAACTCATGGAAAGATCACCTAGCACTTTTATTTATATTTGTAGACTTACAAAATTGCACACAGCAATCTTTCACCATTTTAATTAACATTTGTTCTTATTTTACATCAAACTTAAGTTAAAAATAAAGGCCAAACGTTTTAACGGTATTTTATATTCGGCCCGCAATTTCACATTTTCAAATTCAAGTCACGGGAGGGAGGGGGTGACCGGTCAAATTTTCTCGCCTTAAAATTATCGTCGATTGATTGTGAGCGAAATTATTATATTACTTTTAAAATCAATTTAGGAACTTACATTGACAAAAATCGCGAAAATTGTGAAAAATGCTCGGAAACGAAACTCACTTTCGAAAAACAAATTCCCATAGGAAAGCATTAGAAAGTCGGTCCCTCCTGCCAGCGCACCAAGCGGCGAAATTTCCCGAAAAACCTTTTTACACTCAAATTCCACAATCCCTAAGGGATTTGTGTGTACTTGGACCACGTACAGTGTAGCCGAGGTCGCCGTATTCCACATCACTCTCCAAGAATTAGGCTTAGAAGGGCCTGGGATATCTTAATCGAAAGGATATATCAAGTCCACGGTAGCTTGTTATGAATTTTGGAGATCCGGGGCCCACAAGTTGGTCATTTGCCCATTTTAGTGCTTTTAGGTGATATTCGACTTAAAATTTACATACTTTTTTAAATTAAGACTAACTTGGTTGAAAATTATATTTTTAGTTAGTACTGATCAGTTCTGAATTACGTTTTCGGTGCATTAAAGGGGAACGGCCAAGCTTTTCCAAATATCGCCTTATTTGCATATCAAAAGATCAACCAGACGTTCAATATACTTACACGTACCTTATTTTGCCTTGAAAAAATAGTTTTGGCCTAAAAAGTTGAAACGCAAAATAACGCCAAGTATTTGGGTTTGAATTTTCGCCGCCATCTTAAGGTGTATCGCCAGCGCCAGCAGCACCTTAGGGAGCGATTTGCGAACTATAATAACTTTTAAAATCGCCCAATTTAGGCTTAGGTCTCGTATAACTGGAACGCGCCACGCATGCAAAACGAAACTTTCGAGTCTTCAACAGCGCGCGCTTTTATGTTGTTTTTCTGTCTCACCGATTTCTCACCAGGTGTCGCGGCGGACGCGCGCTTTTCAATGTCACAAAAATTATTTATTTTATTAAAAATTAACCACTTGATATATTTTTATGCGGTTTTCGCCATAAATTTTAGTTTTTAACGGGCTATAGGGCTATCTAACTGGATAAAGCTTGACCGTTCCCCTTTAAGAAATTTTAATTTTAAGTGAGATTTCTGGCCAATTCGCGGGACCTCATAGGTCGCGTACGTCCTATTGTCATATTTGAATTTCTTACCAATTGGTACAGGCGCCATCTAACTAAAAAAAATATTTGCGTTTCGCTACTTTATTTACAAAACCAGGTAACTCGAAAAATTCGGTTTGTCTAAAAATTAATTTCAATTAACGTGTTCGTGTTTCACTACTTTATTTCCAAAACCAGGTAACTCAAAAATTCATTTTCAATACAATTCCTATTGGGTTTGTTAAGTTCATGTACAAGATTGAACATTTGTCGGGGGAATTGTGTGTACTTAAATGTCAGTGACATTTGGTTTTATTTTACTCTCGTTAACATAGCGTTCTACGCGATTTTGGCCATGCCTGAAATAAAGGCAGGATATGCCTTCGAGGCGGTCACAAAATTAAGACTAATAAATTGAAGAATTTAAATACACGCGCAAAATGAACGCGCTAAAAGGAATGAAACTTTAAAACACAAAACAAATGACGAAAAGGGGAATAATAAACAAAAAGCGCAAAAAAGAACATGGGTACAGAATCAAAGGTTGCCTAAGCAAATAAAATATTTACAAAGTTAAAAGAAATTAAATTTTTTCGTTCATTCCCAAAGGTCACTCGTTGTGGAAAAATGTCGCACTTCCTAGTTATGTCTCTTATATAAGAAGATCCAATCCGGGACGTCCAATCGTTTGCGCCTGTTCTTGTCCAACAGAACTGATATCGAGTTTTTTGGATGCAGTAATGTAGCTTTGGTTACTGTTGAAGTTTAACAAGTTGGCAAGCCAAAATATACCTCTCCTCGGAAGAATTGTCCCTAGTGGTAATAATTTCTCGAGACGACCCTAAAGATATCTCCGCAATTCAGAGTTATTTACTAAAAACGTAATCCGGTTCAATCCCGCCCGCTATAAAGTTTTAATTTTAATTAAAATAATTGAGACGAAACAACCGAGTTTAATTTTTCAGAATAATACAAATTAAGTAGTTACAACAGCGAGTTAGACGTACTAAAACAATGCACAATTGAATTGAACCCTATTTACGGAACAAGTTTATCAGTTAAATATATACGAAGCAAATTTTAATGAAAGAAATATCTACAGAGGGTATTTGTATTTTTCTCGCTCACGACATACTTGCCGCATCTTTAACGCTCATTTTATTTCAACACTCGCCCTTGATGACGATACCGTAGAATAGCTATATTCGACATCTGGTAGTGGACGACTCGTAGACTTCCGGTTGACGTTGTGACACATACCGCATGAAAAAGACCAATACCGTGCAATTTCCAATATCATATAATGACTCGCACACCCAGGAAATCAATGACTGCATTAGGAATCGTAGATGTCCAAATATCCACACCAATAAAAAATGAATTAACAAGAAGCGAAAAACTTACCATTCACAAAGCACAGAAAGCCCCGTGACTAAACGACAGCTCGTATATCAATAAATGATCGTAGACGGAATAGTTAGGGCTCTTTATAAATAAAACAAACGAACCCAATTGATGAACTGCATTAAACATCTTAATCAGTCGAAAAACGTTTAAAATAAATTACGAAGTAATGACAACCCAGTTAAAAACCCAGACCAACATAAGTGTAAGAGCACGATGTAAACAACTCGATATTTTCTTCATAAATGAACTATCACCCTTGAAAACTAATACGCTAAACACACAATAGATAAAAAAAAAAGACTGAAAAAACGAAATAAATTACAAAAAACTAACGGGTTCTACCCTTTAACCATCTTATCTGCTGACTGCGCTAAAACAAGATTTGACCTTTAAATTTTCATACGTAAAAAATTTAGACTTTAACAAGTTCACAAAAATTAAAAAACAAAGTTCAATAAACAATGTCCACAGATATTGTATTCATCTGTTTAGTAAAAAAAAACCCGCCGTATCATAATGGTTCCTTTACTTTAAAATTTCCCTAAGGAAGTCAATGGCTCGGCGGTGAACTATCCGCATGGTAACAATGCGACCCGAATTCAATTCCTGAACACGATCAAGTCTTACATTAAAATACTTCAATATTTAATTAAATATAAGATTAATATAATTTATAAATATTTAATTAAATATAAGATTAATATAATTTATAAATATTTAATTAAATATAAGATTAATATAATTTATAAATATTTAATTAAATATAAGATTAATAGAATTTATAAATTTTTAATTAAATATAAGATTAATATAATTTATAAATATTTAATTAAATATAGAATTAATATAATTTAGAAATATTTAATTAAATATAAGATTAATATAATTTATAAATATTTAATTAAATATAAGATTAATATAATTTATAAATATTTCATTAAATATGAGATTAATATAATTTAGAAATATTTAATTAAATATAAGATTAATATAATTTATAAATATTTAATTAAATATAGGATTAATATAATTTAGAAATATTTAATTAAATATAAGATTAATATAATTTAGAAATATTTAATTAAATATAAGATTAATATAATTTAGAAATATTTAATTAAATATAAGATTAATATAATTTATAAATATTTAATTAAATATAGGATTAATATAATTTAGAAATATTTAATTAAATATAAGATTAATATAATTTAGAAATATTTAATTAAATATAAGATTAATATAATTTATAAATATTTCATTAAATATAAGATTAATATAATTTATAAATATTTAATTAAATATAAGATTAATATAATTTATAAATATTTAATTAAATATAAGATTAATATAATTTATAAATATTTAATTAAACATAAGATTAATATAATTGATAAATATTTAATTAAATATAAGATTAATATAATTGATAAATATTTAATTAAATATAATTGATAAATATTTAATTAAATGTAATTGATAAATATTTAATTAAATATAAGATTAATATAATTTATAAATATTTAAAATGATGTAGAATAAATTATAGTACCTAACGTTATAACTTAACAAGCGTCAGTGGCTCAGTGGTTAGAGTAAATCTCTTACACGCAGCAGACCCGGGTTCGATTCCCGGCTAGCGCCAATAAATCGCAAATTGATACTAAGACGAATACCGTGAACAATTGGTGGAAACCCTGCCATTGGACGTTGAGAGGTTGCGATAACACTCAGCACTCGGTCCGTCAGTGGCTCGGTGGTTAGAGTAAATCTCTTACACGCAGCAGACCCGGGTTCGATTATTTGAAGAGAAAACTCCCGAACAAACACCTACACAACAGAGTCAACACCCACAACCGTCATAACACAACAAACTCAACACCCACAACCGTCATAACACAACAAACTCAACACCCACAACACCCACAACCTTCATAACACAACAAACTCAACACCCACAACCTTCATAACACAACAAACTCAACACCCACAACCGTCATAACACAACAAACTCAACACCCACAACCGTCATAACACAAACTCAACATTCACAACTTACACATAACATTACAATAACGAAATATCCAATCAAACTGAGTTAGGGTTAATCGCAAATTAATCCGTTAACGCTCACCGTCACACGGTGGTTTTGCCAACCCTTTGACAGTCCTAGCAACTGCGAACGCAGAGATTTCGAGAAACTGCGTACGCAATGATTAACCTTTGCACGGTGATTGTATAAACCCTCCTAGGGGACTTTGTAGGTAAAAACGATAATGACTTTTTAATAATACGCGCTGAAGTGTAATGTTTGTATATAGTATTTTAATGATAACATTTTATTTTATTTTATACTCTATATATACTCGGCCTGTGTAATCCTTTAACCAGTTCGTTCAAATCAGCTCGTCTCGTTCTTTATAGTGTTCTGTTTCTTAATATGTCTTAAAAATAAAATCAAGTTGCTTGCTTGGTTGAATATAAACCGGTTTTGGGCTCAGCACGCTTCCCACCGCGACATCTGATGCTCTACCCAAGTAGATGACAACGAATTCATTCTGAACATGGCTGTCGTAAATCAAATATCCTGGTTTCCGGTAGAAGCACTGATCCTTCTCAACGTATCCTAAAATGGATGGTCTTACGCGTCAGGACGTAGATAGGCTGCCTTGTCCGGAAAACTGTTGGAGCTGGAAGAGACACGTCCTTACGATACGAGAAGTCTATGACGGGAAAAAGGGTTGAACTGACAAAGGACTGACTAGTCAGAGACGCCGTACGAAACTACTTTAAACACGTTCGGTATAGTACTCAGTATCGCCCGTACTGTCATTTGGTCAGCTTTGTCAGAGAAGGCCCAGAATATGATCACGAACTTTGATAAGCCGAAGGAGATGTGGGACGAGCTTCCAGAAATTGTCAAGTAGAAGTTGTCAAACCGTCTCCATAAGCTTCTTGCCCAACTGATGAGGACCAACGAAGTTCCCAGACGTCGACAAGGCAACCCATCTCACAAAGATACGTTCATTGTTGGACAATATCTTAATGGCCGCGAAGATGGAGAATGACGTGTCATTTGAAGATTGCATTATCATTGCTTGTATCTTCGAGTCATTGTCACATGAGGAGTATCGGTAGTTTAGCATGCTGTGGGACAATCTACCAGAAGAGAAGCAGACTGTCGCAGAACTCGAAAGATTACTCATCGGTCTTGCTACACGTGACGGAAACATCTGTGTAGATCCGTCCGGGATGGTGGCACAATGGGCCGAGAGGAATAGTTCGAGTAGCACATCGACGATGACAAACGAGAACAGTCTGAAGAAACCGAAAAATCGGAGGTACGGGCCTAAATGCTATAACGGTAACAAGAACGAACATTTATAAAGTAATTGTCCAGAACCGAGAAGAACGTTGGTAGGAGGGAACGGACAAAGTGCCTGTAGCAGCAGCAACGGCGGAGGTCTCTTCGCGGCAAAGTTCCTGGTTGTTCGCACATCATCCGAAGCAGTCTGATACTTCGACTCCGGAGCAACGCTGCCAAGAAGTTCAACCGTCCAGTCGCAATTCAATTTGGAAATAAAGCTCAAATCTTTGCCGACGATGAAGGAGACATTAGAATCCGTTTCTATGTCGGAAAGAGCACTATGAAAAGGAATGCCAACCTGGGATTTTAAAATACCGCGACTTCAAGCGGCCTGTATACGAGAAGATCAAAGGGAGGATACATCTTCGCCTACCATGTGGTCAGAATTTATATACAGGTGCTCCTAGCGAATCAAAAGCCTACTACACCGGTGGTCTCATCAGAATGCCCTACGCCAGCGTCCACCTAGCCCGGACAGGTGACAAATCCAGCATGGGTAGTAGTACCCTACTACTGATGGTCTCACCCTCGACGCGAGCCACTCAATTCGACAAAAGACGACGCAATGGGGCAACCAGCTTCCACTTCGATGGGGGACAGAGAGTGGATGCTATAGCAACTACAGCCGACACTCTACCTACGTATGTAGAGAGTCATACGCTTTAGAAAAAGCTCCTAAAGGGGAACGACGGACACACAGCGGTTCACATAACCCAGCACAGCTGGCACCGGAGAGCCCGGTGTGCCCCCCAAGGCCAGGAAACAGGACCGTGTGCGCCTCATACGGTGACCCGCCGCCACACAGCAGGCTACCCAATCCGCCAGTTTAACCGGACCCTCCCCGCTAGCCTGAGCCAAAACCCAATTTCCACTCCATACCTGACCGAAGTCGGAGGTGGAGATAGGACCATTTGATCAGAGCTAACATATCTCAGTGCGCCACCGCCCTTATGGGTTACAAGAGCCGGACCCCGACTCCCCGGTAAAGCCACCAGTTATTGCACACTCTGATCCATTAAGGGCCATCTTCGCCTACCAGGAAAAGTCGATAGTTTTTTCCACCTTGATGTCAAAGTAGAACAGCCATTGTACTCTATTCATGCTGCGACTAATCCAGGAAATGCCAAGACAGCAAACAAACAGTATTGGCATGACCAACGCTACGGCGTAGCAACGCTCAAGAGACTGAGATACAATGTCATTTACAGAGGAAAGGAAATCTCCGCGAGAGTTGTATTTATGGCGAGATGACACCGCACAGCAACGGCACTCAAAACCAGGGGGAAATATCCATTCGTCTCTCGGGGGGCCATCACCGACGCCATCTATGAGGGGCAAATGATATTACCTGCAGTTTTAAGACAAATTCTCTGGCATACGAGTCCCATATTTCTTGACGAAGAAATCTAAAGTCTTCGACCGCTTCAAGGACTTCCTCGCGTTCAGCAGAAGTTACAAACACACCATTCGAGAGCTAGTTCGGTAGTAACGGTTTCAAATAGTTCAGCATTTTTTTTATTTGAATAATGAACGGTGTACCCCTTTACACTAATACGCGGTCCGTTAGCGAAAACGGAGATAAACTCCTCAATGTAGAGAACACGAGGTTCCGGATGACGCCAACGAATGGCCTAATGAAGCCGCTTATAAGTTGGGAATACCGATATGAATTGTATTTATCTGCTTTGGTGAGCTAGGACTGTAGGCGTCGATCTCGTCAACGGAGAGTAGCTGGTGGCTGGTCGAGGTGTCCCATCGGCGAAGTAAAATACATAGACCGGTAACTGCTTTCGCTTGTACTAATTTTTAGTGTTCGTGACTCCAGAGCGTAGACTTCCAGCCTCTGGTCGTTGGACTACTTCTCGGGATCGAAGTCGAAGAACGACGAAGACGAGTTGCTTATCGGATGTCCAAACTCCTTCAATTCTTTCGCTTTTCACTTTCACTATGGCACCACCACACGACACACACTTGTCCGTTGCTTTCCAGAACTTTCCAGAACTTTCCAAAACTACGTCACTACCGTCCCATGGATTTCCGAGAATAAAAATATAGTGAACCGAACCAAAGTTCCCGATACATTTCAAAATATATATTCACAAAAGCCTTAATCCCTTGGCGTTCTTTTTGTTAAGAAACGAGGGAGCTGACCAAGAGCGGAAACGAGCGACCTTCACCAAATTTACTCTTTCCCAAATTTTTTGAAAATGTATGCTATAGGACCATATTTTACTATGAACATTATTATACACATAATTATAATCCTGCACCGTACAGCTCCGACTCACTGGGAAAACGTTGATGAATTGTGGATTGGAAAGCTAAATCCGTCTATCAAGCGCTTGAGAAGTCTTTGAGGCCCATTGCTACGTTGACATCCCAAAGGGAAGCGGAAAACGCTGACAAAGGCTATGAAGGTGACGCTGCTACATGTCGAGTCTACGTTCTGGAGGTCAATGTTGTTCTGTTGTCATGGTACATCAGGTTCATCCCAGACCAGAGTATTGTATCGAAAGTTGGTGTCAAAGCCTGTTCCAGTCGGTAAATTTTTACTAAAATCACAAAGATCGTAAAAGGGAAAATTGCATGAAAGTGCTAATAACTCGAAAACAAGTCGTGTTACATTATTGAAATTTTCTAGACAAATTCATCATGGTGGGAGACTTTAAAGTTTGTAAAATTGGATGACCTTGAAAATGCGGTTCAAGGTCGTGAAAAATGATCTCGCTATCCATTGGGTTTAGAAACCAGGTTTCAATTAGACAAGAGCGTATCTCCACATTCTCGTCCAAGTAGCTTTGAACAATGTCTTCAAGGACATTCAAAAATAATCTTACGGTTATATCCCATACAACCAACTTTCCATTCGACCGAACCAATATATAGCCAATATATTTATAAAAATAGCACGAAAGTTGGCGGGGTCCCATTCAACCGAATTAATTCATATCTGATTTGGTAGGTTAGTTTAGGTAGCTTGGATTAATATCGGATTCGGCCATACTAGGTGCGTTTGGCTAGGTACTGTCCTCTAGGCTGCGTTATAGACGGCCCATCGTGATAGCAAGAATGGGGTTGGGGTGGCGCCGCGCGCTACCAGCGCTCCCAGCGCTCGAACGAAGTAAGTGCGCGGCTCCGTCAGGCGCCAATACTTAGAATACATTGCACGTTTTATAAGTCAAACCGACACTAAAGACATAGTAGTAATAGTAGTTCTGGTTGAGCTTAGGTTAGGTTAGGTTAAAATCCGTTAAAATCGCATGATTCGGCCAAATGGGAATTCGCTTACAAGTATGAGTTTTCCCATACGACCGAATGTATACTTTGTATGTATTGTATCTTTTATATATTTATATACAAATGTATCCCTAACATTATATTGAATGAAAACCACGCAAACGAAATATTTTGCTCATACCTTGAAATAACATGTGTGATGATGAAGTATACAGGGTACATTCATGTATTGCGCGTTTAAAATAACTAAAATAAAATGGTTGTTTATTGCGCAATAAAACAGTATAAGGGAAAACCAACAAGTTATTACACAGAAGTTGCCACTATCTCGCTACATAAAAACAAAACACGAAATTAAATGTTTTATAGGGTCTTTAATTGCATTGAAAGAAACAAAACTCTACATTATACAATATTTAAACATTCATAAAACAAATTCGGAACTTTTATTTGGACCTATCAATTTTTATGCTTTAAGATATCTTGGTATTTACTCGAGAAAATATCGATTTAGTCACAGAAATCGTTACAAGTCATTTGGAATCTCGTTATAGGCTCCAGAAGAAATTTTATTCTTTGAAAATGTAATCTTTTGCTACGTTTTTATAGAGTATACGTGAAATTTGAATTACGAAACGTTTTTTTTAGAAATAACTTAGCGAATAGTTCTATCGATTCCAAGCCTAATAGATGTTTATCTTACGTCACAAGACAGCTTTTTTAGTATAATCGTATCACGCGCTCCTAGTCAGGCAGTCTGTTTGAATAGACTGTACTGCAAGTTTTTATCGCTCATGTATATCATGTCTATTTAGCACAGAGAAGCTCTTCGGTTTCCCCTTCCATAAAAACGTGTCGAGGTTAACGGTAATAGTTAGTGTAGGGAGCTGTTGGCTCGCGTGACATAAAGGGCTTGCCACCACCCTCCTACGCATTGTAACCCGGCCACCTGAATTAATGGCTTTAAAAAAGTCGCTTGATGACTTAGGCGGTGGTGCCTTGGGTATTAGCCTAGCTGATTATTATTTATTATTATTAACCACTAAGTTGGGACAATCCGGTCAACATGTTTGATAAAACACGATCTGATAAATGGTACAGTATAAAGTATATCCAATTAATCAAAAGCTATAGTTTGTCTTTATAATTAAAACTTTCCTTCGAAATGAAAACACGGTGGCAAAAGATAAAGTTCGCCAACCACCCGCAACTTGGTGGCTCCTACTAATGGCGAGCCTTGAAAATATTTAAATATGGCGTGAGAGTTCCACCCTCAAAGTCCCCAAATGGGACCTTCCTCCCCGAAACTTGGAGCGCCCGACTCTATACGTGGAAGCAAATTGACGGCGGCTTAAAAGTTGGGTCCTTCGTGACCCGGCGTACCGTCGCTAGCCGACCTTATTATCAGCCGACCTTATGAAAGACATAATTTCCCCCCTTTGAATCTATATAGGCATTTACGACGAAAGGGTTTGCAAACTTTAAAAGTGTAAAGATAGCGAACTAACGCGCCAAGCTTGGACTAAAATGACCAGTGGTGGGAGGGGGGTCTTTTAAAAGGACTGGCCGTCCTTTGCCTCTCCGCGGTCCTTAATGTAATTAGGACGCGAGACACTCTTGTTTACAAAACCCGGGAGTAAACAAAGTTAATCATGTACGATTATTTAAATGAGACCTACCAAAGCGCGCGTTTCGCGGGCTTTCCTAATTACGGAAGAGTTAGCTCGTCTAAGATAACGAAGCGCGATTCATAGTTTTACGCTTGAGCTTTCGCTCGCCCGAGTTCGAAGATGAAACTAGACATTTCACAAAATTTTACCTAATCGTTGGGGGGGGGGGGGGAATACCGTTTCAATTCGCCACGCGCTGTAATTCGAAAAATAATTAACTTATAGTTCACATTTGACTTTAGTAGGTAAGAAACAAGTTGGAAAGCCAAAATATACCTCTCCTCGGAAGAGTTTTTAATTTTCAGTGAAGCGTAACTGTATCCGTGGTTCTTCGGTATAACGCTCCCTGTCGTGCAAGAGGGCTCGGGTTCGAATCCCGGCCGATTAAAAAATTATACTACACCCAATGACAGAAAGAGGGCGCTTTTGGAAAAACCGTTTCCCTGATTCTAAGAAACTGGGTACGCAGTGATTACCCTTTGCCCCGAAAATGCGAACGCGTTCGCAGGCCTGACAGACAGACCCACCGACAGACAGACACGGTGGTTGTATAACCCCTCCTAGGGTAAAAAGTAAACGAGAGAAAGCGGATAAGTTTAATTTGGAGAATATTAAGGATCGGTTTCCATAGTGACGACGGAGTCGGGTCGAACTCTCCGACGTGCTAACGCGTCCATATTATATTAACGGTTTTAGTTAGTTAGAATGGTGTCGATAGAATGAAGCTATTTACTTGTCTCGACGGTATTGAAGGGAAACGGCGAAGTATACGTTCGGGTATAAGAACGGCGGCGCGGCGACCTCTGCCGGGAGGAAAGAGCGGTATAATCATTAGGAATTACATGTCCGTGATTTATTTCGGTGGGCAACGATATTAGAGCCCACCGCGCGACGCCATTTACTCGTCTCGGCCAATTAAACCTTATCTGGTGACCATAAATCAGACGTCACTTTTTGGCCCCCTCCCCCGTTTCGACCAGGACAGGGCTTCTACCCCTTTGACTTAATCTAACTCGGGAAGTCAATAATTCGAAGAGGCCAAGCATAGAGAGGGGGGGGGGGGGCAATATCCAAATTGAGGGCGCACTCAATTTCGCGGGATTTAAAACTATTAGGAATGTAAACCAGTTAACGACGTCGCGGATTTCCCACGGCGAGATTTCCGAGCCACCAACACTATACTTGATTAAACGAACTTAAGAACGGCTAAACTTGTCGTTAGGGGCTATTAAGGCGACGCTTTTAGATTTTGGCGGCCACAATCATCCAGTCTAAACCTTTCACGCCACGACGGTTTTTCGCGCTAAGCGTTTTAATCCGAGTTAAAAGATTTTTCACCGAATTACGAAAGAAAAAATATATTTTCAGTGGTGAAATCTCCAGCGGATTAAAAATGTTTTAATATTTAGCACCGATTTGAGGTTTTTGATTATTATTAAATTAAATAAATAAACAGATTTATGATTACCAAATATTTTTAATATTTCCACTGTATTTCTGGGTTTTCGATATTCTCTGAAACGATATTTCTTGTGGTTTCTGTATTTCCAACATTTTTGCGAATTTCCCAAGATTTCCAATATTACTCCGAATTTCTCATTATTATTATATATATTGGTGATTTCTGGGTTTTTTGAAATATCGAAAATATTTCTTCGTATTTCTCGAGATTTCCTATATATTTCTTCGTATTTCTCGAGATTTCCTATATATTTTTCGTATTTCTCTAGATTTACAATCTTTCTTCGTAGTTCTAGAGATTTCCGAAATTCTCCCAATTTCTTCAATTCTTGAGATTTACAATATTTCTCCAGATTTCTGAAATGCTCGACATTTTTAATATTTCTCTAGATTTTTGAAACGCTTGACATTTCCAATACTGCTCCAGGTTTCTGAAATTCTCGAAATATGCAATATTTTTCCAGATTTCTGAAATTTTCGCGATTTTCAATATTTTTCCAGATTTCTGAAATTCTCGAAATGTGCAATATTTTTCCAGATTTCAGAAACGCTTGACATTTTCAATACTGCTCCAGGTTTCTGAAATTCTCGAAATGTGCAAAATATTTTTCGAGATTTCTGAAATTTTCGCGATTTTCAATATTTTTCCAGATTTCTGAAATTTTCGCGATTTTCAATATTTTTCCAGATTTCTGAAATTCTAAAATTTTCTAATATTTTGAAATATTTCTGAAATTCTCTAGTTTCAATAATTCTCCAGATTTCTAAAATTTTCGAAATTTTCAATATTTCAGCAGATTTCTGGAATTTTCGAGATTTCCAATATTTTTCCAGATTTCTGAGATTTTCTTTATTTTCAAAATTTCTAAAAATTTCTGAAATTCTCGAAATTTCCAATATTTTTCCAGATTTCTAAAATTCTCTATTTCCAATATTTCTCTAGATTTAGGAAATTCTCTAGATTTTCAATATTTATCCGTATTTTCGATATTTCTGCGAATTTCCCGAGGTTTCCAATATTTATCCGGATTTACAATGTTTCGTCTGAATTTATAAATTTTCAGAAATATTTTGTAGATTTCTCGCTACTTATACCCTATATTTCTTAAATAATTAGCCACTCTTACAATACGCCGAATCAAATTACCTCAGAATAATATCCGCTCAAAAATTTTAATATCTTAGTGGATTTTGCTCCGATCAAACAACACCCCAACGCGGTCCGTGTTGCGTGGCAGACGAACACAAGCCGGAAGAAAGAGTTTACAATTTTGTCCGGGAGATGTCTCTGATATCAATTAAACTCCCGTCCGTATCGATTCAATCCCTAATACGTTTCATTACGACATTTTTCCGCGTCAAGTTATATTTCTCTATTTAATTATACATTTTTCCGGTGTCAAAACGCTCCGGCCACGGTGTTTTCCCCGACGGAAAAATGACTCAAAACTGGCGGTAGCTGCAATATCGTTATTGGAGTTGGATTATTCTCCGCGAGATAGCCTCCTCGCATAGACGGGCCCTCTCCCGACGCGCTGGTGGGCGTCGACGCCTTATTAAAGTGAGCACGAGATGGCGCTGTAGAAGAGCTCGCTCTACATCTTCCGAGCATCCTTATAAAAATAAACGAGGTATTTTCATCTCATTTTCGACGCGCGTGGCCCTCCTAAGAGGAGCAATATCGGGCTGCCCCTGATAATTTACGACGCCCCCCCTCCGGGTTATACAGGGCCCGTCGGCTTCCAGTTTTAGAAAAGAGGAAACTCCATCAGGAGGAAGATGCGCGGGAGGGAGTATTATATACGTAAATTGACACGAGAGACCGAGAGAAGCTAATTAGGCGAACAATCGATACGAAATTAGCCGCTTCTTCCCTCACTCTATCTCCGGCGCTTCCTCTAGTTAAGAGTTATACATCTTCCCCGAGCGACCGAGCCTGCCTACGCCCGCCGCTAGTGGCGCTCCTGGTTCGGGACTTCCATCAAATCCCCCTTTATATCCAGCTTCCTTTCACCTCTTTCTTCCCTGCGCCGCCTAGCGCGGGGGATCGCTACTCGCATCTTCCACACCAAGGATGCGACAAGTGCTCGATGCGAGAATGCGCCACCATCCGTTTCAATCTGATCTTCGTGTATTACTGGATTTGCTAAATGTTAATGGATATATTCAGCCCGTGTAAGGCCTATATTTAATTTTTTAAACTGCTAATTTTATTTCGTGATTAGTGTTAAAGGAATTCCGCATTTTGGCCACCAGGATTAATAGAAACTAGGAATACTTGGCGCTAGTTACGTTCAAAATAAATCGTGGCACGTTTTACCACACAATTTTTAGATTTCCTCGCTACTATCTTAAAAGTAATTTTAATAAAATGAGATAAAACAAATTTTGTAAATCTTGAAATCAATTTGAAAATCCGGAAGTTCTGGCTAAAATCAGCCAACCCAAATTTGTCTTAAAATCTCGAAAAACTTGGATATTGAGATATTAACAAATACTTTTAAGTTTATAAATATCCTACTTCTGTATAACATTATTTTCACAATGGAATTGTGGGTCACAAGATGTCACAATTCCCAATTAAAATGTATATTGGTAAAAATGAAACCTTATACGACACTCAAACCTTTTCCTTATAAACACCTCCAATTGGATATTCTCTCTGGTGTTTGCATCTATCCTTGTTGGTCTATAGGTACGGCGAGTAGGGCGCCTATCCAAACATCGAAGGCGGTATAATGGGCAGGAGGCGAAATTAATATCTGGAGAAGGTGGCGCGCGGGGGAGATACATACTTCAATTTTATCGCCAACACGATGACTGCGATAAGACGTCGTTGCTCCAAAAATTCTCTTTCGTCGCTTTAACCGCCAAACTGCGTTTCAGGTCTACCAGAAGCAAGCAGTTACGGCCACCCCTCTAAATTCGGCTTCCCCACCTTTCGCCTATTTCTACCCCCTCCGCCGAAACTACTTGTTACGGTCACCCCCTCCCCCGAGTCTTAATAGCTTCGAAATAAGGGGTGTTTTTTTTGACTAATCAAAGGCGTTAATGAGAAATAACGTAAAATTATATTTTATACCGGCTCTTGTCTTAAGGGTTCCGAAATGGGGATAATATTGTCCAGTCAAGGGCTGCGTTCAGTAACCGTCATTGGTAGAATCTGCGTTCTATTTTCTGGTAATAGAACAGTGAAAAATGATATTTACTTTAACTAATTAACGAATTTGCTAATTGTTTGTTTTCGTAATTAAAGGTATTAATTTGAAGGAAAAAACACAAAAAATTATATTAAAAAAGTAAGTACAGGTATCGCAATTAGTGCTAGCAGGAATTCATATCTCTACTGGGAATGGTTATCGCGGCAGATTTTCGTCTCGATGTGGCTGACGGGTTTTTCGACGTCACTATAGTAACTTAACCACGGCCAAATTTGACACTCGCGCAATAGTGGCCAACCCATTCGCCGAAATTCCATAAAGAAGAATTTTCGCGCTATAAACCATGCTATAAACTATCGGCGTTCAGCGCCACGCTCGTTTTTATATTGGCTTCAATGCAAAAACTATTCTAAAAGTAATTTTCCACTAGGGGCGCTCGACGCCGAGATATATTTTGGTTCGTAGGTTAACATATAAACTTCAACGAATGGGTTGGCCGCTATTGGGCGAATGTCAAAGTTGGCAGTGACTTAACAAACAACAACGTGAGAGGGGAGCGCACACAAAGGGGATTTTTTTCTCTCGTAGGCGGGGCCAAAGCCGTCAGAGTGATCTTACCATACGCGATACGACAGGATAAGCATTCCACCTAGAGGTATGGATTCCTGGTGCTAGCCAATGACTTTTATGAGCGGCGTGACGTCACACCGGAAACGCGAAAAAGCGTTCAGTATGATATCGGTGTTATCGATAAGTGTTTGTGAACGAACCTAACGTTACTTTATTTATAACCTGAATTAATTTTATGTAATATTTCAATATCGTTCAGTAAAATCGGGGTAGGTACATTTGTTCGAATTTCAATCGTCCGAACGGTGGAACAAATGTTCGAATTTCATTCGTCCGAACCGCCGAAATAACAAATGTTTCAATTGTTCGAATTGGACAACTTGTTTGTTTCATTCGTCCGAATCGGTAGCATCACTTGTCCGAATTCTGTCGCTAAATTAGTATTTCTTATTGCTGTTTTTTTTGGTCCGGATTTTTTTTAGTGCAAGAATTAAAAATAAAATAATACATTTTAAATATCGTTGTTTGTTAGTAAGTGGGAATTGCGTTGATTGTTGTGGATATTTTAGGTTAGGTTAGGTTAGGTTCACGTTAATGTTACTATTTTCTTATATTAACAATATTAAAAAAAGCAAGCAATTCCTAATGTTCGAAAAAACGGACAAACGATTATTCGAACAAATGAAATTCGCCAGTAAAGTTAACATAAATTGAACGACTAAATCACCAACAAAAGTTGTGATAAATTTTTCGGGCAATGATATACGTTTTCGGACATACGATCCTGTTTTCCGGCATTCGGACATTTGTACCACCGTTCGGACGAAAGAAATTAGAACAAATGTACCCAAATCGTAAAATAACTCCTCCGAGTTTCACAGTAATATTTTTTAGAAAATATTCATTTTAAAATTGAACAAAAACGTTACGTTTTCTCCTGCCTAAATCGTAACATATTCAAAAGTGTGTTTATAGTTGAAAAACCCTTGATTTCTTTGTAAAAAAAACCTGAAAACCCCTGCTAATCTAAGTTCTGTTTGCATTGCTGGGCCCCCATTACCTGTGAAAGCAAAAATGACAATATTTATTTTGAACTCATTTGAACAAAATCTCCCATTTCAATTAAGAGCGAAAATTTTACCACCAAAATTTGTTTTTAATTAAAAATGGTGGTGGGTTTTCCAAGAAACACGTTGAATAACAAGTTGGCAAGCCAAAATATACCTCTCCTCGGAAGAGTTTCTAATTTTCAGTGACGTGTATGATGTATCCGTGGTTCTGTGGTAGAATGCTCACCTGACGTGCAGGAGGGCTCGGGTTCGAATCCCGCCCGGTACTAACGGAAATTGAAAAATATTTATACTACACCCAATGACAACAAAAAACGGGCCCTTTTGGAAAAACCTTTTCCCTAGTTCAAAGAAACTGCGTACGCAGCGATTACCCTTTGCCCCGAAAATGCGTTCGCAGGCCAGACAGACAGACACGGTGGTTGTATAACCCCTCCTAGGGTACAAAGTCGCCTCGGAGAGGTAAAAATTTTAATGTAAACAACTAGAAAAAACGCGTGATAAATGTTTACAAAAATTTACAAAGAATGTATGTTCTAAATTGATTTATTTGTTTAATTTATTTCGTAGTAAATTAAAGTGGAAATAAGAATTTTTAATCTTATGTACAAAATTCCAATTTAAAAACGGTGTTTACTAGGCTTTGTAAAAATCTCTAAATGGTATTGAGAAATTAGATTGTAGCGAGATTAATTGAGATATATTTAGTCTAGTTTAGATCGAGTTAGGTTAATTGGTAATTAAGTTTCGGATTAGATTTATGTTTAATTTTAATAAAATCCGCGTGTTAAAATGTTTTGGTGTGTTTTTGTTTCCTGGTATACGGAAAATGCTTTAAAATATCCGTTATTATAAAGGTTAGTGCACGTTTCTAGAAAAGGAGGTCTATTTTAACAACGCGACCACTTGTTTTTTTACTTCTGATTGACGAAAGATGGCTCTCTGGGCAAGATCCCTCAGTAGGGGTTTTTCAAAAAGTTAGGCTTATCTTTTACCACTGATACAAAACCATAATTTAAAGTTCTTTAAAGAACCCTAGAAATTACATCCCAAATTTTTTATCACGCAACAGTTTGCACTTCGCCATGACTCTTGGAAGTAGAAATCTTGCTCTTCCCAATGTAATGGGGTACAGATAGTAGAGAACCTAGTGGCCAGAATTGTCATGTTCGCGTCTTCATAATAACGTAGGCAATGAATCTTCTTTCGCAGGAATCCATACCTCTACTTGGAATGCTTATCGCGGCAGATTTTCGTCTCGATGTGGCTGACGGTTATTTTGACGTCACTATGTTAACTAAAAAAAACAATTACTTGAGAGGGGAGCACGCGCACAGAAATTTTTTTATCTCGTAGGTGGGGCCAAAGCCGTCAGAGTTATCTTACCATACGCGATACGGCAGGATAAGCATTCCAAGTAGCGGTATGGATTCCTGACTTCCGTCGTAATATTGTCCACTGAAATTTCCTTAATTTACAAATATAGTTTAAGAAAATAATATAATATCTCGTATCATGTTGTAAATCGCGAGTTTCTGTTGGGCGTGTAAGAAATCATTTTAAATAATCTTTTACTTGAACTTGGCAATCTTGTTTACGAGCGCGTGCATAATTCCGGAGGGGGTCCTCAAACCTCATTATTCGTTTTAAAAGGCCAGATAGATGGGGCAATATGAAAAATTAAGCCTAATATAAAAGGAGGAAGGGTTTTCGGGGTGTGGAATCGCGAGCTGGCAATGCGCGCCGTCTAAAGAGCAGCGCCATCTGTTGGGAACATCTCATCCAGCAGAAAAGAATATTATAGAAGCGAGAGAGGCCTTAATATCGTATAGGAGGCAACCCCGCCTTCGCAGATTAGCGGAAGGATAAATTGGAAATTGATGGGGAAGGGTAAAAAATAGAGAAAAGATCATCGAGACCTCCATCTAACGGCGAACCTTTTTAATTAAATGGCTTCGAATAAGTTCCGATAGAGAGCGCTGCGGAGAACCCCCCCAACCCACACACACACACAGAGAAAGAGTATTAAGTCGAAAGTTTTGAAAAAGGAAGCGCGGAGTGGGCGCGTTCGAAATTTTTCATATCAGTTAGTTTCTGGTTTGGTTCTCCGAGAATAGTCTTTTTTGGAGCGCGACCCGTTAAAAGCCAGATATCCGGACCGATAAATCCAGGCGAATTTTCATTCATTTTAGATTCCCAGTTTATGGGTTAATGGCTTCAAACTGACCTCACTCTAAAGTTAAAGAATTATGTTTTATTGAGAAATTCCACGACCCCTAATCAATTTAATAATAATAATAATCAGCTAGGCTAATGCTTTAGTCCCATTCGACCGAAATCCCATTCGACCGAAGGCGGTTTTTGAGGTGTCCCATTCGACCGAATTCCGCCGAAACGTGCGGTTTTTATGTGTCCCATTCGACCGAACGCTTTTATGTGTCCCATTCTACCGAATGCTGCTATATAAATTGGCTTTTTTAATGAGCATGAATTATATTTTTATCTTCACCTAGTCAAGAAAAGTAACTGAACCAAAACTGAAATAGTAAACTTAACCAACTCTAACCTAACCTAACCTAACCTAAACATGGATCTTCGATAGTACATACCTTATAAATAAAATACCAAATCACCCCGCCAATTGGGCTACATTTTAAAATTATTTCGGTCGAATGGGAATAAACGAGGCTAATACCCAAGGCACCACCTTAGGCCTAAGTCATCAAGCGATTTTTAAAGCCATTAATTCAGGTGGCTGGGTTACAATGCGTAGGAGGGTGGTGGCAAGCCCTTCACGCCATGCGAGCCAACAGCTCCCTACACTCACTATTACCGTTAACCTCTAAAGAATTAAACCGAATGGACATTGATAATATTTAAACAAAATTGATCAAAGGTACTTACAAGTGTACTTTTCAAATTTATCGGATAACGTAGGATCAATAAATACTACGCGAGATTTGTTTTACAAGTTAGGGTAGGGTTCGAAAACAAAAAACCCGACCCGAAAACCCAGTGGTTTTTTTTTTGGACCCACCCACATTAAAAAATTTACCTCGGAAAAAACCCACTTTCAAATCTTGGATTTTAAATAAAAAACCAACTTGTTCAATTTGAAATGACCACTTTATTCTTAAACTGAATTGAAATGTAATACAAATCCTCGCAATGAATGCGCGTAGCGTTTGATGGAAATTCTTCAATAGTTTTTACTTCATTCCATTCTGGAGCGAGTTTTCTGCCGAAAGGCATTTTTAACATTCCTACAAACTCCAACCTGACAAAGTAAGAAGAGAAGTTGTCTATCTAGCAGATGATATCTAGTCTCTAGAATCTTTATTTAGCTGGGCTAGACATGAGACATTTCAAATTTATCTTAGTTTAAATTTTTTTTGCCATATCGTCTAATACGAATTTGGAAATAGTATACTAAAATAAAAGACCCACTGGGTTGGGCTTTTTGGAAAAAAACCAGGGTTTTTTCGAACCCTGAGTTAGGAATGTAAAGAAAATCAATAAAGTACGAATAAAATTATTAATAATTTTAACCAGTTTGTATATTTATTTAACTATTTCGTAAAGCGTAACCTAAACTTTTTATCTTAACGAGAACTAGTTGAAATTCTTCGGAGAAAGTTATGACTGCCAATTACCGTAAAAAACGAGGACTTTGAACCGACCACAATATCCTCGCTACAGAAATAACAAAGAGAGGGAGAGAGAGGATATGAGAAATATTTACGAGTTCAATAACTTGACAGTTAACGAGGTCTTTTTGGGTAACGCGCTTAAATCATAAACCCAGTTCTCGGAGAAGGATCTAAGCTTAGACGTTGCTTGATATTATAACCAGAAGAATACACTGGGAAAAAAATTACGTATAAAAATCGGCTCGTAAAATATTTTTAACAATGCGCCGAACAGGCACTTTTCGTGAAGGCATCAAAAGCCGCGACGAATGGTCGCCCGTTGTCTATTAAGAAAATATAGATGGCGCTGGACGCGACTCAGTGGGCGCACTGCCACTGCGCTGTCCAAATGGCTTCCTCCGCCCGCCGCTATCTGACCGATCCTAATACATCCGTCGGAGGCTCGGGTTTGCTTTATGACGTCATTGTGTTGGACGCGCCTGGACTTGATTCCTTCCGCCGACACGTAAAAATGCTTGCCTCCCCCCGGACGCCATATACCCCGGGCTTCCCTCCTCGCTTTCTTCTCCTTTGGCGGCACCGCTTTCATCCTATTTTCCTCACCCGGGACCACCCTTTTATACGCCTATTCCCATCTCTTGTTTTTTCGCCCGCCAAATGATGAGGCGTGGTCTCGTTCGGATTTCAAATTAATTTTAATATCCGTCCTTTTTAAATTTTCCATTACAATGAATAACGTAAGAATCTGTATTCTTTTTATATAATTATGATATATATATATTTTATAAATATTATTAAATTTGGTAATAAAAAAAGTATCGGAAAAGTACGCTAATTATACTTAATTAAAAATTAATATGCAAATTACATTTAAAAAATATAATAATGATCACGTTTCTTTCAGATTTTTTAAGTTTTGTAAACGCAAAAGTAATTAAAAATTTCGTAAAATGTTTCCTTTAACACTAAATTATAAGTTACAGATAAAAACTTAAAAAGTTATGGTTGCCAATGACATTTTTTCATAAATATATAAATTTATCAGGAATATGCAATTAATAATAATCAGCTAGGCTAATACCCTTGGCACCACCTTAGGCCCAAGCCATGCCTTAAATAGGTGGCCGGGTTACAATGCGTAGGAGGGTGGTGGCAAGCCCTTCATGCCACGCGCGCCAACAGCTCCCTACACTAACTATTACCATTAACTTCTACAAGTTTTTATTTAATGGGGAAACCGAAGAATTTCTTTAACCAGTGAGTAGAGAATTTGCAAACTCTACGCTGGAGTGGTTCCAGTTTTGCACCCAATGCTACAAGCTCGAGGGGTAAGACACTCTGCGAACTCGGTGTACACTGCCGTACCTTTGACACTGCTAAATGGAACTCGCGAACTCTTGAAAATATGTACCTTTAACAGTGCTAAATGCTCGAACTCGGTGTACAGATTATCTGAGACTGTCTTACCCCTCGCGCAAACTGCAATCGAACCAGGCTCCTCTAGCTTCGAGGCGAAAGTGCTAACTACTCCGCCACCCCTCCTTTTACTAGATAGTTAGATGCGAACGCGACAACGGAAAAGAAATCACTTCCCGGAGATTATAGCGCTCCGCCATCGGAGGGAGGAACCGTGAACGGGGGTGGGTTAAGTCCTATAACAATAGATTTGGGTGCCCCTCTTTTCATTTTAGACCGTTCGAACAGCATTTCCAAACGATCGGGTGGACGTTTATGGGGCAGCAGTGGGATTTGGTCCACGCCGACAGCCGTACAACTGTCCGGGAATAGAGCGAGACCCGTAAAAGTCACTCCGGGAAGCCGCCTCTAACTACCTTTCCACTCTCTTCTCCGTACATAGAGAGAAAGCGACGAAACTTACCAGAAAAGCCCGAAATAAATCCGCTCTCTTTTTCGCAGGAAAGAAACGCTTTTTTTCCACCGAAAAATGGGTTACTTCGAGGCACGGACAGTTGCTTTAATAAAAGGCCTTTCCGAGAAAACTTCCCAGCGTCAGCTTGAAGAACCGAACAGAAATTCGGTGTTTAGTCGGTTTCCCTGTTATACGATATAAGTTCCACCTTTCAAGTTGGTTTCACACTCGACGGAAAATTAGTCGCGTAAAGTTGGACGTCAGCTGTAAAAGAGTTTTCCGCTTTTGCATTTACCACCGACATTGTGTCGTATTTTAAACCGAGTGTGAAACAAACCCAGTTGATAGGTTTATTTTTAAAGGCCTAGGATTTCTTCCGCGAGTTTTCCTTTAAGCTTTCTTCCCGCCGCGCAAATATCCTGGTGGTAGGCCAACCGCGGAACATGTTGGCCTACCACCAGGATATTTGCGCGGCGGGAAGAAAACTTAAAGGAAAACTCGCGGAAGAAATCCTAGGCCTTTAAGAATATATAGTTGGACTGAAAATGTACAATAATACCATACGTATCATAAGATAATGACACTTCAAATTGTTTTAGGACTTAATATTAATCAGCCCAAAAAACAAATTACGATGCCCAAAAAAATAATGCATAAGAAATTTAAAAACAATTAGTACGCCCAAAGAAATGATAAGTTCGCCCCAAAAAAAAGAAATTAAGTTTACCAAATATAAAATAAAATAAATTTTATGAAGACATCGCAATTAACAACAAAAGGTTCATCTAAGTCTTCTGGAATGGCTGAGTTATCTCTACAAACTCTACTAACAAAGGAGACTAACCGAAGTGGTTATCACCGATTTTGTTGAAACTCGGGGGTTAGGTAGACCTTATGGTAATATGAAAATTGCCAAAGGGAAAAGTTGCAATGGGCTTTAGTTTTCCTATGGCAACCGAAAATGTTTTGATCTCTCCATTTAAAAAAGCATGGGATTTTCTCGGTTACACAAATTTTGTTAAAATGTAACTAAAATTGATAAATTTTACCCAAAATCCTCGATCAATTTTACCCAAAATAGGGCAATTTCATCTTTTTGGGTAAGTTTTGAAAATTTAATTTTTTCAAATTTTTTAAGTAAGTAAAGTGATCAAAAACATTTTCGGTTGCCATGGGAAAACTAAAGCCCATTGCAACTTTTCCCTTTGGCAATTTTCGTACTATCATAAGGTCTACCTAACCCCCGAGTTTCAACAAAATCGGTGATAACCACCTCGGGTAGTCTCCTTTGAAAGATTACCCTTGGATAGTATAAGTTGTGCTATATGTAGAACAAATAGTTTTCAAAATACAAAAATAATTGTATTTTATTTGGCAACTTAAATGTAAGCCTTGTTTTAATTCTAATTTTTTTAGATCAAATTTTCAACTGAAGCGCGTTTTTCCTTCCCACTTTCGTGCCCCGGGGCTAAAATTGACCCTAATGCCTTTTGACCGTCTCGACATAAGTAAATAAATAAATTTTTGGTAGTGACACATTTCGTCTTGGGTATATTTAGACCCTGTACTGAACTAATCCATGAAAATTAGTTCGGTGAAAATGTTTAATTGTCATACTCCCGATTATAACGTTACTTAAGATAATACCAAAATTATCTTTTTTTTATAATCCCGCAAACATTTAGACGTTTTCATATTCCATCGGTGTAAATGGCGTGAAAGCCGTTCATAATAAATTATATTAAAAGCAACCAGCGTTAAAAGATACGAACAATATTTATGGCGTACAACTGACTGTCTGCGAGAAAGAAAAAAGTAAAATAGAAAAAGCGAAATATTCTTTGGGATTCCTCTCAGCCATATTCTCTCCGCAGACATCCTCCTCCGACCATCCTTTGGGGAGAGACTCGGGAAGATTTCTGGAGACAAAAATTGGTTGTAAAAGACACCGACAGAGAGAGAGGAGGGACGGGAGATGTACCCGCCCGGAGGAAACAAGAGCGAAGGGGAAGAAACGCCATAAATTGGACATTGTTATAAAAAGAAGGAGAGACGCCCGAAATAAAGATATTACTTCTTTCGGGATAAAGCTAAGAGGCGAGATCCTGGCACCCTAGAAATCCGAACCTCCCCCATCCACCCGTATTTCGGTGAGCGCTCTAAACGGCGCAATGCCACCTACCGGTCACGCGCCACAATCATGCCCCCGAGCGTTGCTAATATATCGTCTAATCTAAGACTCCCCTCTCGTAGTCTTCTTTTAAGAAAAAAGCTTATTCGGATTCCGTTGTCTCCCCACCGCCACTAGCTCTTTATACTCTTCGTAGACGTTGGCTTTCTATAAGTCAAGCTTCCTATCCGCTATCTGTAGTTGGAGGGTGGCGTGATGGTAGGCGTAAATCGAGTCAAGACGATATTAACACCTTATTTATCGGAGAAGAGCGCTTCCATTAAGGTGCGCGACCCGGAGCTCTTTTGTCTTCGTCCTAATTCAGATCTCCCCGTCGTCCGCTTCTAGGTGCGGACATCCCCGCCCTTTTATGTCCCTGGCCGGCCACCGTTCACCCCTGGACGACCTATTTTTCTTTCTTTTCGATAATTAACTGCCCTAATAGGATTCTGAGTAGGTCGGGGTGAAAAAATCCATACTCGCGCAGACCGAGACCCCAAATTTCCGCTCTTGTCTGATTGTCTGAGGAGGTGTAAGGGTATAAATCACCTTAAAACAGTGTTAAGTGAAAGGATATTTAATTAGATTTTCATTTATCTGAAATAAATTGATAACATTAATTGTACTTACGCGATTTTGGACTCCAATAAATTCGAAAAATATAGAAACTGATTTTAAGATGAGTTAAAAATTAAAATGTTATTAAAAAGATATGATACTTCATGGTTTATGTAAATTTTAATAAATAATAAAATTTATGTAAACCATGAAGTAACAGTTCTTTCTTTAAAACATTTTAACTCACTAAATATAGCCATGGTAGAAATTTTTTTATAATTTCAGATAAGTATCTAAAATGTAAAAACTCATTTTCAAATTGATTTTCAGATTTTAAAGAACGTTTTAAATTTTCCGATTTTGAAACCTGTTTTTTATTTTATAATCTCGAAGATTTTTAGTTTCAACTCTTATATTTTGAGGTTTATTAATACAATTATATTTGTAGATTTTAAAGTTGATCAAACTTTTTACGCTTTGATTCATGGAAATACAGCAAGAACGAATGTACATTAGATAAGCGAATTAATAGTTCATTCTAAGGGAGTAAAATATTTTTAAAATCCTGGCAGGAAATAGACTAAGGTCTACTGCGCCTGTAAAAGTGTTCCAAATGCCGCACACCCGTGTGCAGGGTGAAGCTTCCAACAGCGGGGGTTCCAAGAAATGCAAACCAACACTAAATTTATAAATCTCATTTTAAAATACAAGTATAATGTAATAAATTAGGTCGGTATAAAGAGTACCAACTGTGATGAGTCAGCGTTCCATGACGAATTATCTAAGAGAGTTTATTTTGAACCCATTTATCAACGAAGATGAGAGGAATAGAAATAACACCCAACTAGCGATGCAAATAGAAATATATAAATTTCCGTCCATTTGGGTTGGATGGGATTTTTTTTGAAGAATATTTTTCAAACACAAGGCGCGCGCCCAATAACTTTAGGCGCGTACGATAATAGAAGCGAGGAGATCTGAGAAATCGCTTATATATACTCTTCTTTAGCTTGATACAGTTATAGATCAATGGGGGAAAAGCGCCATAAAGGAGGAGAGCCGGCCACTTATTGTGACGTATTTCCTTCGGCACGATATGATAAAAATTCGCTTTCACAGAAAAACTTTCTGAAGTTTATGGCAAATAAAAATTCTTTTCAAGATTCTCAGGGCCATCTCCGGCGCCCAAACCCCATCAGCCCTCTCCGGTTTTTTTTTTCAAGAAGATGGGTGCTCGCGGAACTTTTATAAGAATGACATCATTTTTTTCTTCACTGTTTATATATACTCGCTCAAAGAAAGTCTAAAAGAAAATCGGTTATATCTTAAACAGTTTCGAGAGGGGTCCCCGCCAGAGGTCGCGTCGCTGGTCGAGACGTTGATTTTCTTATCCTTCAACGTCCTAACCACGAGACGAGTGTTCGGCTCGACGAGTTTTGACCGAAAGCTCGCCTCATCCCGGAGCTGGCTGCGGTACAAAGAAGTCAGTCGTCCCTTCGGCGTCAATCTCGCTTCTATCCGTCCTTCTTTACCTTCCGCGTACGCCCATCATTCTCCAGGCCGAGGCCCGGCTAAGGCTTAACATCCGTGACGCGTCATCCATCCATCAAAGACGCGAGATGGGAGGACGCCCCGGAAGTCGAGAGACTTGCCCGCTGAAAGTTAGCCGTATTAAAAACGCATTACTATGGCATCGGGGTTATTTATTGAAAGAAAACGTATCTCATATCGAGAAGCGCTATTGATTCGAGCGAAAATGACGGATCAGCTTTGCATATTATCATCAAAATAAAATACGCTTTCAAAATTCGATATTCACGTATTTTCAGATACTTTTTTTTAAACTAAAATGCGTGGTTGATATTTTATTTTGCGGTTTTCCGCTCCTACCACGATGACATTGAATTAGTTCAACCTATAGGAGCAACAAACACAGCACCCCACACAAGGAGAACGCAACCCGTCAAAAGTCGTGCATTTTCTTGTGTACATTTTTCATTGGTTAGACGCTTTAGCGCCTGCTGCCGTCGGAAGGGGGAAAGGTCGGAAACTGTCTAACCCCCGCCCGTAAAACGTTCATCGTAAACGTTCGTCCAATAAAATTTGTACGCAACACTGCGTTAGCGTATTTAAAGGCTAGCTGCGTTCTCCTTGCGTTTGTTGCTCCTAGGTTCAATGTTTAATGCTCGTATTTGCTAGGAGCAACAAACACAAGGAGAACGCAGCTAGTCTTTAAACACGCTAACGCAGTGTTGCGTACAAATTTCATTGGACGAACCTTTACACTGAACGTTTTACGGAAAGGGGGAAGACAATTTCCGAATTTTCCCCTTCCGACGGCAGCAGGCGCCTAACCAATGAAAATTGTACGCAAGAAAATGTACGACTTTTCACGGGTTGCGTTCTCCTTGTGTGGGGTGCTGCGTTTGTTGCTCCTAGGTATTTGGGTTTTCTCCTAATCCAATAGTTGATTTTATTAAAATAAAAAAGTGAAAATTGATATACACGTGCTTTGAACTATTATCTCGACTAACTAATTTTTATTTTTCAAAAAAATCTACTGGAAAAAGTTTATTAGCAAAAATCACCGTTTGTTGCCGAAGCCGCGCTCATCTTCATTTGAGAGTGTTTTTAGAATTGTGTATTCTAAGTTGCACTGCATCTCCACAACTTTACGAATACAAAAAGGTAAATCGCGTGTAGCTCCAGTGGGAAAGGTGTTAAAGTTATGAATTTTTTATGGTAATACGTATCATAGTACTGCTTAAAACGGATATGGAACCACATCGAGATATTGTTTTACTTAACGTTTTATACGATTTTACAATTATTTAATATTTTATAGTAAAATAAGGTCCATTAAAACTTCTAAAATAATATTATTTCCGGGGTTATCGCTGTAGCTGTGAAAGGCATTAAAAATATAATTTTAAACACCGCTTATTTCGCTGTATATGGTTCTTTAAAATATAAAACCTTAGAGACACCAAAATTTCGAAAGGGTCTTTGCCCTTTTTATAATTGAATTTTCCCCAAAGTAATCCTAAAATTTAATTACAAGTAGAGACCTAACGCCAATCCTCGGAAGGAAGGAAGGATTATAATATATTTAAACCCTGTTTAAGCCAACAATTTTTTTTCTCGTTACTAATCGAAGTAGGATACCCGAGTGTTACAGGGAGGAGGGGGGTGTTAGGGAAAAAATAACAAAAGAGCACGTGGCAATTCCCAAGCGAAATAAGAACGTCCACGAAAAGGTGGCCAAGCAAAATAGGCCTAATAACGCGTCACTCTCAAAATAGTCGCAACATCAGCGAGCCCGGAGGCGGATACCGTTAATTCCAACGCCTAAGGGTGGTCTTCACCCGCGCGCGAGTTATCTCGATGGGGTGGAAAAAATAACCAATTCTCTTTAAAGCGTGGCCTCATATTTAGTTTCATTTCGGCAGCGGTAGAGGGCGCTGTCAAAGGGGGTTTAACGGGCTAGTACAAACAAGCGGGGTTTGTTTGCGTTTAGGAGTGGCGGGCGCGTTCCCACTCCTTCGCTCCCTTTCAATATCAACATACAGGAATGTCTCTTCTAATATCGCCAGCCGTTCGCTACATACGAAGACGAATACGGCTCTGACAGGTTAGCTTGAAGGCGAGTATCCGCGAAGATATCCGTCTCATCGACTCTCGTCGCGAATTAGGACGAAGCGGACGCCAGGGAAAGGAAAATGAAGACTTCTAACTGGCCGCGATTTACAACGGGGCTCCGTCTGAGTTTCTTCCGTCCGCCTCCCATATCCCAGCTAGTTCTTTTTATATAATTTCTCATTGAAAATGGATTGATACTCGCGTTTTGAGAGCCTCGGCTGGCGAGGAGGGGGTTCCCCTTGAAATATGGCTTCTACTCACGGCAGCCATTGAAAATGACATTAAGATTCCATTCCACCGTATTTCGGCGCCCTATACGTACCCCCCGCATTCGGTATTAAAACGGGACGGTAAAGAGGTCCTCGTGTGAGAGAGAAAGAGTATGGAGTGGAGAGGGTGGAATGGTCGAGCTAGCCACTAAACAAACACGTTGGCTATAAAACTTCCCTTCTTTTGAAAAGGCGGCGGAGAAAATATTTTATGAATGAAACGCTCCATAAATTCTAAAAGGAAAGAGAGAGATCCAGTCGAAGAAATAGGCATTTCTTTTAGCGACTGTTTACTTTCTAATAGTGTTTGCGTTTTCCCGTATACATCTCCAACATACAGCGGAAATAAGGGGCGTGTTTCCGCCGAAGGAAATAAGGCCATCTTTGGACACGCCAGCTGAAATCTCCCAGGATTGCCGACTTTTCAGCGTTTAATATCAATTCGAAATGAAACTTTTTGAAATGAAGAAATTTAACGAGTTTTTACCACGAAAAAAAATATCGTTCAAAAAGGAACATTTAAAAAAATTAGAAATATATTTATCGAAGTTTGAAGTTAAAGTATAAACAAAGATTTTAGTTTGCTTTAAATGCTAAAAATACCGCTTTGTAGATGGATACATTTCTAGTGTTGAAATGCGAAGTTCGCCTTTGAATTTGGTTCAGTTTATAATTTTAACTCTCTACTTTGGAATGTTTCAAATTAAGGATATTGCTGAAATTCCCAATAAAGCTAATCTCCACTTAAAAATTAACTAATCTGGAAAACATTTAAAACATTTTCTAAAATATGACCCAATGGAAAAATATAAACCTTAACATTATAATTCAACCCTGTTTATTTTAAAAGAAGACGCTTATAAAATTATAATATTTTGTCCGTATAACCAAAAGTGTATAATATTTTTTACATAAGTGTGACACTTAAAATGGAATGAAAATAGCCAGAATTTGCAGCGGTAGACCGGTTTCGCCCTATTTGGAGCTCATCAGTACAGCGCGGGGGATCTAGCTCGCGACTAAACCGAGAACAGAAGCTAACCCTAAACATTAAAAATTTCAAAACTCGTTGCGTAGCAACGGAAAGCCAAATACTGGGATATTGGCGGTTAATGAAATGTACGATAAGTTTAAGCATAAGTGTATAATATTATTACATAAGTGTGACACTTCATATTCTTCACGTGCGAAAGTTTTACTGACGAGGAGACTACCCGAGGTGATAATCACCGATTTTGTTGAAACTAGGTGAGTAGGTAGACCTTATGGTAACATGAAATTTCACCAAGGGAAAAATTGCAATGGGCATTAGTTTTGCCATGGCAACCGAAAATATTTTTGACAACACAGTATGTATATTTTCCCATTGAAAATAACATGGGAATCTGAGCACTTCTAAGGGTACCCCGCTGTGAAAAATTTAAAAAAAAATTCAAATTTCAAAACCAAAAGAAATTGACAAATGAAATGAATTTTATGATATTTTGATGAATTTTGGTCAATTTGATCAAAATATGTAACAATTGATCAATTGTTATTTTCAATGGGACAATATACAGACTGTGTTGTCAAAAACATTTTCGGTTGCCATGGCAAAACTAATGCCCATTGCAACTTTTCCCTTGGTGAAATTTCGTGTTACCATAAAGTCTACATACCCACCAGGTTTCAACAAAATCGGTGATTATCACCTCGGGTAGTCTCCTCGTGAGAGCTATTCGCAAGACAGACTGCATTACGGGCTTCGTCAGCGTTTCGCGTCCGCTTGCTAACGCGTCACACGTAGCCTTTCACAGGGCTTCGCTAGGGGGAGATTTTATTCTTGTGATTACGTCACTTCGTTAGTAGTTCTCAGTAAAATATTCCCCAAAGTAACAAACTTATTGAATAATATTATAGACTTAGGGTATAACTTATTAACTTAGTGACTTCGGGATGCATTCAATTGCTTTGTAAATACTAAGTAGCGTGGACTCCCGTAAATGGATGACGATTAGCAATTCTATCAAACCATTAATCTCCTAAATTTAAAAGTAAATTACGAATGTTCTATATTTAGAAGAGATTTTCGAGTGAAGGTCGTATATTTTGAGAGGTCAAAAATCTAAATCAACCCCTTCAGTCCGTGAACTAACTTTAAAACCAAACTGAATTGATAGGGTGGTTTTGACTGAGGAGCGCCAATATGGTTGTGAGAACAAACGAAGAGAGAGAGTGTGTGGCGCGCTACTTGAAAATAAAACTCTTCTGGGTGGGGTCGGGATCGAACCCTAAAGGCACCAAAAAAAATCGAAGTCGTACGGTCAATGATTCAGAGGATAAAAAGGGGAGACAAAACAGCTTGAATCTGTCTCCGAAAATCCCCATTCTTCATAAAGCAAAGCATCCCCCGCATCCAGAGACGCCGAAAGAGGTGGTTTTTCGAGTGGAGGGGGTGGAGCGTCAACCACTCTTCCCATAACCCCTCTATCCAATCTATATAACTCGGTAAAAAAGGTCGAAGAATTGGTAACAAAAAGTGACAATTTACTCCCGTATTCAGCCACCCTCTTAAAGCAGTTAGCGGAGGATCTAAAGCGAAATAAAAAGATAGGATATGTGTACTCTCGGAGCGTAGAATAAAGAGAGGGGCACAGTCAACCACGAGAGAGGAGGCACCGAGACGGGCTTCGATTTGTCGTCCGCTACACTATCCCCCCCCCCCCCCCCCCGCTGAAAGCCGATTTGGTTGTCGACTACAAACGATCACACACTCCCGTCCAGATATATATATTTCTTTCAGTTTCAGTCTGGTTCCCTTTTAAAAAATGGCTCTAACGTAGGTGGTGTAGGTAGGTGGGTGGCCGCTTTCGGGGCTCTGAATCATCGGGCAATTATATCAACATTGGGCGACGCCGTTTCCAGCCCCATTTATCAGCGGGGTAAAAAGAACGACCATCTTCGTCACCGGGTAGCGCGGTTTCAGTAGCGTGGGAGCCAAAGGTCTCCTCGTTGAGACTGTCGGGTGACGTATCCGCGTTGGAGGCGAAACTGGCAACGCGGGGTGGCACTCGTCGCTGGGAAGAGACAGTTCGATCAGAGAAGTAGGAAGTGAATGAGGAGGGGAAAAGGGAAACTGACTATATGTCGATGACAGTTCGGTGGCAGATATTCCGAGAAGGCGCCCCTCGACGCGCGTTTTTAATGTCGTCATTATTCTCGCGATACAAAAAATGAATTTTTCCAAAAGGGGCTCTTCTCCCCTTCGGCTCTGTTAAGTGTAGCGCCGGGTGCCACCGGATTATGCCGTACATTCTGGTTACGGGCTCGTGAATCGCGCGTTTCGAGAATACGGTATAATAATTGAATATTTGACGAATTGTACTTTTCTATATTCTTTCTTTATTATTAAAATATTACACGACAGAGGCTTTCACAGGGACTTATGTTGGCTTTGCGACTTTGCATCGTTACCGATTACAGCGTCAAGAACGCGTAAAAGTAACTAAGAAATATGCACTCTATTATTGTACCTCACTGCCATCTAGGAGTAACAACCACCACGAGAACGCGGTGTTGTGTACAGATTTCATTGGACGAGCCTTTACGCTGAACGTTTTACGGGCGGGGGGAAGACAATTTCCGAATTTTCCCCTTCCGACGGCAGCAGGCGCTAAAGCGTCTAACCAATGAAAACTGTACGTAAGAAAATGCACGCCTTTTGACGGGTGGCGTTCTCCTTGTGTGGGGTGCTGTGTTTGTTGCTCCTAGCTGCCATGATCTTATACTTTTCAGAATGGAAACGCCCTAAAAATCTGTCTGTAGCGCCATCTGGAAATTGCTTAAGTGGGATATATTTTCCTCACTGATTGAAGATTCCAAAATGGGAAAATAATTTTTATAATTTTCTTTTGCTAAGTATTATAATTTATAATTATAATAATAAATAATACCAATAATAAGTAATAATACCAATAATAAGTAATAATACCAATAATAAGTAATAATACCAATAATAAGTAATAATACCAATAATAAGTAATAATACCAATAATAAGTAATAATACCAATAATAAGTAATAATACCAATGATAAGTAATAATACCAATAATAAGTAATAATACCAATAATAAGTAATAATACCAATAATAAGTAATAATACCAATAATAAGTAATAATAAATTATAATTTAAAGACTAGCGTAACTATATGAAATTGCAGTCTTAAGAGGGCGCTAATCAATTTCCTCGGGTTAAAAGTATAACTTCATGGTGCCAGCAGTTAAAAACGCAGGTTAATTTTATTTTCGTGGAGAAATAGCATTAACCAACGTGTAACTTTTCTAGTATCTCGATCCATTTTACGAACACTTCACCAAAAATCTAATAAACATCGATGAAACTCAACGACCACACCAATAAGATAAAGCGCTTAAGGAAGGGAGCTGGTGTACTTAACGTACCTAGTCTCCTAGTCAAAGTGGAACTTTTTGTTTATGAATTACTCCCACCAGTGGCGTACAGGTAGCTCGTGCCCCGCCCGAAAAGTTTCAATGGCTGTTCATTTTCTGACTCCTAAAAAATATTTTTTTTTTTTTTTTTAAAGTTCTATTACTTAATTTTGCAACAAAGTTGGATACTAACAATTTTTGCATAAGGGCTTTTGAATCGTTTAAAGGGAGTATAACCTTCCCCGCTAAGTGATATCAGAATACGATTTTCTTGGTGATTTCTGTTTTTACACGATTTCTAACAATTTTTTCTTTAAAGTGTACGTTATTTTTACGATAGTCGGACCCATCGGCTTAACTACTATACTAATACGCGTAGAAACAGTGTTTCCAAGTGGTAAATGACGGGTGTCAAATAATGCTGAGTACCGACATGACCAATAATATCTTTACTGGCTAATATGGCAAATAGTGGCATTTTTTTCTTTAAATTCCAAAGTATTGTCAAAAAATAAATTTCAGACTTGGGCTTTTTAAACATATAATAAGTATATATTCCTCAAGCTTTGAGTGATAACACTGATAAATCACGTAAACCTAATTTCCTAAGTGAGAATAAAGATGACTTGGTAAGATATTTTTAAGAAAAAACCTTTTAGTGAAAATTTCTTAGTTTAGCTTATTTATATCATTTTAATGCAATTATTTATTATTAGCGCCTTTTTTTCCATATTTGCCACTTTTTACACTTAACTATAAAAAATTTACATTTTGGTAACACTGCATCGAATATGTCCAGATTGATATTGTAAGCAGAGCTTTGAAACTTTGGCAGAGTGAAACGAAATCATGGATAAACCGGTTGTATATTCAGTTGCGTAAATTCTAATAGAGTCCGGGCTTTGAATAAACTTTGACGGAAAGTTTAATGAAGCGGCTATTTACTAAGACAGGGATAAGGCATTCTTCAAGTCAACATCGAAAGGCACTATGAACTCCGGTACAAGAACTTCTAGAACAGTCAAATCTATAAAGTCAAACGTCTTAATCTAAAGAAATAAAACGTTTAGTCAAAATAAGAAAACATACTTTGTGAATTAAGCCCCTGACAGTCCAGGTCACGTTGTCAATCGGAATAGTTTAGGGTTGCGAAGTATTCGGATCATCCTCTATATTCATAAACTTACACTTTTCCATCCACCCTGTCAAACATCTATAAATGCACATTGCAATGGAATAAATCGTTTATACGCGGTTTCAACCTGGATAAATAATGCCGCAAAAAATATTTGTAGAGAAATAACCACGTAGTATGGGAAACAAAAATTGATCCCTTCTAAATGTAGTTCCTCTGAGTCGATGATCGGGGACATTTTTCTAAGAGGGGAAAATCTTCATACATAGTCTTACCTTTGTATTAATACAGTCATAGCGCGTGAAAGGTGGGCATTTACCCCCTTTAGCACCTTAAGGGCGAACATTGCTAGTATACCATTCCACTAAAACAATAGAAACTGAAAAATGAAAACTCTAAGTCTCTCACAAGATTTGTCATTTTTGAAGGATGGAAAACAAACTTGATCAATTGATTCACACTCTACAACTCCGAAACTAAAAAGCACCATTAATATTTTAACACGATCCGAATTGGGGATTGGCGTGGATTAGTTTCACGTATAGTATACATTGCCGTTATATAGCGCAATATAGATTCCGTTATGGTTTAAATTGGTAAATGATACATCAATATATAGGAAATTCCATGGCCTCAATATCGCAATGTTAATTTCGGCGATCGAGAGCCCGCTACTTGCCCAGTGCCCTATTGTGCGTAGCTCACTAACCGATTGACATAGAAATGAGAATGATACATCAATGGGGCAGGTCACGATCATTATTACTAGGATGCCCTCAAAAGATTAAATTGTGATTGAACCGATAAACTCGGAAGAGATCTACCAAAACCCGCCCTCGGCTTATTTTCAAAAAGTAAAGTTCGTTAAGTAGGAATACATTTTTGCTAAAATTCTTTAGAATTAAGCTACGTTTGTTGTTATTTTTCAGAATTAACTAACACATTTTTATTATTTCAATGGTTCAAAGTTTTTGATAAATCAACATTTTTGGTTCAATAATATCTCCATCTTCGCCCATGCAAATCTGCAATAAATTATCTTACGAAAAGAGCTCTCTACCATATTAGGAGTTACAAGACGGAAAACTTCAATTATTATCTCGCGTAAAGCATCCTGGTCACGATGTTGATGTGTTGGCGCGCCGTCATGTTAAAACGAAAGGCGTCTGTAATCGACCAAACGAGTGTCGTCTCATCCACTACTTCGTTTTGAAGGAAGTTAAAGTAATTCTGCCCATCAACACGATTTGGAAGAAAAATAAATACACCAACAAGACGATCCCCGACCAGCCCAGCCCAACGCTTAATCTAAATTGTACTTGGTGGTGATCAGGGCCGTCTTAAGGCATGGGCTAAATGGGCTACAGTCCAGGGCCCCCGCCAGTTTTGGGGCCCAGGAAAGGCCAGCCATACAGCCTCTACTCTAGGGATAAGGGTTTAGTTCGTTAAATATTATTTATGCTTATTTAATATTTGGTATTTGTCTAAAGTAATTTGACTCATCGCCACTACGCGTATCAAACGGTACCTACAATTTCTAAAACCTAACAGCGAGTCACTGTCAGTAAAAATCTTATTTTCAGTAGGCCTATGTTACAGTAGGCCGACCGCTGTAGATCGCAAAGGTCTTAAGAAATAATTTAGCCCAGGGTCTTAAGACGGGCCTGGTGGTGATGAGGGAATCCAGTGTGGATTGGCGTCATCCTTCGAGAAGGAATAATCGTCTGAAGCAAAATAGGCGAGGACATTTTCTTCTGGTCCACTTTGTCTCGACGTTTCCAATATTTTTTAAGTAGCGAACGATTTGAAAAACGGTGGTGTAATGCAGTTCGTATAGCGCCTTGTAAGCATCTGAATAACTCTAGTTGCATTCAGATTACAATCACCCCAATATAGTTCTGGCATAAAAGCATAAGGCATAATTAATTACAATAGTTGCTAAGGAGTTCAGTGTGGCGTTAAAACCAAATGAATCACTGCCCTTCGAAAATGACGGATAATTTAATAACCTTAGAGGTTGTCTAATTTTTTAAGTTTAAAGTCTATTACATATCTATTATGTGAATGTTTTTAAGTTTTAAGTTAAATTATTTTATGTCGATTACATACCTATAATGTTAATGTTTTTAAGTTAAAAGTGTAATTCTTTTATGTCTTTTACATATCTATTATGTGAATATGCGAATTGCATTGCAGAAGTGAAATTAGGATTAAATGAAAACCTTTAACCATTGAATTAAAAAAATGTTTCAGTGTATGCTGAAAAATAAGCACAGACTTACATTTTAAACCTTTTCTCAGCGTCTCATAACTTTGTGGAAATTGAAAAATTCAATAAACTTGAAACTTGAAATAATAATAATAATAATAATAATCAGCTAGGCTAATACCCAAGGCAACACCTTAGGTCTAAGTCATCAAGCGACCTTTGAAGCCATTAATTCAGGTGGCCGGGTTACAATATGTAGTTGGGTGGTGGCCAGCCCTTCAAGCCAACAGCTCCCTACGCCAACTATTACCGCTAACCCCAACCACTTTTTATACAAGGGGAAACCGAAGAGCTCGGGGGAAAACTCCATTTAACAAGCATTGGATTTTCTCGGTTACCGAAATTTTGTTAAAATTTAACCAAAATTGATCAATTTTACCCAAAATAGGTCAAATTCATTTTATTGAGTAAGTGAAACCGAGAAAATCCCATGCTTTTTTAAATGGAGATTTTTTGGTTTTGAGAGATCAAAAACATTTTCGGTTGCCATGGGAAAACTAAAGCCCATTGCAACTTCTCCCTTTGGCCATTTTCGTACTACCATAAGGTCTAAGTAACCCCAGAGTTTTAACAAAATCGGTGATAACCACCTCGGGTGGTCTCCTTGTCAGTATGCCGTACAAATTCATCATTAAAACGGTTTGTTTAAATAAATTTTCCAAAACGGTGAAATATTTCTAAAATTCTCTGAAATTTCCGAAACAGTTCAGTTAAAGCTAAGACCATTTACACCTGGACTACAATGCCAACGTTATAACTCCGACTTCAGAGTGTCCGCTACAAAACACCACCCAGTGGAGAAAATCCGCCAAAGTAATCCACAAACATGCAGCAACCCCCCTATTTGATCCCCCTTCTTTAAGAGGCGAACGGTTCGCACTCTCTTCCGCTGTTTTTCTCGGTCTCGGGGCTCCTCTTCATTTCTAGCGGGTGGACGAGTATCTAACACCATGATAAAAATGATTAAAAACATTTCCTTAAAAAATTAGAAAATTCATAATTAAACATACCTTCAGCAAGTTCCCAAAACGTTTAAGGTGGAATTTCAATAAACTTTGCCATGTGGTTTCCACTTAAGCCTTAACGCCGTAAATAACGGGCGAAAATTGGTCACGACTCGCGGGGTGACCGAGTAAAATGTCGGGAGAGTAGGGTGACGCTATGAAGTGAACGCGTTTTTTCAGCCCGAATTCCGTTGTGGACGAAAGTTGCCTCTAAATAACGATGGTGGCGTTGGGGTAGCGGCGACACTAGCCTAACAACAACGCCTACCTTCATTGCAGTCCAGGTGTAAATGGTCTTAGGTTAAAGGCTACGGATGAATTCATAGGCTCCTTAGGGGGAGAGCGGATGGAAACAGTCGAAGGTAGCCTTTCGCATTAAAACAAGAAAGCCACGTTACGTTATTTTTAATTCTAACAACGGATTCGAAGCCTACGCGTCGGAATATCATATTTCCGACAACGAAGCCCGACGTTAACACTTGTTGGAAACTTGAATAATTAACTTTAAAATATTTTTAAATAAATTATACCACTTTCTCAGTAAAACATTATACGAAACTCGCACAGTTGCAACAATACCCATTGAAGTCAAATTTCTAGGAAATGCTCGAGTTGATGCCGGTAATTCCATTTACCCTCGATGCACTTCAAAGTCTGCCGTTCTGTTGACACTGAACTTTAACGTTATAAAATAGGATATTCAGCCTTTCATTATTAAGTTCTAAGTTATTGACTTTTTTGGTCATTGCATGGTTCGTAATAAACAAAATTAATAAGGGCCTAAATATAATGAACTCAACGTCAGTTATTCAGCCTTTCATTATTAAGTTCTAAGTTATTGACTTTTTTGGTCATTGCATGGTTCGTAATAAACAAAATTAATAAGGGCCTAAATATAATGAACTCAACGTCAGTTATTTACTGGTAATAATAATAATAATCAGCTAGGCTAATACCTTAGGCCTAAGTCATCGAGCGACCTTTAAAGCCATTAATTCAGGTGCATTAGATTCTAAAGTATTTAAGCCTAATGCATAAAATTCTATTGAAATTATACTGTATTACTTCATTTTCCCATTAATATGAACTCAATTATTATCTAATATATAATATCCTCTAATTCCATAATCTAACTCTAGGCTATTAACTAATTTAACTCAAAATATTATAACCAAAATGACTGAAAATTAAAAATCCGTAAGTGGAATACCTAATTCGAATAATGTTTTAAAGCTACACCTGTAACAGTGCAAAAACAATTGATTTCGATTAAGAAAAAACACCATTATTTATTTTAATTCATTTGGTCTGTCTGTACAAAAAGTGTTGTGATGTCGTCAATATTATTTTGAAGCACTGTTTATATTTTGTTTAAAGACGAAAATCAAAATGACACCTGCGCAGGCTTTGGCACGGCTAGTATCCAGATGTCATCGCGTTACAGAACGAAAAACACTTTCATTTCTTTATTATTTCTATATATAATATCGTAAATTACGCATTCAAAATGTTAAGAAAAATGATAGTAACACGTCGCCTTCGCAAAGGAATCGGATTGTATTGTAATTTTGTTTTTTTTTTCTTTCTGTTGTAAGGCCATTTTTTTATTTACGATTTTATTTTGAAAAATATACGAAACGGCGTCACCAGAAATAGTTTTCTTTTCGAAAGAAAAACAATAGCAAAAAAAAAGAAATTACGTTTAAAATTTCTATAAGGCTTGAATTTCCGCTTTTTTTCGTCATTTTATTGTTATTTTTGTAATAGAAGCGGAGAATAAAGTCAAGGAGTGGAAACCCTCCGAAAAAAGTGGACGAGTTCCTAAGACCTCGACCCGTTACGTTACATCAAACGGGGGGTACTACCATTCCTTAGCTTGACTACGATGGCGAAATTAAAAAAATTAGATCGCCTTTCCTAATTTGTTTCTTTAAAATCGCCATCTGTTGACAATTTCTATCAAAATATGGAAATAAAAATTTCTTTCAATATTCGCTGGCTGAGCGAATTTATTATTTTCATCTTTTACATACTTTTCGAGAAAGAAATAAAATCGAGCGGTTGGGGGGAAAAACGTCTAGTAACACCAACAGGACGGTTTTTATATATTTTTTTCTTGATACAAAAAACGAGTTTCTTGAATATATAGAATGGACTATTTTTTAAGTTACGAAATTTAATTAACTAGATTTATAGGCCTACAGTTTTTTAATTATTTTTTAGTTCGTGTTTATAATAATTTTGAGTTTACGTTCAGCGTGTGACCTCGAGCTTCGAGGCACTTTAATAATTATAATTATAGGACTGTTTTTTTTACGTACGCGACAACACTGAAAAATGTTCCGACGACGACAAACCGAAACTTTTTTTTTGCGAAGCGGAGTTTTTTTTATTTAAGATTAATTTATTTATAATTAGAATAACAAAGACTACGATGTTACCGCCGAGTAAAATGTCATATTTTTCTTTTCATATTTTATATATACTATATATATATTTTTTCTTAAATGACCGCAGGCACTGAAATCTACAAATATATTTAAGTAGTTAAGATTCTTTTTATCGTGTTTAATATAATAGTAGGAATGGTTCAACGTAAAATTACAAGATAACTTCTGGCAAAATTAAAGGAAATTTAGTTAATTTTTTTATACCGAATTTGCGGTATTTCATTTCGGATAGCTGCCACCAGGGGCGCGCGATCTTCGCCTAAAACTAATTAAATCCCAACTGTTGGGATTCATCTCGTATGAAAAATATCTGAAGTGCGGATCAAGCTGACGGTTGGGTTTTGAGAAATTAAAATTTTCGTTTAAATTAAAATAGTGTGGAAAAATTATCATATATAATTAAAACACTTCTGGAAGAGAAAAAAATAAATAACGTATTTACAGGAGTAGTCTATTAAAAAAGTAAGCTGTCGCGATGAAAGTGTGCCTCTTAAATTTCAAAGAATTGACTTTCATTTTTCTATTTAAAAAAAATGCGGTTCAACTTATAATTTACAAAAAAAAATAACCATTTTGCGGTGGTATATCGCGTTAAAAATCCCGTTAATTTTGAGAACGAAACATTCTTGGGAGGAACAATAAATGTCATATATGCGGGAGACTTATATCTACATCGAAAAAACTACACTTATACACATTAGGATTTTTTTCCGCATTCTCAACTTGACTATATAATATAAAAATGTCATCTGGTTTTTTTTTTCTCAACTCTTTTCAATTAATTAATTGGTCATTAATTTATCACACGAAGCGCGCCTTAGAATAAGTGTCCAGAGTCTTACGCAGCGTAGCTTACGGCGCCATCTTCAAGGAAGTAACAAAAACCAAATCGAAGAATATATCTACAAAACGAAGTAGTAGTTTCACTTGGCAATTTTTTTTCATCTTTCATACATGATTTCGTTTTAGTTCCGAAATCCGCGCGCGAAAGAATTGTTTTCAAAGAAATCCGGGGTTTCTTAGTTTTTTTTTTCCTTTTCGAAAAATAAAAGCCGGCTTCCCCTCCTTATCTCTCTTCGCGGGAGATAAGGACCCCCCGAGATTTCTTAGTGTTTTTTATTCTTTCAATAATTAATTAAGACTAGGAGTATATATATAATATATATTTTCTTATCGAAGTTTGAATTAGACTAGCCAAAAAGTAAAGGAGGGACTCTCTTTTATCGATTTTTTTTTCCTTTTTCGCGTGTTCAGAAAAATAGGCGAGCGCGGGCGGGAGCGGCAGTTGTTCTTCGCGGCGCCATCTTGTCAAAGCGAGAAAGATCGGAAAGGCTCGAACCACAATGGCGGCCGACGAGCGAGTGTTTTTTTTCCAACAGCGCACGCGCACTTCTTTATATTATTACATATCGCACCATTTTAATTTCAGACGAGAGTTTGAACTTCTCGACTAACGCGCCAGACTAGTTTCAGAAACTAGTGTCCCGAAGTCAACAGTAAGTACTTAGTTTGTAGTGAGGAGGGGTGGACTGAATATTGGCGGAGTTCGACGTCGGGGCGGGTTGCGGAAGTGACGTTTGATGCGGAGAGCGGGAAAGGGCGTTCCCCGTTTCCGGTCTGAGACGGCTCACGACGCGTTCACCGTCCAGGATGGCCATGACGACGGCGTTGTCGTTGGGGCATCGGAGCAAGTCCGGGAGGGTCGCTTCCTCCCACTGCTCCAAGTCGCCCTCGCGATCCGAGCTCAGGATGTCGCCGGAATTGTCCTCGAACATTTGTCTCTGTTTGGCGAGCAACGCGGCTCTGTGCGCCAACTGACTGGCTTCCTCGGCGACTCTGGCTTGCCTCTGACTGCCGTAGAGGAACCTCTCTGGTCGGTACTTGATCTCGGGACTCTCCGGCATGTAGTAGTTGGCGCGCTGCAGAGTTTCCAGGTCGTAAACGGGAGTGACCGTTCGGTTGGGTAAGGCGCCGTTGCCGGTGACCAACAACGGCCTTTGATCGTAACCGTAACTGGAGGAGGAATGCTGACTCATGTCGGAATGGTCGCCGTAGTAGTTCTCCATCGGAGGACCCCGAATGCCGTCCTCTCGATCGGCCCCCGACAAAGTGTTGCCTTGACTTTCTCCCGACGGCGACAAGGAGTCTTCGTCGATGCTCTCGTAAATGTGGTCGCTGAACGGCCCGTTGGCGCCTTCCGAATTGAGAGAGGAACGACTGCGCGTGGCGTTCTTGTTGCCGTGATTGTGGCGGTGTTCCTTCTGGCGTTTCGACTCCGGTTTCCCGCTGGCTCCGTTGATGGTTCGCCACGTACCGTTGACGTTGACGGTGCCGTTGGTTCCTTTCTGCAAGGTGCTCGAGAAAGAAGCCAGCGTGTTTTCGGCGCTCCTCCCGCTGGACCTCCACACCTGGTTCACCCTGGGGCCCTCGACCAGGATCCCTCCGGAAGTGGGAATGATTCTAGCGACGGGAACTTGATCAGCTTGACCTAGAGTTGGCGGTGCAGTAGATTGGGGACCTGAATACACGAAGAAAACCAGAACAAATTGATTGTAGTAAATATAACGTCTAAGGTGATGTCAAAACTCTAAAACGTGGGTAAAAGGGTTAGTGGACTACGGGAATATTTGGTGATTTACCTTGTGTTGTGAATGAAAGGGAGTTGAAGCTTTTCTCGGTGGGTAAGTTCCAAGATTGTTGTTGGAGCTAAAAGGACGAAAACTAATATTCGAGCAAAAACAATCTATTGCATTTTTAAAGTATGTTAAACGTATCGGGATTCCAAATGAAACAATCAAGAATGAAAAAAAAAATAGCGTGAACGTAATCAAACCGCGAAGAAGCAACGAACAAAAACCGCAAACTTTGAAGAACAACCAACGTGCGAGGAAAGATAAAAATTGAACTGGTAGAGAACCAAAAACCAAAACATGCTACTTGGGAAAGACGCCCGAAAATGAAGAATCGGTCAATGAGAATAAAGAAGAGCGTGCGAAGCCAATGACGGTCAAGCGGTTTTCCCTTTGCCCACCCAGATATCAGCCCAGCACCAAAATTTGATCGTTCGTTTTGTGTTAATAAAAGCCACTACTACGAAAGGTCATCAGGGCCGAATAGTTAATTTCAAACGCCGAAGAGAGAGGGGTGGAACTTCGTTAATATTAGTTATCGAGAGTGGTGGTGTGTGTGCCGGTGCCAATACCTGTGGACACAGAGCAAACCGGGGAAATATGTCTGCACGTGTGAGGAGTGGTTCTACCCACACTGAGTTGTCCAGGACTGGCAACCGTCGGGCCCGTCGTCGTCGGGGCGTCTTGCTGCGAGCGGGACTGCCTCAACCTCGACATCAGGCTGCTGACCAGGTTTTCGCAGCCTTCGGACAGCTGCGGACGGGACAAATTCGCATTGCGAGAATCAGCAAACAATTCACCATACATTTCGCATAATTATAACTTTTACTATAGGCCAACCGTAACGCGTCTAAAATAACCGTTTAAATTGTATTTATTTTCGCTACGGAAAGCGCTGCGCGATTGTTTCAGATACCAAAAATTAAAAATGCACTCAAATTCGCGAAAAATTGTTAACACTATACAACAAGTAACAAAATATTACTAACAAGGAGAGTACCCGATTTGTTTATTGCCGATTTAGTTCAAAGTCGGCCGTAATGTAGACCTATATGAGATATGAAATTTCCCAAAAGGAGACGTTGCACTACCCATTCGATTTGCCATGGAAATCGATAATGTTTTTGACCACTTACAACCAAAATAAGATTTTTTCCTTATTTTACCCAAAAGTTGTTACAAATTTCCCCTAAAAATGTTTCAATTTACCCAAACTTGATGAAATTTCCCTAAATGTGGTCGAAATTACACATTTCGTGATTTTCAAAATTTTTCAAAATTTTCGTAGAAACCGAGAAAATCCCATTCTTTTTTAAATGGAGATTTTATTGTTTTAAGTGATCAAAAACATTTTCGGTTGCCATAGCAAATCGAATGGTTATTGCAACGTCTCCTTTTGGGAAATTTCATATTTCATACAGGTCTACATTACGCCCGACTTTGAACAAAATCGGCAATAAACACCTCGGGTACTCTGCTTGTAAGTATGACACTTCATATTGTTTTAATTCTAATTTGTTGACTGAACCCCTTTTCGACATTGCCCTTCTCTCCCAACTACGGACTTGGACTCGCAACGTCCTTGGTAGTAGTATATACCACCTTGAACATATTTAGGCACTAGGGGGCTTTGTGCTGAACTAAACCTTGATCGCGTAATAACTGTGAAAATTAGTATGGTAATAGCTTTTACTAATTGACATAATTTATTGCTATTATATTAAATTAAGAGAATTAAGAGTTTGTTTACATAACAACAAACTGTAAATCTTAATAAGAGCATATTTAAATTTAATGTTTGAATCGTCCTTAATTCGTTATGGCTATTGACATTTTAAAACGTGACCTACGGTCAACCTTTCAACTTTGTAAAGAGAGCTAAGCGCAGCCCATTTACACCCAAATTTGCGCGCCTTTGTAAAAATAGCTTGACCTTACGCGTACTTGGCCATCAAAAGCTTAGCTGCTGGGCAAAATCGCGGGGCCAAGTATCATATCCGAGAAAAGAGGGCGCACTCAAAATATGAAATTTTAAACGACGGAGTAGCGAAACTATAAGAGGAACTCTCTACAAGTCAGGAAAGCGAGAACGCCAGGCGTAATTCCGGAGAATATACGACATAAAGTCTTCCCTTATTCAGTTTACGGAAGACGTATTTGCATTTTGAATAAACGCCAAGATATAAGATGTTAAGTGAAGCAAATAGGCCAAGCTATATTCTCTCTCGGAAAAGCGTCCGGTGGCGGCTATAAAATTCTCCGGGGCTCGTTATCCTAAGAGCTACATGAATCTTTAACGAGGGAAGCCTCTCCGCGAATTTGCAAACCCGATTTTCAAAGTTCATCCTCGTCCTCTCGACTAAGGACTAACTAGATCTCTCTCCGTTGGATACGCCGAAGGATGGAATGGAGCTAAGAAACGGAGCTTGCGCGTAGGAGAACTAGGATCGGAACGAGAATAATAAAAAAGGGTACAGTTTGTTTTAGGTATTTCTAAGCGGAGGAAGGGATTCGTACCTGAATATTTAACCGTTTGGTTTGCGCCCGCCTCTTTGATATAAACTCTAAGCCATTAATTATTTCCGAAGACACGGCGGAGGAAAAAACCTTAAGAAGATTGTAAATTTTCTAGGAAACGCGGGTAGCGTATACGCTTTTCAATTACAAATATTAAACGTTAACGTATACGCCGAAATTTACCGCGTTTCGCCTTCTGAAAATACGGCATCGCGAGGCTGGGAATAATGGATGGAGGAATTTTCAATTCCTACTAGAATACCAAAATAAATCTTCAAAGGAAAATGCTTAAAATAATAAAGATGGTGCTAAAAGAAAAGTCAATTAATAAGTAGTTAATTTCCCGATAGCGAACTTGGAAAGACCCCGGTAGTTTACTTCACCCTGAGCATTTGTGCGTGGCGTGTTAGACACTTTTGCAGGCGTTTCGGCTTGTTTAGAAATATCGCGTGCTTTGCTTTAGCGCCTTCTACCCCAACAGTACACTCGTAGCAACGAATAAAACGCACGATCGCAACGAGATATCTAATTTGCAACGCTTGAGGAGCGGTGATTTCCGAGAGTAAATGAAAATCGAATGGGTTTTTACCTTTCCGTTGCCGAAGACGCAGAAAGTGAGGAAGTAAAGTCCTTGCAGCGTGTTGAGGATGGTGAAGCAGTAGGCGACGAAGGGCGTTTCGTCCGTGATGTAGACCAGCCCCGTCGACCACGTCAGCGCGAACAGCACCAGGAGGAAGAATATCCACCTGACCGCCAGGCGCAGGGCGACCAGACGGGCCTCTTCCTTGCCCTTGATGGAAGTGACCAGCCCGTTGTGATGGCACAAGATGCAAGTGGCGATGCACAAGAACACGGCGGCTCCCTGAAAACGACCAATACGGGTTACGGTTAGTTTGTCTCGGATTTTAACAGTCAATATTTAAAGTACGATTAATTTTTAAGTCTGAAACATTCCGAAATTAAAATAATAGTCGCGAATATTTTAAATAACGTAAATATTAAGGTTGGGCGAATAGCATTTTTAGCCTATCCAGACGAATATCGAATACCCAATAAATTTCTAATCGAATACCGAGACGAATAGTAGTTTTTGAACCAAATACCGAATAGTTAGGCTTAGTACAAATATTACCTTATCGAATAATAGGCCCGAATATTCGTCGAATACTATACAGAATATTCGACGAATACTATACCGAATATTGACCCAAATATTTATCGAATAACAGATCTAATAGTCTAAATATTAAAAAAATATATATATATCTAAATGGTAGAATTGTATCAGTTTAAAGTACCATTGAGCATCCCAAAATAAAAAAATATATTTTATTTTAAAATATCACTAGAGTACAAACCTTTGGTACTACAATATTGAAGTATATATCGGTATTAAATAAGAAAATCACATTTTAACTTTTTAGGGCAATTTGTTTTCGCCGAATATCTTCCCGAATATTCGCCGAATATTTAACGAATAATAATTACCGAATAATACAAATGCTATTCGATATTCGATCAAATACCAAAAAAGGCGTGCAGCGAATATCGAGACGGTTATTCGTCTCGATATTCGATCGAATTATTCGGTTAATTCGGTTATTCGCCCAGCCTTAGTAAATATAGAAGTAGGTTAAAAAAAACGTCGGTTGCTTTTCGACATTACACCAAAAAGACCCCGTAATGTGTCGCCCCTATCGCGAAATATTTTAATTAACATAACTCTAGAAGTATATTAATTAAAAAAAAACCTGGGTTGCTTTTCCGCATTACACCAAAAAGACCCGGTAAAGTGTCGCCCCCTATCGGGGAATATTTAAATTTTATCATTTGGCGAGAAACTCCGACGATTTCACCTTTTAATATAATACTTAATATTTTTATGAACATTTACGATTAAAATTTGACGCTAAGCCTCGGAAACAAGACGATGAACTTGTAAAATTAGAGAGACTAGGAAATTGCGTGCCACGTTGCAAATATACGCCAGTTAATTTGACACGTTCGTAAGCTTTGGAAATCTTAACCCATCTGACCTAATCCACTAGGTTGGACGCGCTGCCGAAAATGACATCTAACGTACATTAAAGTTACCATTAATTAATACACGTTTCGAGAGCGTTAAATGTAATTTTAAATTTCAGACTTAGATTTTTGCTGCTTATGTTTTAGAGCTAGATTTAAATAAGCATTTCAGTGAACACAGAGCCACATAGCGGCTAACGCGAGAGGTTTTAGAAATTTCTGGATTGGCTGTTATAAAACACAAAACGCTATTTGACTATATTTACCGAAATTGTTTGGCATAGTTAAACGATTTCAGCCGTCTAAAGTTTCAAGGAATATATTTAGGCCTAAAATTCTGACACGTTTCTTTGTTAGTATATCGCGTTTACCGCGCCCAATTAAGCAACGGGAAAAAAATGGGGAAAAACGAAATGAAATACTCCGAATGGTTTCCGTTGGAATTCACGTCGAATCGACGAACAATTAGTTTCGGGTTCCTTCTTTTGAGGAAAAGGAATAAAACTTCTCCGTTTTCGAGGGAACAAATTAACGTAAACCCACTTTTAATAAGTTCGCCGTTTAGGGAAAAAAGATTTGTCAAGAAGAAATAGCTTAAAAAATGGTTCTCTGCAAATGACTCCGCAAAATTTAGGATCTGGGCAAGAGCGTAGCGGTCGGGGAAGGAAGGAAAGGGGCTGGAAACCCAATCGCGTCCCGGAGTTCATTAATGAGGCCCGCATTTCAAAGGGCCGCTTAATGAACGAGCAATTTCTGTAGAGCAGCGAGCCCAAGAAATCCGCTAGGCTAAAACGCTCTCTCCTCGGTAATTGATTGCAGAAACACAGTTTGGGAGAATTCCGCCCCTGGAATCACGCTGCCGCCGTTTCTTTAAACCTCGCGACTAGAAAGACAGCCCGATTTGGCCAGCAGCTGCAAATTAACGACGACTTTCCGCTTTTTGATATTTCCACCAATATATAGAGGCCGATTCCGTTCGTTCTCTCTCTCGTTCCTCCGATGGAATTGCGGAAAAGCCAGCCGGAAGTAACTAGGTATTTAGCATCCTACCTCGTTCGCGCTTCGCCGAGGACCCGAGAGGGTTCCCCGTAAACTGTCGTCTTCAAAGAGAGCGAAAGTACTTACTAATTGCGACCAGCGGGATAAATACGACATTCGCTCGATTAAAGAACCAATTATCGCGTACTCGAAACAACTTTTAGAGATACACTTTGAAGCCCCGAGTTTAAACCGCAATACGATTGGACAGTTTCTAGCGAAATGTATAAGGAAAATGTACTTACGAAGAGAATGCCAACCGCGGGTCCCACGAAACTGAAGATGAAGTAATTGTCCGCTTGCAACCAGCAGTAATGCTGAGTACCGTAGCTGGTGCGATCGACCAAAGCGGCGATAACTACGATGACGGCTGGGGTTCCGTAAGCTAGCCCGTAGTACCAGATACTCTTGGATTTGTCGCCGTCGAAGACTTCCACCAGTCGCACGTAAATGTGGAAACTCTCCAAGAAGACCCAGATGAACGCCACCAGGAAGAAGTAATGCAGCAATCCCGCGACGACGCCGCAGAGAACGGGCAAATGAGTCTGGTCCAGTCCGGCGGCGAACAAAATCTCGGCCACAGTCAAACAGAGCGCCAGGTTCTTGTGGATAGTGATGTGATCGCCCGCCAAGTGTCTGCCGAGATTGCCACGGTAAACCATTTATTAACAAACGGACGACGAACCGAAAACCAGCGTAGGTACGTACCTTTGAATCTGCAATACCAGGAAGGACAACAGGAAGCAGAAAGCGGAGATGTAGCAGCCGATGGAGGAAACCAGGCGGAGTACTTTCTGGGACGGGATGGCCTGCAAGAATGTCTGGTTTTAAGCGTAAGAAGACGATTTAGAGTCTATTCTAAGAAAGCTTCAGTGGACAAACGCAGCGGCGTGATAAGCGAATCGACTTACTGGAGTCGGTTGCACGTCCATCACGACCGCGAAATTGGTCAAGTGATTGCAAGAACAAACGGTGTGGCTGCGGTTGAAGGACAAAACCCAACAACCTTCCTCCGACCATTTCCTGTATCGTTAATGAGAAGTAAAACGATTAAGTCGGTGATACGCGACGTCAAATAGCTAATCGAGAGCCGTTAGCGGACATACCTTAGATTGAAATCCCAAAAGACGCACTTTGGGTTGGTCACATTGTCCTCCTAGACAAAAACAAAGTAATACTCGAATAAATGAACTATTCCCGGCCAAATGAACGGAAGAGAACCCAACCCCTCCTATCGGCTAGACGGATACTAATCTTATTCAAAAGTCGTTTCAACAGTAGACCAAAGGTCCGCCGAAACCATTAGGTTATTACCGCTAATGCAACAGCCATAGAGAGCGAGAGCCAGGGTTCATTTTGGACGAGAAAATTTAACTAATTTCCAAAGAAAGCATTAGAATGACGTTTCGTCGACTGATGAAAAATGGCTCTTTCCTTTCTGCAGGTTCCGACTTCCCCTCCGCAAAAATGATAGTCGTTATTTTCAACTTAATGAAGGGTTAAAAAAATGAAGCCGATGTCAAACGATTTGGTGAAAATGGAGGAGCATGGGGCGGCGAAATGGAACTTGGCTCTTCTATAGAACGCGGATTTTGAGTCGGAGGACCAAAGGGGGACGCGAAAATCGAAAAATCTCTAATGAAAATTCCGATCTCGTAGCGACGGCGCGATAATGGTTCGGGTTTTATCAGGCAGAGACGCGTCGTAACTAGGCCCGCTATTTGCCGAGTCTTCGTATTGTCCGGGTTGGGGTTTCGCCACAAGATTTATACTATTTCAACAAAGATCAGGATGGCAAGTTTCTTCCCCCACTTTTTTCACAGTGGAAGCGGCGATCATGTATCAAAAGGGGCAGTACCAAAAAAAAACACACACACACAAACGACAAAACGTGCGAGTAGCCCGATTACGAGACAAAAATAAACTGGACAAGGCCTAAAATACGCGCTAGCCAGGGTTGGTTGGGTCGCGGTTCTCGAGTCGAGCGCGTGTCTAATTTCCTTGATGATTTTTACGAGAGCGGACTTTGGAGAATATTAACTCGAGCGCGGCTCCACTAAAAACGCGTTACGAACGGGTATATTTGGCCTTTTGTGTTGGAAACAAACGATGGGAGGAGAAGTCGGAACCGTTCCTGGAGAACACGCGCGCTATCCCGGAACACGGTAATAAACATTTAAAATTTGACGCACGGACAAAAAAACGAACGGGAGTGGGGGGGGGGACTAGTATGGCCCGCGGTTTCGAGCGGTATCAACGAACTCGCGATTACGGAGTCTCCACCCCGAGGCGAATTCCCAAATAATGTGCCGCAGAAATGAAAAACAAAATATAACGACGTTGACTTTGATTTCAGTGAAATTTAAAAGCTTTCATCGCGAACGAAAAAGAGTCGAAATGAGCGTACCTGTAAGTGTTTCAGCGTCACTACGACCGGCTGCGAAAGTCCGGCGACTCGTTGTCGTCCGATGGAAGCGGACACGACTCGCGAGTTGACGATCTGAGAAATGTTGCGAGAGTCTTCTTCTCCCGGGGCGTGAAAACGGAACTGATTCTCTCCAGTTTCCGGTGCCAGCAATTGACTCATGCCGTTGTAGGCTACGAAAACGACTTTCGTCAAACCTAAAATGAAAAAATTATCCCGATTAATATTGAAGTCAGTCGTGAATTATCGTCAATCGCATTTGGTGGTACGTACCGTTTTTGGAATAGTCCACGAGGGCGTCCGCCGGTAAAACTAAAGAATCTTCCATTCGAACCCAGGCGGAATCGGAACCTTCGTTAGGTTGATCACTCTTCAAAGGAAATCTGACAATGTCCATGTTGCGCGCGTCGAAAACTTGCACCGAAAGCCCTGAACCGAGAATATTCTCGTTAAAACCTATTTCGGCCTAACCGTAAAGTTGATAGGAAGGCGAAGATACTCACAAACATTGTCTTTCATCAGTCTATAAGTTCCCTCTTGGATGGATGCCTCCGCCAAGAGCAGGGCGCTTTCATCCAGTCCGTCTAAGAGGGCGGACGCGATTTCCTTCCGTTCTAGCAGAGTTAAGTCCAACCAAGCGTCTTGTTGGGTCTTATCCAAGAGCTTGCTGACGGTTTCGACAATAGACTAAACGAAACGTCGAAAAGATCGTTGTAGACCGAATTGAGTAGCTATGTTTATCCCGTCCGGAACAAACCTGTAGCAATTCGCGGAGTACTTGGTATCGCCTCCACATATCTAGAAACTCTTCCATCCCGTTGACAGCGCGAGATAGCGTCTGCTCGATCAAATCGGTCACGTGGTACAGGTCTTTACTGAACAAGGACTTTGTCAACGTCATCAAAGACAGCTCGGAGGCGATGCTAATCACGGAGTCACCAGCGTGCATCTACGATATATAGGAACGGTAGCCCGATGAAAAAACTTGTTTTTTTCCGAAAGTCCCCCCTCTCGGATATATAAGTTAATTCCGCGAGAAAAACGATTTCCAAAGCTTGACAAGCAATGCCACCCAAATTCCGATCACTCGGGACGTTAATACGACATTGATTAACGCGTTATTTTCCACCGAGAGAGGATTAATACGAGAAACTTAAATCGCTTCTCGTTCCAGACACTCTCTTCGACAGTGATAGATACCGAGGATTTATCTTTAACGCGCGCAAAAAAATAGCCAGACCCGGATCAATATTCGCGTTATAATCGAATATTAGAGAATAATATCGGAATATATGAAAGAAAAATTAGTCGACAAGCGGGGCGAGTTACAGTTACCGCGTCATTTTTACCTCTCCGAGGGGACTTTGTACCCTAGGAGGGGTTATACAACCACCGTGTCTGTCTGTCTGTGGGTCTGTCTGTCAGGCCTGCGAACGCGTTCGCATTTTCGGGGCAAAGGGTAATCACTGCGTACGCAGTTTCTTAGAATTAGGGAAAAGGTTTTTCCAAAAGGGCCCGTTTTTTGTTGTCATTGGGTGTAGTATAAACATTTTTCAATTTGCGTTAGTACCGGGCGGGATTCGAACCCGAGCCCTCCTGCACGTCAGGTGAGCATTCTACCACATTGTACACTTCACTGAAAATTAGAAACTCTTCCGAGGAGAGGTATATTTTGGCTTGCCAACTTGTTTTCCTCTCGGTATAAGAGGAATCTAATAAATGACTATCGACGCGAAAAACAATTTGTCAAAAATCCACGTTGAGTGGAGAGACGTGCGAGTGAGAGACGTCACGCGTCTACGAGGACCAACGGGCGAAGGGTCAAACGGATATAAAAAAAATACATTCGTTGGAGATGGATATATTTGGCTAACGCTCTCGGGTATTAGAATCACGTTGGCCAATCATCGGGAAACTCGTCTCTCAGATCCGCGCTATCCGAAATAACGAGAGGATTAAGCGTCCCTTCAATACAAATTCGATCCCGCGGACGTCGAGAGGGTTGAAGAGGGAAAAATCAATGGTCCTAATTACCAAAGAGCAATCGAGCGTGAAGAAGGGGGCGTTTAGTAACGTATGAATAACCAATTTCTCGCTAGCGCCAATATCGACGGAATAGCGAAGAAGCGAAACGCGACAAAAACTCAATGGAGAAACGTAGAATGAAATTGGACGCGAAAGGAGGAGGGACAGTGGCGTCATTTCTATGGATGGTGTCAAATGAGGAAACTTACCCGATCTCGCAGGTTTTCCACCCACACCGATTTGCAGTCTCGTAAATCGGGGCTGGAAGGCGTCCACGAAACTGGATTATCGCCGCATTCCCAACGGGCCAAACCTGCAAACACAGTTGCCATTAGTCTCGGCGGACTTACGAACCAACTTGATGGGATAAAGAGAAGTTAAGCTGGCTTAAAGGACGCGTTTCAAAATGAAGCTGTAGAGCGGATAAAAACGGTGGTAGGCCAGTAATGGGAATAAACACACTCGGTAGGCGAATAGCTAGTTCGTTTAAGCTAGGAGCAACAAACACAGCATCCCACACAAGGAGAACGCAACCCGTCAGAAGTCGTGTATTTTCTCGCGCACATTTTTCATTGATTAGATTCTTTAGCACCTGCTGCCGGCGGAAGGGGGAAATTCGGAAATTGTCTTCCCCATTTCCGTAAAACGTTCAGCGTAAAGGCTCGTCCAATGAAATTTGTACGCAACACTGCGTTAGCCTGTTTAGAGGTTAGCTGTGTTCTCCTGGTGTTTGTTGCTCCTAGGTTTAACCGTCTAGCCTACATCGACAACTTTGGCGATTAAGAAACGAAGTATCAATCAACTTACCGGTAGAACCTCCGGGACACTTTTGTACGAACACCTCCCCGCTTCTGGTCCAATTCCAAACCAGTCCTCTGGCGATAATGGGCCGACAGAAGAAGTCTTCTATCGTCACCGACGTTTCTCGACTCGGATCCCCCGAATTGTCGTCGTTGGTGTTGACCAACGGGGCCACCGTGTTGGAGCCCATCTCGGGTTTGGCTTCCGGGTTGGAATCCGGGTTCAGATATTGTCCGGAAGGCTCGGTGGTCGGTGGGTTCAAGGCGCCTATCGAGGAGCGAGGGGTGTTGGCCGGTTTCTTGCGTCCGGGAGAGGCGGGGGAGGACGTGGCCACCACGGTGGACAAAGACACTCCGGACTCGTTTTTCGACACGGACACCACCGCCGACGATGGTTTGGGAGTCGATTCTTTGGTCGCGTTGCCGGACGCGGCGGCGGCGCCGGTCGAGTTTGTGGTTGCGTTGAGACGTTTCTTATTGGATCCAAACGAAGAATGATCTGCAAAGTCGGGGTTCATTTCGTTCTTAGTTTGTACAACAATTACAACATCTACTAATCAACTGGCTTCGCTAAAGGATGTACCCCCAAACACAAATCTATGTTCTTCTTCCATCCACATGGCAACGTTGGACCTAACCGGAAGAAGATTTCAAGCGATATCTTGATTGGTAACCATGGAGATGGTTTTTTTGGGTTCAGAAAACCACCTTTTCCGCTAGGTGGCGTTCGTAACACAAATCAAACAGTTTTTCGTGTTGAGGTACATCCTTAATCTACGATTTCCAACTATAATTTATAGCGATCTTACCGGAAACGCAATGGTACTGAACTTCTAAATACTTCAGCGTGCCGGGACACGGATCACCAAATATACTGCTGGAAACTACTACGCTGCAATTTTGCTTTTGACTACACCTATAACGAAAGAATAACCCTTATATTAAAACCACGATAAATTCTCGGGTTTTCAATTAAGGTAATAAACACGCGCGAAATAAATTACGTTTAAAATCAAAACGTCGATTTCTGGAGATATTTAATGATCAGAAAATCGTGTAGCTACCGTAAAAGCGACACTTATCCCGATTGTAAGAAACGTATAAAACGGGTAAAACGGGTAAAAAAGGCTTAGTAGAGGTCGAAGGGTTATTTCGGTTAAGGTATGGCTTCGGACGTTAAAAGTGTCCCCCAACCATTAATATTTTTTTTGTACTTTTAGTAAGTCACTCGCGTAAAAGAATAAAAACCAGGTCCTTCCTTATACTTTTAGTCAGTAAAAATCTAACCAGGTTTAATACTATAGCAACGCCGAAGATATAAAAAACCCACGGATGGAGTACCTAATTCAGTATACTGTCGAAGGTAAACTTTAGGGTCTTCCCTATTAAAAAGGACACCCCGCGGTTGCCTCTAAAAACATTTAGTCCTGGTTTATGAGGGTCGTAAAAGTAAAAGTTACCATCCCCCCACTTCGGTATCGAAGCTTTATTCAGCCGTTTTAAAAGGAACGCGATAGGGTCCCGTAATAAAGCCATACATCCCGCAACCGTACTTTCCCGCGTTCACTCCCCGAAGCAAGAATATTTCCCAAATTAAAAACGCCGTATATAGGTAACTAAATGTTTTAGTGTCTTTTGACAGAGCGAAATGTCCATTATATAAGTTAGAGAAATCTATAGGATTTAAATCCAATAAAAACGTTATAAAGGTCTACGCGAAAGTAAAGTGGCTTAGAAAGATTCCGATCGCTTTCGAGAAATAAAAAAAGCGTTCGTCCATCCAGCGGGGGGCGCCACTAAGAGGAAATTCCAATAAGAACGATCGCGACCGATCGCCGCGCCACCCAACAAAAAATAAACTGGTCGAAAAACAAAATCGAAAAAGAGGGGACTTTTCTAAAAAAAAAACCTATTTATCAAAGAGAGTAAAAGAAAAAAAAAAGAAAAGCCATAAATCAATTAGTTTTACAGACATCCGGTAGAGGGTGCTACGAGCCCGTGAGACGAGAAAACACGGCGAAGAGATAAGGCCTCCACCGTCAACCTACTCGCGAGGTGGTCGCCGTACGGAGGAAAAAACGACGGATGACCGAAAAAAGCGATGTTTTTCTTGCTCGATTTTAATTCGACCTTTGAGGGTAAAAAGAGCGGAACTAAATAGTGCAGAGACCATTAGAGTCTCGTTAGTAGCCATTAGTAGAGCTTGGCCGGCGCGGTGTTGTACCGATGACCGTTTCCCAAACCGCGCGAACAACGTAATGGGAAACACGTGGGGCTTCTTCGTGGGAAGGATCTTATCTGGCTCTTGTTAGTTACGGATCATAAACGCTCGTCTTGGACGCGCTCTCGAGGGGAAGGGGTGAAAGAGCGCGATGTCCATCCCGAAGGGATATGTAATAAGAAAAAGTTCCGCTACGCTTACTTGTCCTGCATGATGAGAAAGGAGCGATAGGACATGCAGTTGACGCTCCAGTCGAGGTTGCCGTGGTCGTTACAAAGACTGATGCTGAAACGCCCGTAGTTGGCCCGAATCAGCCGGATGACCCCGCCCGTGTCGCATGACACTTTCAGCTCGCGACCTTCGCACGCCGACTTCGTTTCGTAGTTTAAACGATCTGCAAAAAATCACAAATTTCGTCTTTGAGCCAAAATATTTTAGGGTTGATATTAATAACAGTTTCCACCACCAAACAACAAATTTATGAAAGATGTAAATTTGTTAGTCTCTTAATACGTATGCGAGTCAAAATACGCGACGGAATTTTGCAAGTTAACTAATTATTTTCAAATAAACACGAAAAATTGTTATTTCACAAATAACAACGGCGTTCATTTCATTTCAATATTAAATTTACTCTAAATTCGAACAAACTTATCGTAGTATACTCTGAAGTCCTTTAAACCAAAATGAAGAGTCCGAAAATATTAAATTGTATGCAAATAAGGTAGTTTGACGTATACCTCTAAATAAACTTTTAAAATTGTAATATAAAATTAATGTTTTCGATTAAAATCTACCAAACTAAAAATAAAAACAGCGGAATAAATTAGCTATACGGAAAACGCCATCTCGGCATTAGCGTGAAAATTTATTTCCCAACTAGCTCAAATCTTTCCGCCAGAAAAGATTTAAATCTGCGGCGTAAAGTTGTAAATCATTCCGGAGCAACGCGAAACTAAATGAACGAATTTTTAATTCGACCAAACTATATTGAGAATCCTTTGAAGAAAATTCTTTTATTATTGCCATAAATTAAAAATAGCCATACGTTATAAAAGAATATAATTTTTTTGGCTCTCTTATAATTTAGCGGCGCTAAACAAAGAAGCGCGTGTTAAGAAAGAAAATAATGAGTACGCTTAGGTTATATATTACAGGCCTGACCAGCGATAAATCATTACATTTCAAACAAACCAAGCAGCTGTCTCAAGAGTCCGGACCAAACTTATTTTTTCTAAGAAGTCCAGAAAAAAAAATCAGGTTTTTCAAGGTACACTTTCCAAATTACACCGGGAATTTAAAAAATAAAATGATAATAACAATGAGAAGTGGGGAACCTTTTTAAACGTCGGCCAATTTAGACGTTTGTTAAAAGGGTCCCAATCACCCTTAAGTAACTCCTTTGCCGCCACCTTGGCGGCCGTTGCAAACTCTCATTACCGCGGAAAATGAAGAATCATATTTAATATTACATTTCCTAAGGTTTAATCTTGTTAGACGTTGCTTGGTTTATTTTATTGTAAATCTTAAAATAAAAATAAAACGAAAATAATAAAAAAAAACGTTTGTTTTTGTGGTTACCTAGTAACGGGGGTCGCAGTGAGAAATTAGGAATTGGTGCTGAAAATAAAACGTGAAAAATAAGAAAACAAAACAAAACAAAATCATAAAAATAATAATAATAATAATAATAATATTAATAATAGGGCGATAAAAATAAACAAACAACCTATTTTGAAGAAAAAAGATTAATCTTTGGAGAAATGAAAATTGGGTTAAAGTCACACAAGGTCACCAAAAATGTTTCATTAATTTGAAACAGCTGATCGGATGGAAGTAAGAGTTTTAACCCAAAAAATAGTAACAATTAGTGAAATTGAAACTACCTTTTTTTTTAGATTTTCTATTTCAAAAACGCTTATACCCAAAAACACACCAATATAAAAAATTTCAAAACCACAAAAATAATAAAAATAAATATAGCTTTTTTGGTATATTTCCATAGCAACGGTAACTTATATTTATAAACACTAAAAATACATATTTTAGACACATTTAGTTAAGTTCAACTTAATTAAATAATTTGAATTTTATAATTTGACCAAATTTATAAATCGATCAAAAATGGGTGAAATTGACTACATAAAGATTTGCAATAAAAAACCCCACAAAGAAATACTATTCGATTTTTGTGTACGAAATAAACAATTGAAAATCGCGACTGCGGGAGTAAAAAAAGTAACTTGCGTCGTGTAGGAACATTTTGAACCCTATTGGGTCAAAAAGCAACAAAGTTAGGCGCGAAGGGTCACCTTAAGAAAACGACCACCATAAAACGAATAAACGCTATAAAACGTTCAGAAATTTGAGAGACACAGAGCACGATTCGACCATTATTTCCTTTATTTTCGGGGAAGTCTCGAGGATGGTTAAAACTTCCTTTCTCAGTTCGCTCTTTGTGTAGGAGTTCGTCTATATTCTTCGAACTATATCACCAATAATATCCGAGGTTTTTCCAACATCGCGTGATATATATCCATATTTAAGAAAATTTACAATCTTATAAAAAAATCGAGTCGGGAAACGCGAAGGGTAAAAAAGAAATACTAAAAATAATGCGTAAGCAAAGGGATGTATAAGGCGGGTTTTTTAGAGAAATAAAAAAGTCGGAAATACAGTCGAAGGCAGCACGAGGTTTGACAATTTATGAAAGGGACAACTCGGGCTCCCCCTAACGACGGAGAGTAGAAATAGCCGCCGATAAAAATGGAACGTGATTAGAAAACACTAGACTTCCCCGCTCGACGGAGGACTGTTAGGATAATACCCAGAGCGGCCTTTCGGCGCGTCCCAAAATGGGAATGTCTCTATAGTATTTTATAATACCCGGTAATAAATAATACCAATATTTACTCTCGCCCCCTGACGGCTTACTTCCAAGTTATAATTCCATAACTCCTTTCTTACAAGTATTTCAAGAGTCGAACAGGATGGAATTAAAGAAGTTATCGAGACATTTTTTTTTGTGAAATGACTATCTGCGTTTCAAACAAATCGAAAGTCGTTACTTTAATAAATATTATCATTTCTTAGATAATTATAAATTTCCTATATTGCTCATAATATTCGTTTTGAAACAAACTTGCGCAGGTTACCGCTAATTTTTCAAAACAAACCGTTACGGAAGAAAAATAGTGCGGCCCGAAATACATTATATTACTTTCAAAAACAATTACTATTAGTAATAGATACTTTTCCAGTAAGATATATATTTCACACTTCTGATAATAGCACAATAATGGTCAGTACTAGGGTTTAAAATACTGTATCGTTCACCAATTTGAACCAGTCAAGTACCCAATTGCTAAAATATTAATTTGGTTTAAATTTTAGCGTTTTTGAACATCGGTCTTTTAAATTTTTAAGATTTTGTACATCGGTCTTGTTAATTTGAGAATTTTCGTGCATGGGTCTTGTTAAATTTTCGAGTTTTTGTACACCGATGAGTTCTATTTTTTACCTCATTTTTACGTTAAGGGATACTTCTATCGCACCCCTCAAAACCTATTTCTTCCCTTCCATCTTAATATTTCCCGTTCTTTAAGCATAGAAAGAATCGACACTCTCTCTTCTACTCTACTGAGGGAGTAGAATAAAATAGCGTGAAACGGGAATTCGGATGATTAATATTAAACCATGTCCCGGGGAAAAAGGAGAGGAATAAGATATATAAATGTATATACGTTGTGTAATATCAAGTCCACTTCAGCCCCAATAAACGAGCGAGAAGAGGGGAAAGGAAAAAAAAAGAAATATCGGATTTAAAAGAAATGAAATTCGAGGAGTACATAGTCCAAAATGATCCGGGGATTTATCTCGGAACTCGCGTCAGGTCAAAAAGAAGAAAAGGCTAAAAAATAATACGCTTATTTCCGCCGCTGTTGGAAGAAAGAAGACTGAGCGGAAACGCATTTTCAATGGAATAAACTATAATTCAGGAATTTTTATATTTCTTATGGAAAAAACTCGGAGCAGAAACGTAAGTGATACGAAATTTATAAGTTGATCGTGTGAATCTTTAAATATTACAGCAGGCATACCTATGGAATACGCTAGCTTTACACGACTACGTAAGGTGGAAAAAAACAATCCTGATTTCATAGGATTTAGGTCTACAATGGCAATAAGCTAGTTTCAATAACAGCACCGCCATCTACTGGCTTTGAAAATAACTATGACGATGATATTTGTCACAATGGGAAGCCTAAGCTGACGTATGTTATTGAAATTTGCTTATTTATACTATTAAAGATTAATCTAATCATCTTTTTAAGGTTTATAGGCGTCAATATAATTAATATTAATTCCGGGTTCGAATAAAATTTCGGGATTGAGTTTCTCTCGACTTTTCTAGGTTGTTCCTGACCAATTTAACAAATTTTCCATGACCATTTTTGTAGAATAAATGAATGACGTAAAATCTTGCAATATTTCATACGTATTTTTAATACATCTTTCTAAATTTTATTTACATAATTTTTTAGGGGTCATTTTAAAATTTCCGGACATATCCCCGATATTTTGGAACCTTTTAAAAAGTCCCTGATTTTCCAGGTCTTGTACGAACCCTGTTAATAACTAATATTAACTAATCGAATTAATTAAAGACGTACTATTGAAATGACCCAAAAAGTGAACGCAATTTTAGCCAAAAACTGCCGCAAAGTAGAAAAGAAATACCTCTTTAAATTACGTAAAAAAAGTGCGTTTTAAACAAATTATGATTCAAATTACCAGGCGTTCTTTAACATATTAACGTTCCAAACAGAATGACTAAAATTAAGGTTAGAAGTTTAAAACCGGTTCGAATTACAATAATTACGCGATATTCTCTTTTAACTTTCTAATTAACAAAACACGACTAACCACGGGTAAAATAAAAACTAATGATAAACAAACAGAGACCATTATAGAGTTAAACCCAAAAAAAAACAACCAAATTACGGAACATCTGAAATAAATGAATCCAATTACGTCTGTAAAAAGTTAAAGGATAAATAATATCAAAGGTTTATTTATACCTATAAATTATTCCCATACACGTCTGCTTCCGTACCTTAACCGAAGGCATTTTGGTCGTCCAAGAAAGTAGGTAAGGATACGAGTTTAACAGCCGAGACATACCAAAATGCCTCTTTAGTTTCAAGTTCCAAATAAGAAGAAAACGATACGAGAATATTTACGTTTCAAGAGCCCAAACGAGGGGAAAAATAAAAGTTCAAAAAGAGTGGAAAAATAAAAACGCGATCGTGTTCTAGCGAAGAAAACCATTCTTTCCCATTCTAACCCGTTCTTTTATTTACAACGGATGACCTAAAAGTCAAGTTCGCTTGGCAATAGACCGAAAGGCGATCCGAAAAGGACACGGTCGCGACAAGAGTCCCTGGAACCTAAATTATGTAAAGGATTTTCCATTCCCAAGCAACAAGCTCTTACTTTAACGAGACACGTATACGCGAAAAAATAAACGACATGGGAATATATGGTTTTCCTTCGATATTATCCAGTCGACGACACTATATACCGCGCGACAACCGAAACCGAAACTACATCGGAATGAAATAGGGAAAAGAAGGAGGTATAATAGAAGAAGAGGCCTGACATTCGCAGATTTACGATCGCGGCCGGGACAAAGGAACGTCGTTAGTCCTCTTCGCCATTTGGATTGTCAGAGAAGCCATAGACAGTCATTATAGGGACTACCGCGCGCGTTTAGGAGCTTTGCGGGGAAAGTGGATGGACGGGGGGCGCTTCAACCCTCGGGGTGGGTATCCCCGCGTTAAATTTCCACTCTTTCTGGGGCTTATAAAACATTTCAGTCTGAACTTTAAAGTTCTATATCTTGTCCTGGTAGACGAAAAAGAAGGGCCCCGACGGGACCCCGTCGACTTTCGGGCCCGGACCTAAAAAACGCCACCATCCGAAGCTATCCCTGCGGTAATAAACACGCTCTTTTTACCACCACCAGGTGGATAAACTAGACGCGTTTTGGTAAAAGCCATCTACTTTTTTTTTACCCCCTACCATTCTTTTTCCCGGCGTCCATTTCGCGTTTGGTTCCCTTTTTACATAAAAGATGGCGCACTAAATCAAAGTCTTAAAAGGTTAAGGCGGTCGTTCTTTAAGTTTAAACAGGATTTGGTCAATTAATAAAGATTATCGTTGACGCTAGCGGCGATAGAAGGAATCCGCTTCAATGCCGAGTAGATCAAAATCAAGCAACGATTCTTCTAAGAGGATTACGCGAAGTCCCGACGGTTGTTGTAACCTTGTTGCTTTTGATCAAATTAATGTGGCCGAGATTGGCGTACAGGACTTTTAGAATGTTTTCAAACCGCGGTTTTTCTGGACAATTGGGAGGTTAAGTACGAGTCGTAAAACGATTTTTACGATGATTATATCGTTGTTTCACTTTCAATGAAAATTAATTAACGTTATTAGACATTTCACCATAAGTAACTTAATAGAAATAAGGATGACACCTATTGTTTTGACAGACACCCTCGGCCAGCTCCTACTTCAGGGTTCGTACAAAATTTCCGGAATAAAATTCCCTGACATTTCCAGGTTTTCCCTGACCATTTTTGTAGAATAAATGAATGGTTTGAGATAAAAATCTTGAAAAATATATTATTTTTAAAATTTATTTGCCTAATTTTTTTAAGGTCATTTTAAAATTCCCTGTCATTTTTTTAATAATTTTGAAATTATTTGACTTTTCCCTGACATTTTGGAATAATTTTCAAATTCCTTGACTTTTCCCTGACATTTTGGAATAATTGTCAAATTCCTTGACTTTTCCCTGACATTTTGGAATAATTTTCAAATGCCCTGACCTTTTCGAAAAAATTTAAAATTCCCTGATCTTTTGGAAACATTTTCCAAATCCCCGACTTTTCCAGGTAGTGTACGAACCCTGTACTTGGACTTGCAACCAAACCAAGTGGTATATTCCAGTCTTTGGTAGTACTATATATTTTGCTTTGGACCTATTTAGACACTAGGGGCCCCTGTTGCTAGGAACTAACCTTTATCGCGCAATAACGTCGAAAATAAGTTGCTAATTGTAATATCGTTACGTGAAATCATAAGTAACAAAGTTTCGAGAATTTTTTTCAAGTTTCATAGTCCGGTTGTCTAATAGAAAGACAATCTATTTAAAATATTCAATTTATATATTAGTAAATTGAGCTGTTTCGATATGCGTGGTTGATCACGCGACTAAGACGAAAAGGTTTTCGGAAACCTCCACAAAGAGAAGGGTGAAAGGAATACATCATCGATAGGGGAACTGTTTGTATAGAACAATTTTAACACCTTCATTACCGAGGGTTTGCGTATCTCCCCTCCTCCGGCTTAAAAAAAAACTTTCCCTTCTCAGGGGTGTTATCACCCTAAAAACAAATTACGAGTGACTAAGTTCTTAAAATTAAATCGCTGAGCTGGTGCGCAGGAATGAAAATTACCATATCATCCCTTACAGCTCGGTTCATATTACAATATATAGGTTTAAACAATTTATTTCCTCCCCGAACTAATATAATGGGCAAAAAGAAATAACTATACACCAACCCCTTTAAAAAAAAAGAGAACAGGAGGATGTGACGTCGTGTTGGTACCGGTATATTAGAAAAACTATATATAAACTAAGGGGCGGGGGGGGGGGTTTCCCCGTTTTTTAATCCTTATACAACATTTTTCATCCGAAAAGTTTCAGTTCGCACTGGCGACGCTAGATGGCGACTGCGTTCGTGGGAAGAATATTTTGACCAACTTTTAAATCGCTGATTTAGAGAATGTACGTAATTTTAATCGGGGATTTTACCGTTTTAAGTGTCATTATAGAAAATGCGGATTAATATTAAATAAGAGAGTTAAATTGGAAGCTTACGTTTCATTTTGAGATGATGAGTATCGACAATAATCCAATGCGAGAGAATAATCCAAAACGCGACCTTCAACATTTTATCTGGGTCTGTATTCCTTCGACGGGCTATAATAACAATACGCGTCGGCGAGGGGAAAAGATGGAATGGCGTTTCGAAACGGCCATCACGGAGCACACGCGTGGAGGAGCTAAGGTTCGCGAACCGTCTTCGGCAGTGTTCGGGGAGCGACTGTTCCGAAAACCGGCCAGAAAGAGACGCCAGCTACGTATAGCCCCCTAACCCTCCCTCCCCCGGCCACCGTTCTTCTCCACGAGTTTGAAAAAGTATTCGAGTAGAACTGGTAAATGCGAACAACTTGCAGCCGCTTCTTCAGAGCCGCGTAATTATTATGGCCGGGGCTTTAGACATTTTAAGAAAAAACCACGTAAAAGAACGCCTTATAATTAAAGCATTTTTTTGCGGGGTATATATCGACGGGAGGGTAACCAGTGGGCCAACGGGGGGGCATTTTTAATGGTAGGGGATTTTCTTCGATACTATAAAACCACGGACGCCCCTCAAAACTCTCTCTCTCTCTCAGCGGATTTCTAGCGGAGGGGTCGGGGCCAACGTGCGTCGCGTGACAAATTCGTTCCTTTTGCAGGTTTTCTCGGCCGTTCGTGAAAGCGAGCGGGAAAACAGCGGGGCCCCAGATCCCGTCCGCATCAACAATCCGCTTGAATATATTTCCAGCCCCAAATAATGGCGAGGCGACGACTCGAATATTTATAACTAAGAAAGCGTAATTAAGAGAAAGTTTCCCCCCGTCCTCGGAAGAAAGATTCATTCTAGTTGAGCGCCTTATTAGGAGACTAGCGCCGCGCGGCCCTTTGACTGATGGCCCGCTGGTAGGGTTATTCCCATTTAGGAACCACGTGACACCCCTCCGCGCGCCAAGAGAGAGAACGGTTCTTTTGGGAGGGGGTTATTAATGACTTATTCTCTTCTCTATTATTTAAAACGGTGTTAATTCCTCTCCCCTAACTGCCCCTGACGCGCCGCTTTTTGAGCAGTCGCCGGGGGTGCTCTATGGACCCACTAAGAAGAGCTATTCAGTCGCGTAGGATCATTACCGTATTTAACGGCTTCCCCGACTGTTTTATTACCATCGTCGCCTGATTGTATGTAATTTTCGATTTATAATTAAATTTTAGTTATAATTAGATTCCCTTAATTACCCGTCTTGTTTGTTTACACTTGTTGACGTTTAAAACGGGATTATGGTGAATATTTAAATTTACAAACATCTAAAATAGTTAGACCGCAACACAATGTATTGAGGTTAACGGATAATGTGAAGCCGCAACTATAGCCTCTGGATTTTGTAACATTTTCCTAGTCGAGGTACTAACGCGACCAGCGTAATCAATAACGTTGACATTAAGTTAACTTAAGGTCGTCTCTCCGACTTGGCCTACCCAGAAACCAATTTATTGTATCCAAAGATTCTATAAAACTAAACTATTATTATTACTTAATACTAAAAGTTTTAAAATAAAATGCAATTACGTAAGTAGGCCTTAATGAATCATGAAAATTCCCAAAAGGAAAAGTTTCAAGGGGCATTAGTTTTGCCATGGCAACCGAAAAGGTTTTTGACAACACAAAATGGAAAATTCCTTACCGAAAAAACCATGGGATTTAAAAATTTAAAATTAAAAAACTAGAAAAAATTATCAAAATTGACGAAAAAAAATTAAATTGATAAAATTTTCCAAAGGGGGCACCCTTAGAAGTTTTCAAAATCCCATGTTTTTTTCGGTAAGGAATTTTCCATTGTGTGTTGTCAAAAACCTTTTCGGTTGCCATGGCAAAACTAATGCCCGTTGAAACTTTTCCTTTTGGGAATTTTCATGATTCATTAAGGCCTACTTAGCCCCCGAGTTTGAACAAAATCGGTGTGTTACACCTCGGGTAGTCTCCTTGTAAGTTAATGAACACTAAATTATTAAACAGTAATTGCAACGAATTAAATATAACTGATTGGGTTGGTTGTGGGATTAATGATAACCTAAAATGTATAGTTATCCCAAATAGTTACGACTCTATTGGGGACCGAAATTAATATTTTTCCAGGGCCCGGGCCCGCTCTGGGCGGCCCAGGAAATCGAGAGACTAACACGAATACTTTCTAGATTGTACTAATATATAGATAACATAAATTATCTTCGTAAGCTTCAAGTGAAACATTCGCTCAAATGTTGGTTGAATTAAAATAGATATATCAAGATGTTCTTATCAACTTTTGGGCGCGTATATCTCGAGATTGTTTCCGAGTATCGGCCCTCGGGTCATTACGCGAAGGAATGCGGTAACAATGTAATTTCGTAAGTTACAAGGCGGGTTGCGAATGAGAAAATTTCATCATTAGGATATCATAACGGAACCATCAAATCCGGAGAAGCGGGGTCTCCGCGCTGGGATGCTAAGCAATATCGAAATTCCAGTCGTATCTTTTCGAAGATATTTCAACAAACCGCCGTCGACGTAGGGGGACATCCACGTATCCGCCAACCGCGATGCGAAACGGACGATTAATACAAATTACAACCAGTCGAGAACAGACTGCATCCGACATTACTCTTATTCCGTTCTCAACTTTTGGCTACCAAGAGCCTCTCCATTGATATCGCCCTAAATCTCCCCCGATGTCAAAAATATTTTCGTCCTTCATGCATTAAATTTCGTTTTTTTCAGCCCCTCTTTAAGTAAGAAAAAAAATTGAAAAGTTAAAAATCGATGCTCTAAGTGTCTTCGCCAGAGTTAAGACGGCAAAGACGGCCGAAGAATTTATTTATTTTTATATCAGATTAACTCTTTTTTTTACGGCAAAAAGCTGTTGCGCTAGGCCCCCCTTCTTTTAACGGGATTTTGGGGAGAAGATGGTAAGGATGCTCCTCGGAACCGTGTGCCGCTTAAAGGCTTAAAAATCTTTATCTAAAAGGCGGGTGGGGGGGGGGGGACTCTAAACGCCGCCATTATATCTCTCATCTTCATCTTCTCTTCTTATTTTAGATGGGGGAGCGGAAAAAGATGGGAATTGAGGGGGCCACCCTAATAGGTCTTTATTCCGCCGCCTACGAAAGACTTTAGATGAAGAATCCCGAGATAGAAAGCGTACAAAATATGAAGAGGTTCGAAGGTTAAAGGATTTTTATTCGGGCTTTTAAGGGACGTTAAAAAACAACTTTTATACTATAAAAATTTAGGCGGCGGAGATGTTAAGACGCCATTTTTCCACCTATGCTATTTAGTTTAAGAGAGTTATAACCTGAAAATATTCCCTTTCTATATAAGCCGATTAATTATTTCGACGAATTTTAATGGAAGTTTATTTCGAAAATAGTGAGCGGATTATACGGCGACAATTTTACTCCTTAAAAGGTTACTTCGTTCATATTTTAAAGCGATGGGGGCGAAAGGGCAATGACTCCTCATTTTTAGAATTTTTATGAATATTAAAATGCTTTTAAGTATTTTAAATATTTAATATTTTGTTTCGAATCTAAAATTTCGTCATTATGAATAACGTACATTTATGAAATAATATATTTATTATAATATTTTTCTTCTCAAAATTATTTAAGCTTAACGAGTAATAATAACTAATTGATAAAATAATATTTGATTTTAAAAATAAATAAGTAGTATTGCACAAAAAAAGTATAAGTTGTGTATTTACAAATAAATTTTGCGCAATTTTTGATGAAATATAAATATAAAAAAAATCCGATCTTTGCATATCAAAAATAAGACGACCTTCGACTCAGTCAACCACCTGATTATAATTTGCGCCCCGCCCAGCTCGTCCTGTACGCAAAATGCGGTGAATATCGTTAATTTTTTTGTCCGACTATTAATAAATAGTTTACATACAATAATACCGGTAGCCTATGCAGCTGTTAATTCGAAAAAATCCCCGTTAAATTCCGAGCACGTAAAACAGTTAAATTTCATTTCGTTTCAATTAATATAACGACAAAAAAAAACCTAGAAAAAGATCGAGACATCAGCCACCCGTTGAAAGCGAGAGCTAACAAAAACATTTTTAAAAAGTCAAAATTTACGTTAGTTAGCCGGTCCCGAAATAAAAACCCCGAGTTTAGGCGACGCAAAGGGAAGCAATTAACATAATTACAGCGTATACTGATATAATATACCTTTAAAGAATTCGTCGATGGGAGAATACAGAAAGACGACCTTGGAATGGCTCATGGGAAGGCCAGGTAGACAGTATTCCTACTCTTCGGCGTACGTCTATCAATCCGCGGATGGCTCTTTGGCGGGGGATATCGGAACCACCGAGAGAGAAGGTTTAAGAGAGAGGGGGGTTTTACACGGACCACCCATCGTGCATGGCCGCTAGTTATATACCCAAAAATGTATTATATAATACGGGGGGTAGAAATATTATAACAAAAACGCGTCTACCCTACTTCTGGACAAAAAAATGCCAGTTGAAAATAACCCGCGTGACGGGACCCGGCGATAGTTTCGCATCTGGTGGACTCGAGAATTCCAAAGCAGATTGCCATTTAGGGCATACGGACTTAATACGTTTATTTGGACTGCCGCGAGGGACGGTCAGAAGGGTCTGTTTTATAATATCCAGGGTTGCGGGGAATAAAGAAGAGCTTTGACTCGGGCCCGTCTCGGTTTCGCTGACAGGGGTGTCTCGCCGAAAACAGAAGTACCCATCCGTAAAAACTGAACGCCCGGAAAAGAGAATATATAGGTTACGTCTTCTATACTAATAATCAATTTATTCACCATTTCCGAGTGCGGTTTTTTTCGGTCCGACTAAACGAGATGCCTTTAGCATAAGGCCCACCGTTTGTTTTTGATTTGCTCGAGGTTTACTGGAAATTAAATTTAATCAAATCTACCAATAAATTTAGGGCGTAAGAAGTTTTGTTTGCCTTTGATTGAAAAGATATATTTAGAAAATTATATTCCATAAAGATTTTTTTGGAAATTTATATAAAAAAAACATCCAACGTGAGTTATTTACCGTATCATTTAAAAATCTTAATTTAATGTATTTATTAATCGTGTTTTTCATTTAACGAATTTATTAATCTTGGTTTTTTAGTATATCTATTTTGATTTATTAATTATATTTTCGGAAAAAGTAGCGCGTCTTAAAATATATAATTTTAACATCGCAAAAATGTAAATTAAATTAAATTAAATAATTTGAATAAATACTTTTCTGTTATAACGTATCCAGCGCAATTTGACACATTGTTATCAAGCGTAATATTTACTCAAAGGTACGAGACACGTACGAAAAAAAAACCTTTTATCTTTTCAGCGGTTGTGGAGGCGTCAAACGTTAATGACAGCGTATTAGCGACCAAATAAGTCTGTTTACGCTATAAAAACCGTCTGAATATGAAAAACAACGTTGTGTTTTTTCGATTTGGCCGTATATAACCGTCAAAAAAGCGAGGATAAAGGCGTTCAGACGAAGGCGAAGTACAAATAGTTTTTTTCGGAGGCGGCGGCAATGTGGCCTTCATCATTCCACGTCGACTGTTTACATAATACACACACAAAGAGAGAGACTTTTAGCGCCAGGGTTAGGATTGTTTATGGAGCGACGTTAAGAGGCGAAATTGGATAGGGTAATTTATTAAATTACATTGTAAGGAGACGCAATCGTACAAAGAGCCAAAAGCGAGTGGAAACGAAAACATCCGACAGGCTCGCTCCAAAAGTGAGAGAGAAATGTAAATTGTAGAGGATCTTCTAATGAATAGGGCCCGATGCGTTTTGAGAAACGGGTAAAAGGGTCGTGACCCCCCTGAATGGAGAAGAAAATAAAATGGCAGCCGAGATGAGAAGACCCCACGCATCTCGAGAAAGAGAGAGAGCATCATGGCTGGCAGGCGGCCGCCTCGCATCAGGATCTGGCGGGAAAATCTTGATGTAAGCGAAGGGATAATAGTCAAGACTCGAGACACCTATTTCGGCCGAAACACACGAAATCTTTCAAACATCGAAATTCGAAGAGAAAAAAAAATACAGTACGCTCCCCCCTCCCCCCGCGTTGGTTCTATTTCGTACAACATGGAACCCCGGATGTCTTAGAAATGTATCCTCCACCATCGGCGAGTGAAATCCCCGCGCGCGTCGGTATTTTAGCATCATCCCTCTCATGATGTTCCAACCTCTCCTCTTCTCAAAACTGTTCTGACAATCACGAATAGTCTCCCCCCCTCTCTCCCCGTGTTAGATTGAGTGAAATTTCTTATTTTGATATTTCGAGGGATAATATATTCTACGGAATTAGGTTTTATTCGCATTCTGAGACGAGTCGAAATACCAATTTTAAAGTTCATAATTTGATTTTCGCGTTAATTTCAAAATGCAATTGAAGTTTTAAAATCTGGGTTTACTGAAGGTCAAACTCAACTCTATTTAAAAAGACTGATTTTGGAAGGATTTGATTTGTAGACGAATTAATATCTAAGGCGATAAAATTTCGACGGCAGACAACTACGAAACTTAAATTGCCGAAATTTCTACCATTAATAACCTTCTTTACAGACTACAAATTTATAGCAACGATATACGAGAATATAAATTTCCCAACCATCTTAAAGAAAGGATTCGTATACTGGCGGAGTTTAAGCAATTATTTCCTAAAGAGGGGGGAGGGATAGGGGATTCTGTCCCCCTCCCCGTCATTCTCGGAATAAATTAAAAGGGTGCTATGTTAGCTGGAATCCCGACTATAATAACAAACGAGACTAGTCGAAGAGAGAAAAGAGTTCAGACAGGAGGAATCCTATTACGGGCGAACGTGCCTTCACTCTCCTAATCACGACGGCACACTTTGGCCGGCCGAAACCCGCCACTCTCTGGCGCGCGGGGGCCAAATATTAGGGGCTCCGTTCTCCTTCGAGACGGGGCAGTTTCCTTTAAAGACGTCCGCGCTTTACCGTCGTGAAAAAGGAGAAAAAACGAGAGGAAGTCCTATCAAGTTCTGGGATGCGAGGGAGCAATTTGGAGCAGGGTTGGCAAGTTTTAAACAAAATGTTTAAAATAAGGGTTTAAAACACGTTTAAAACAAATATTTTAAACAAACACCAATTTGTTTTAAACGTTTTAAACTATCTATTTCAAACATGTTTTTTATAAGGTAAATTTTCATTGTTTTTTTTGTAAGATTTTGGTTATTCAATAGAAAAAACCATTCCAAGGCTCCAAGAAAGGTAAATTGTATTGATAACGGGTAGTTTGATTTTAAGATTCTCTGAAAAGAGCGACTGAAAGGGCTTGATATGATTTCATAAATTTCCTACCAGTGCAAAAATCCTACGAACACATTGAATTTTGTCTTTTTGTTTCAATAGAATGTATATAGCTGCCAATATACATTTATTTGGGACCGTTCCTAAAAGTAGGGTTGCTGTTTAGTCGGGCTGTGCCGGTACAAGAAACACGGCCGGTCTGGACAGATCGGGTTAAAACCGACTAGACGGCACTCCTAGATAATAATTAAGGGATTTCGGTCGATTTTTTTGAAATTTTATTATGTGATGGAAGTTTTAAGATTATAGAGGTATCTAAGTTCTTATTTTTTATAACATTGTTTATTTGTGATGATTTATGACTGCAGACGTGCACATTTCAATAAACCAAAACTAAAAACAAAGTGTGGATAACTAGCTATTTTCCCTTTTCTTAGTACTATGCGACCGAAAATTCCAGGATGATAGCTATTAAAAACCCTACTATAGGTTAGGTAGTATTTGCATGGGGCACCAAAAACCCTAAGGCCGTCAATGGTTGGTCAACAACGCTTAGCGAAATTCGTGGCTCGTTTAAATAAGCGTGTACTCTTTGGTTCTTCTCCCTGTGTAGAAAATATAGATTATTTATAAGATTTAAGTGTATGATTTAAGATAAGTTAAAATTAAAATTTAGTATAAATAAAATTAAGTGTAACCAAAAAAATATATAAAAGGATAAAATGTAAACCAAATTTCGGACGGAATTCCCACTCTGTATTGTATATATTTCTTGTTATTTTTGTGTAAAAACCCCACTCCTCGAGATTCGAGGAAACTAATGGATGTATTGTGTAGAAGGGAAGCTTCGGAAAACACAGCGGGAGTAAAGAGTCGTGGTGCCACTTCGACGCTGCTGCCTTTCAAGGTACTTCGAAACGACGGTTGGGATTATGGGTCACCTGACCACTAATTCCCTCCCGTTCAAATTTTTGCGTATAAAGGCTAGATTTCTAGCGAAATAAATGAGATAGCTTGCAAAACTTGTAGAGGACACACAAAAAGTCCCAACCTTAAAATAGGGCTGAAAGAAACCAGCCATCGTATTTTTCTTGAAATAAAGTAATATCATTTTTTAATATAGAAAATCGTAATCATTTTAGTATAGTACGAAAGCGTAGCGTAATTATAGTATGGTGTGTGAGAGCTTTAGAGTTCCCAATAAACTTTAAAACTATATAGTCAGTCTATAGCGAGCTAGAAAGAAAAGCTCTCCGCGGTCTGGTAGGATCCCGCTAATTAAAATTCTACACCCTGTGAGTTTATTTATAATACCATAAGTGGCATAATTACCCTAAGTGTGCCAATATGAGCCTTTCCCACAGAAAATCTTCAATTACAGCTTGTTCTAAACAGACGAAAGAAACGTAGGACTCGCGAATTCCGTTCAATACCCTATATGGTATTTTTAATGCTCGCGCCGCAGACGCCGCTTCGCAAACACATTACGTAAATTTCGTCACTGGAAAAAATGACGTCATTTACGTCACTTTCGTTAAACAAGGTATCATTGAAAAATTCATCTTATTGACACACTTAGGTTAATTATGCCACTTATGATAATGATACGTAATATTTCTTTAAATGAGTTTACTCGTGAATCTGATTCATAAGTATAATGAAGAGTTTAAAACGTGTTTTAAACATAGTTTTTTATTGTTCATTATGTGTTTTTTATTGTTTGATTTAAAAACAGTTAAAAACAATGAATCTTGTTTAAAACAATAAAAAACATTGTTTTTGTTCTTTTTGAAAAAAACAAGGATTTTGCCAACCCTGATTTGGAGACTCCCCTACGTTCCATCCGTCAACGTTTTATAAAAGATAGCCACCCACGAACGGATAAGGCCGAGCCACTATATTATAGCCAGTGAAAAAAGGGAGAGAGAAGACCCCCCTCCAGTTCCTTTTACTTCCATTTTGGTAATTAATTTCCGACCGCAGCGCACCCTATACGCGACGAATGAAAAGAGACGGCTTTTCTTGCCTACGCTACCGCGCGCGTTTTTAAAATAAATCGCGTATCAAATGACTGTTCGTCCCTAACTATAACAGAGTGGTAAAGTCTGCGGGAAATTAATCGTACCCTTCACACCGTCAACCGACGCGCCATTGAAAAATATATATACAGGGTGTTTCAAAAGGTGAAGCGAAAATTTTAAGGAGTTGTAGGGGCTTCCCATTTTCCTACGATGAGTTTAAAAGAGCACCAGAGAGCTTCAAAGTGTGGCCTACTAGCCCCTGGAAGTAGGCTGCAACAAGCGCAAAACCAAGCAGCGGGGACTTAAACAGGGTTGCCACAATGTTTTCACAATCAAATTCCCTGACTTTTCCATGTTTGCCCTGACCATCTCCTGGGATTTCCCCTGACTTATTTTGGGCCAAGGTTTTGTATTTTTTTAACCTATATTTTAGTTTAAGTTTCCTATTTGAAACTGATTCCCTGACATTTCCCTGATTTTCAGACTAATTTTTAAAATTCCCCGACTTTTCCCTGATTTTCAGACTAATTTTTAAAATTCCCCGACTTTTCCCTGATTTTTATACCCATATTCAAATTCCCCGACTTTTCCAGGAATTCCAGGTTTAAATACCGTTTAAGTTTACCTTTTTACACTCGTTACCTCGATTTGTATACAAAGTCCTTTTTTACCTATCAAACGAACCCAAACCTTAATATTCGCATTTCCCGGCTGCTTGGTTTTGCGCTTGTTGCAGCCTACTTCCAGGGGCTAGTAGGCCACACTTTGAAACTCTCTGGCGCTCTTTTAACTCATCGTAGGAAAATGGAAAACAAAACCGGCATACTTTTCAACTCACCCCCTACAACTCCTTCAAATTTTTGCATAACCTTTTGAAACACCCTGTATATAGGTTTAAACAGACAGTATATACCGCGCAGTTTCTTTATTTTTAGAGCAATGTTTCGTTTAGATTTAGAGGCCTTGACAAAGGGTGAGCTAGTATAAAAATCGAGTCTAGAGGGGGGGGGGGGGTGTTTTTCGCTGGCTAGAAAAGATAATTAAAAAGTAGTCCCCCCCCCCTTTTAGTAAAGGCGGCTTGGGAGGTGCGAGTCCCACGCGTCAGGAGATTCGGAATAAATTAAAAAAAGGAAAACTTAGGCAGGGGTGAAATGGGGAAGCTCATCGGGAGGTTGTAGCTTTCGATTCATTCCATTTGCTCCCGAAACAAGGCTCTACAACATCGTCCCGGGAATAAACATTTATCTTTTCTCATTGAACCGTCCGGAATATAGATAAAAAAAACAATGTATGGATTTTTTTAGAATTCCTATCGAAAAATGAATAATGAACTCCGATATACAATATATCTATACAAGTGTGTAGAGCAGTGGGATTATTTTCTCTTTGACGCCATTCTTATGAAAATGAACTTACGATAAAAGAATGGAAATATTTTTCTTTCCCGTTTCAAAGAAGTAAATATTGCTTTTATCAAGTAGGAGCTGTAAAAAAATAAATAAAACAAACTTTTGAAGTTATGGGGGATATGAAATTTTAATATATAAAATATATTTTAGATGATGAATAAATATTTAAACGAACTGACAACTTTCGTATTTTCGATACGGTACGCGTGACTATCACACGAAAGGGCAATAAAATGTTTACAGGGACTGAATACTTCAGTATTTTTGATACGGTACGAGTGACTACTACACGAAAGGACAAAGAAATGTTTACAGGGACTGAATATTTCCGTATTTTTGATACGGTACGCGTGACCACTACACGAAAGGACAAAAATGTTTACAGGGACTGAATACTTCCGTATTTTTGATACGGTACGCGTGACCACTACACGAAAGGACAATGAAATGACAGGGTTCGTACAAAATTTCCGGAATTAAATACCATGACATTTCCAGGTTATCCCTGACCAAATTTCCAAATTTTCTCCGAACACTTTTGTAGAATAAATGAATGTTTTAAGGTAAAATCTTGAAAAATATTGAGTATGTATTTTTAGTACATCTTTAAAAAAATTAATTTGACTGATTTTTTTGGGGATCATTTTGAAATTTCCTTACTTTTTTGGACCATTTTAAAATTCCCTGACTATTCCCTGACCTTTTGGACAATGAAATGTTTACAGGGACTGACAACTTCAATATTTTCGATACGGTACGCCTAACTTTAAACCTAATCCAACAACAATAAAATATAATAAAGACATAAAACCATATGGCGTTTTCATGCCCAATATTAATCAAACTTAATTCAATAAAAAAATATATAAAAAGGGGTCTAACAAATAAAAATTTAATATAGTTATATAAAATAATCCGTCTATAAAATAAGAGTGAGTAATCGGGAAAAAGGCAATCGCGGGGGGACCAGAGAGAGCTATACGGGGATAAATCCTCAATTTGTTACGAAAATGCCCCGACAAAGTACCGTTTGCAGGGGGAGGGGGTTGGAAAATTTTATACCTAATCCCAAAGCGGGGTAATCCAGCCAAGGCCTAAACGAGGGAAAAAGGAAGCGAAGGGACTCGATTGACAGGAACTAAGTCAGTCGTATTATTACCGTTTCGACTAAAAAAAGGAACCAAGTCCTTCTATTTCATCCCTTATTTCTCAGGGCGCCGGAATCCATCCGCGCGCGCGACACCTAAACGGAACAAATGTTTTCCGCTGGAAATAATACAGAAGCGAAGGCCGCCAAAGTGGAATATTGGGCCTATTACATAGCCGCGTGCGGAACTTCCAGCGCGATACGGTCCAAACGGAATTGAGGATAATCCCCGGCGTGATGCACTTTTCTCTCTCTGTGCGGGTGTGTATCTCCGTTGCATCCCCCCTTTTCCGGCCAGTGAAAGGACTTAACAATTTATACGATAGATACAAACAACGAAACGCCGCCAGTTCCCGAAAAAAGGGATAGATGGCGCGGGTTAAAACGCGAGGATAGGCTTAGCTAAGATGGTTTTTTTATTTTTTTTTCCTTTAAAGCGAGAAAAAAACCGATATCTAAGTAAAGAAAAAGAAGGAAGAGGAAAAGTGGAATAGATACTCCGGTAAAGGAGATATCAAGGGCCCCTCTCTCTCTGGCCCTGATATAAAAATAGATGGCTAGGAAGAAAGTTCGGGCCCGAATCATTCCGAAATAAGAAACCCGCAACGGGTGAGTCGCGGACTCTACACTTTTGGGATGGAATGAAAAATGGTAATGCAAAACTACGTTCTTCTTTCTAGCGGGGCTCTCACTATCGCGGGGATTACGGGGAGTCACCATGGTGATAGGGGTGTTCGTCTAAGATGACAAATAGAGAGAGGAAGAGACCATTTACACGGCGGAGGAAGATATACCGCGGGGATAAAAGGCGTAAGCCTCCGCTAGAGGGCGTCCCCGCAACTTCGTTACAACCATCCGCGTCCGTCTCGCCTCCGCCAAGGAAGGAGACGAGCGAAAGGTGGGAAAGGAAAGATAGTTTGGATGTTGCCTTAGTTTCGGGCGTCGCTTATTGAAAGAGAGCCCCTCCGAGAGGAAACTGGATCCTGAAGGATGCCACGGATATCCTTCGGATTTTATTCGTCAATTCTCGGCTTCGTCATCAATAAAGCGCGACGGACGAGTGACAACGGCCAGAACGATATAGAAAGAAGTAAATTATCGGACCTATCTTTCGACGACACGCGGAGGGATACGGCGGAAAGCCGGAGCGCGCGCCCCCTCGTGGATATCGAGGAAATTAACATTGAAAGGTGACTGCTACTAGGTTCCTTCTCTTTCTAGCTCCAACGAGAGACGCTGTACGTCGAATATCAGGCGTCAAAAGCATCCCTTTCAGCGAGATTGCAATTTGCCTAACAGGCGTTCGGCCGGCCATACACGCCAAAAATAATATTACGGACGGAATTGAATTATTTGGTTATGACACCGAGAGGGACTACGCGGAATATTCCTGCCAATGACGGCCTGGCCTCATTTCCGGATATTAAGCTAAAATAACGGTACGGCGGAATAGACTTTTACCGCCTCAAAGGAACCGACCACTTCCGCAATTTCAATTACATCCGCCGCGAAAGAAATAATCCCGATAAAAACGTCATCGCGCCAACATTCAACGTCCGAAAGGAATTTCTCCCTTAGTCCTTACATCCAATAAAATTACTCTATACCCGCTTTCGGCGATTGACATTCAATTTGCGTTCCCACCCTACAAACAAAAGCCCGCGATATTAAGAACGAGCGCGCGAATCGTGCACGCCTACGCCTACGCCCGGAGTAAGTTTCCAAAAGCCACGATCTAAAATCGTCAATTACAATAGCAAATATACCAAACCATTTCGTACAATATAACGCGAATAAATTAATATTGAAATACCAAAGTAAATACCATATATAAATACGTACATTCCGCCTTAATAACGTCGAAGAAAGGAAAAAGATCGGATTCGTATCAAAACAGCGCGCAAATATGAGGATTATCCGATTCTATTCAATGATTCAATATCCCGGCTAATTTAAATTTTCAGCTATACGTACCCTCGTGCATAATTTATCTCGAACCCCGTTGACGGGGGGAAACATACACGCTGCATACGGAATATTTCCACAAGCGTTATAAGCTGACGTTTTGCATATTAAAACGAGCCAATCGAAATAGAGCAGCAACAATACCGTATTCGTACGGAAAAGGACACATTTTTAAAAAAAGCTAGCTATATACATACCGCGTAACGAATATCGCGCGGGGGTTTGGACAACCCCGAAAACGTCGAATGTTTATTTAGCGGGGATGAGATCGTATAGGCACGGCCGGACTAATGTGGCTGGTGAATTTATAATATAATTAGAATCTTTCGCGGCGGCTACAAATACGACGGAAAGCTCGGCAGTGAAGCCGGGGATCGGGAAACGCGCTAATGTTATTGAATCGAAGTTAGCCGTCTTTACTTTTCCTACGGCTAATTCAATTAAATCTCGGCTTCGGAACGAGAATGGCCTACAAGCCTATCGATTAATGGCCGCTATAATGTTAATGCACCGGAGATTCCTGCCTCCCACACGTATAAACTAGGCATTAAAGGCCTACGGTTTAATCTATTATGGAAAAGCAGATGTAGGGGCTAATGCGTTTATAGCCCCTACCGCCCCTACGACCCCCCCCCCCCCACGCGGCAATCCGCCTTATTCGTTGTCAATCCGGGCGTGAGTGGACTATGTACTTCGCAGGTGTAGTCCGCGTATCTTACCGTTCCGAACTAGGCGTATATGCAAATGCCTAGTGGGTGCTGTCGCGCGCGCGGGCGAGCGAGCCTTGACCCTTCAACCCTGAAATCGCCATTATTAAAACAAACACGACGGGGAAGCCGGCGTGTGCCGTATAAATATTGTTTCCCCGCCTTCCTCCGCGCGCCAGAGATGGATCCGCGGCCAGTTGGATTACGTCGAGTTCAAACCGTAAGGATTCTCTATTCCTCTCAACTTTATAATGCAAATCTTGCCGAAAGACTCGACGAAACCGTAGCTTCTCTCTATAGAAGATTAAGTGGGATTAAAGAGTTACGGAAATAAACGAAATTTTAAGCGGAACTTCCTCCTCTTAATACCCTTATAGTTAACACTTCGTTAAAATTTTAGTTATATTTTGAACTGCTATTTTCTTAAATATTGTTCGAAAAGTAACCTCTTTTTACCTCTCCAAGGGGACTTTGTACCCTAGGAGGGGTTATACAACCACCGTGTCTGTCTGTCTGTGGGTGGGTGGGTCTGTCTGTCTGTCAGGCCTGCGAACGCGTTCGCATTTTCGAGGCAAAGGGTAATCACTGCGTACGCAGTTTCTTAGAATCAGGGAAAAGGTTTTTACAAAAGCGCCCTCTTTTTGTCATTGGGTGTAGTATAATTTTTTAATCGGCCGGGATTCGAACCCGAGCCCTCTTGAACGACAGGTGAGCGTTCTACCGCAGAACCACGGATACAGTTACGCTTGTTAAATCTGATATTTCTCAGTCACTCGGGTATGGAAACTTGAAACAGAATTATTCCTTGGTTAAAAAAACTGATTTTTTTAAATATTAGATTTACTTGTCTAAATATTCTTTATCAATGTATTTCTACTTGAGACGAGTTTTAGCATTGTTCCCAATTTCTCTCATGCTAGAAAAGTAAGTTTTTAGAAAAATCAAATCAGCATTGATTGGTTCCCTAAAATTGACGTTTCCCACGCTATTTTTCATTCCCCTCTCTCTTGCCGTGTCCTCAACAAAGTCATACTTCCGCGCAAGTTTCCATACCAGAGTGACTGAGAAAAATCATACCACCTCGGGCAGGAATCGAACCTAAAACCTTTGGGTTACTACCATTGGATAGTTGACTTTGAATGTTCAATGTAACCCCGCCAAACAAACGAACCCAATCGACTCATTCATAAATTGTATGTCCGAGGTCTGTTCACTCGTGGCCTCGCTAGTCCAATGGTAGTGGCGTTAGACGGTAACGCTAAGGTTGTAGGTTCGATTCCTGCCCGAGGTGGTATTGAAACTTGCGCAGAATTATTCCTTGGTTAAAGAAACTTCTATAATTGTATTAATTCCTGCGCTATAAATATATACGTATATAATATATAATAATATCATTTGTATAAACAACTACAGTCTTGTTTAAATTAAATTACATAGGATACTGATAATAAAAAAAATAATAATTTACAACGAAATTATTAACTGGGGAAATTTTTCGTTGCTGTAGGTCCAACGGAAACCGCAGATTCTATTAGAAAAAAAAATATCCTCTATTAATTAATATATCCATAACCAATTTCGAGAAACTAAATCCCAAATACTTGTAATTAAGTACACGGTAATTAAAAATAATTGTTTATTAAGGGTGTTATATAATTATCAATAACATACCCCGAAGCGGAGTATAAGAACCCTTTTTTTCCACGCGAGAAAACAAAGACATAAATATGATCTCCAACACCAGGCGTGGATCCCACCAAGGGACATTTCACGGCGACCGTGGTATCGGAAACTTAAGAACTATTCCTTCAAAGGCGGGTTGAACGGGTAGGGGGGGGGGGGGGTAGGGAAGTACAAAACACGTTCTCTTTTAACACCGAGTATAGAGAGTCACTAATCGGGTGGTCCTCGGCTTCCACAACGCTCTTCGTCGACTTCGATGGTGGGCCAACGCGAAAATTGCGTCTCCCAAAAGCTATTACCAGAACATCTCAACGTCTAAGCTTAAGTCTAATTTATAATTTGCCAAATTTCTGTCCCCTTTTTTGCATCCCTAAGAGAAAGCGATCAGGGAAGGATGAGGGAGATACCAAAAAAAAAAAACTAGACTTAGCTGGACTGGGGTGCTGCCACGAGAAGCAGAAAGTCTGCAGACGGGTAATTCTTTTTTTTTGGCGAAAATGCCCCTCCGAGGTATATAAGGTTATCGTTTATGTTAATCGCGATGAAATTAATGATATACCTATATTACCGAGGGGATCAGGTGAGACTGGAAGAAAGTGGGGGATGGGGATGGGGGCAGAGGCCCCAAAACATTGCCGAAGACGCTGATAGATACTGAGCGGGTAATCGCTCAAAATCAGGGTGAAACAAGCTCGACAGGCAAGGCGGAGGAGCGGATCAAGCGTCGAGCACGCGCCCGGATTGCGGAGAGAGCACCTTTCCCTTTCTTTTAAGCTTTTTATTACCTAAAACGTTGGCGAGCTCGCGGCTGATGTGACATCTCACTGACAATAAGACGCCCACGTTATCAGCGCCCGTTGCGGGAAACTCGGTAAATTGGATGCCATCTTCGAAGAAGGGCCGTTCCCTAAAGGTTCACCGCCAGATTGCGCCCCCACCACTATACCAGGCGATAGCGATGAGCGATGGCCGCGCATTGGAATGAATCGACTCTCTTTATCTCCCCAGAGTGATATATCGTGCGTTATAACGTTCACTTTGATTAGACGCGCGCCGACCAGCGACCATCAGCCCAGATTTTCAATACGAGATTGTCTTTATTCCCTCTTAAATGATTGACACATTCGACGGTTTCGCGTTCGGAACGGATATTAATAGAGAATTATATCAACAACGCTGTCATAACAACCTTATCTAACGTTAGTTCTATCGTAAGAAACAAGTTCGATTGAATTCGTAAAAAAAAAACTCGCGACAATTAAGATTTCAATCGCCTCTGGGGCGTGCGCCTTTCAAATCAAAGAAAATAAATTGAAGAAAAAAACGGGTTATACAAATTTGACGTTTATACTTTAACCCCGTCTAAGTTTGAATTTGGCGTATACCACGAGGGAAGCGGAGACTTTAGGAACAGCCCTGTATATCGCAAACTAATTATTCTTGGCGGCAGAGGGGATGGTCCGCCAATGAAACCCGACCGACGGAACCTGCCTACGAATGACAGATTGCGAAGTCGAACCGTAACTGCACCCACTCGCTCTTAAAATGTATATTTATTTTCTCCCTTTGAACGTAATAGAATTACGCCAAGGAAAATAATATAGAAGCCAGAGTCTATAAGGAAAAGCCAGCACCCGTCCTACGCGATCTCGACGGGGATAAATCTTATTTTCCAAGTCGCTCAAAATCGATTTCGCGTAAAGAGTGAAACGTAATATAATAAGGAATGCGAATTATTTAGTTAAACACAGTCAGACACCAAGGACACTAAACCAGTAATTTCTCAATTTTGTCACACACGCGATGTTTAAATAAAACGTACCGCGTGCCAATCGATTTAAAAAAATGTTAAATAATATTTTATCGCTACATTCGAATATAAATAACTGAAATGGGCGTGCGCTTTCTACGGGTTGAATAACGTTCGCGGTCTTTTTAGTTTCATTGTCTGGCGGGAGAAGATTCCACCACCAGAATGATTAATGCGACTCCGAGGTTTTCGGTTTAAGATTCGCGGATTAATAAAAAAAATGAGCCTATTTTCGTTCTCTTTCCAGGCCTATTGTTTCCGAAAGAAGAAGAACGAAGAGATAAGGAGATTGGCTTTGTTTTACGTCACGTTCGCCACAAAAATAACAGCGGAAACATTCCAGCTATTTTTGGCCGTTTGCTTTTATTACATTTTTATGACTACATTAAAGAGCTTTGAAAAGCCTAGATGATATCGCGTTGCCACGAACCGTTCGAAATTCGAGTAGTGGGGCCAAGAGCGTATTCAGGCCACTGAGAACCGACAAACAAATTTACCTGAGCCAGACTATAGTCTCGATCTGGATTGAGATTATCAAAGTATTGTTTTAATTTTTTTTCTTGACTCAATGATTAATAATTTAGTAACTATTTTGATATATGATTAAATTTTTGGTTAAAATTGCACGTACTAAATTTCGAGTTAAATCAAATCTTTCCGTAACTACACGATCTCAGTTTTCTCGAAATGTAAAAGAAATCGTTGCTATTTGAGTGAGCAGGCCTGACAGGTAGACTCATTGGCAAAATCTAAATTTAAATCAATGATTTTTTCTAAAAAATCATTGATTCAAATTATACTATGTATTTTAAAGTAGGACTAAAAAAATTACTAAAAATAGTTTAAAAAATTCAAATACATAGAAAATCTGATCACACTAAAATATTAAATAGAAATTAATCAATGATTTTTTGGAAAACATCAATGATTTAAATTATACTACGTATTTTAAAGTAGGACTAAAAATAGTTTAAAAAATTCAAATACATAGAAAATCTGATCACACTAAAATATTAAATAGTAATTAAATCAGATTAAGATTTTATTTAATACAAGATTAGCTAACTCATAAAAGTAAAATATCCATTAATTACACAGGCCATTAATTGCATAAAAATCAAATTCAATAAAATCCGATTTAAATAAAAAAATCGATTGATTTGATATTTATAAAAAAAAATCAAAAACGTTTTAACTGAATATTAAATGGCGTTAAAACTGATTTTTAGATCACTAATCTTATAAGGCGCTACGCACTGACGAACTGTTGACGTTGTTTGGACGGCCATGGACAAGCATCGTCGTTATATATACATCTTGATAGAAGTCACTATAAGCAATGTTGACCTTTTCGACAAAGTTTAAGTTATTAAGAAGTTGTCTTTAGTAAACACGTCACGCTCGGTGTATCAACTTTAAATATGTGACCATCCAACGAGTCTATCTCTCTTTCGGCACACTGCTAGAGCACGTGTCCAAAAGAAATGCGAAGTGCTCCGTAAGGTTCTAAGCGCGTCAAAGGATTTCCCAACTGGGATCGAAAATAGCGAGGCAAAAAATGTTTGAAACCAACAAAGATGGAGCTGCTAGCGAGAGAGAGGATTCGGAGGAAGAGCGGAAAAAAGAGTCACGAGAAACATCATCCATCAGAGGGCGAAAGTAAAGAACTGGCGTCTCCCAGCTATAATATCATTCATAGCGCGGAGTCCGGGGCTCCGAACGAACGGAGGGAGTTGAAAACGAGCGGGCTTAGCGAGAACGGCGGAATATAAGCCGGGGAAAGAAGTTGATTGGAATGAGCGAGATTGGTCCGAATGATTAATTCGAGTCGTCCCCCTTCGCAGCCATCCCGGGTTGATGGACAATGAGAAAGGTTAGCCTTTACGTAATAAGGTCCGAAGACAAACGAGGGTTTCACGTTGGCAAGAAAACTGGCGCAATTAAGTGATTAGCCCGACCAAAGAGGACGTGGGAGGACCCGCGAAGGAGGTGGCGCCACCTTTTTTCCAACGCGGGCTTCGGGTAATAAGAAAGTGTAGCTCTCTTTCTCCGCCGACTTCTCGAGTCAAGGTATCTACAAAGAGAGCGCGATTCTCGGACGGAGAACCACACCCTACTCATCACGGCACGCACGCCGACGAATAAATCCTCCAGGGGTCACCACACCAAAAAAGATAGGACTTTGAGGGAACGCCATAGAGCCAGCGTTCGCTCTTCTCTTACGTAATATTCCTTCGGGAGATTTAAAAGGGGGTTGCAAAATAAGATCTTTAACTTTTCCACGTTCGAAATCGCCCGCTAGACCGAGCCACAAGGCGCGACCATCTTCCCTAAAAGTATCGACTTCTTCCGATACGAACGGCGTCTTAACAACGGCGTTTCAACCTAAGAGCGTACAATGGCGGAGACGGAGCCACTATCGAGTAGCGTTAAGAAAACGTCCGATTATCTTTATCGCGCCGAGCCAGAGTTTTCTCGAAAGGAAAAAAAGGGTGACAACGTATTCACGCACGAACGGATTCTTTTAGGGAAATTTCACTTTAAAGCCGACCGCCGTCTATCGGCTTTATCTAGAACTAATAAGCCTAACTTTTCGGGGGTTTTCGGTGATACGCCTAGCGGGGATATCTTTAAGTTCAACATCTTCATAAGGAGTAGTTTTTTCCCCGCTTTCTTCGTACGCGCGGTCCCCTTTATTATTCTATATCTATCCAAGGCGATTACGCACTCTCCTTAAATAGATAGATAAGGGGAGGGTTTCGGAACCAAGCGTCGAAAATTGAGAATTTGTTTTAGCTTCGTTTCTTCCGTCAGAAAGCGAGCGCCCCCCGGAGTACACGTCTTTACTCTCGCTTCGGACAAAAATGAATAAATTAATGAGGAAGATAAAGCGGAAAAGAATACAGAATAATCATAATATCAAAGGGAAAGAAATGGCCCTTTTTTCCCGTTTGAAGTTTAAAATGAAATTCAAAAATTGCAATTACGAAAAGAGATGTCGACGGAGACTATAAGCTGGCCTTAGAGCACCCGAATGCGAACCGAGATAAAAGATATGATGCTTAGAGAGAGAGATTGTAGCGCAAATTCATTTGATTTATGTGTCTCTGCGGAGTGTAGAATAATATTTTTGAACCGTACGTACTCTATCTAAACACGAAGAGTCGAAGGCTCAAAGAGCGAATAGGGTCCCCGCGTCATCCGATATCCAAACACGGACGGAGGAATAAAAAGTAGCCAAATAAACAAGGCTGATAAAAAAATAGCGAATATATACAAATGGCAGAAACTAAAAATATATCACTCAACTTCTAAATTCGCTTTTTTGGCCCCGCGCGAGAGCGGCCCGCCTTGACCTTAACTCGCGTTACAGTTGTCCACGCCATCATCAACGTGTCCTTGAAATCTCCAGATCCAAACATTCCCAGATTAGCGAAGCCTCCATTTTGACAAGTGCCGTACTGCCAGACTACTGACGTTCGACGCGAGTGTCATTTACGCTTAGTCTCAAATATACGTTCTAGACAGTGGAAATATTTGACGAAACTGGCGTAGGATAGACAACACGACGTTAGGATAGTTCCGAGCAACTCTCCCGATAGCGGCGTTACCTCGCGGAATAGTCTGGCACCATTTCGCTCGGGTAAAAAAACCGAAGCAAACATTAGCAACGCCAAAAGCGGGGAAGAGCGTGTTTGCCGAAAGGAGGAGCCACTGGGTAACCCGATTTTTGGCGGCGCGGCGTAGTAGCTAGCTAGTTGGCCGTCCGCGGCGCGTGTAACCGAATCTGGGTTCGCCTCATTTGGAGCTTTGATTTTTCAAACAAAAACACGCCGCTATCCGACCGAAATAATTCGAAGCCGGCTCTAACTAAATAGAAAGTACGCGCACCACCACGCCAACCCTATACGTAGCCGCTTCTAGATAAGGCTAGCTTTTTTAGCCTCTTCCTCTAGTACTGAGGAAAGAAGCTGTTATTTTCGCTCCTGATGTACGCGGTGGTGGTGAAGGTGAATAATGTAGTGGAAGCTATAGCTCCGTATAGGTCCCCGGGAATCGACGAATTATCTTCAACGGCACTCGATATAATTTTAATTCAGGCGCTATTTGATTGGTATTAGCTCTCTCTATCTACCTATGCCAGTGTTGAGATGTGGTTTTTAATCAAAGGGGGATATTTCGCCCCCCGATTGGAAATTACGGCGTATAGAGTAGTATAACCTCGTAGCTTTGGCCATGGCCGCCATTTTTGGCGCGTTTTTTTCTCTATAGGAAAAAGCAGGGGTGACGTTGCGTGATGTAGCACTGACACTACTCTATAGGTCCCCGGGAATCGACGAATTCTCTTCAACGGCACTCTATATAATTTTAATTTAGGCAACATTCGATTGGTATTAGTTACCTCTATCTACCTTTGCCACTGTTGAGCCGTGGTTTTTAATCAAAGGGGGATATCCCCCCCCCAATTGGAAATTACGGAAATCGACGAATTATCTTCAACGGCACTCGATATAAATTTAATTCAGGCATCATTCTATTGGTAAATTAGTTCTCTCTATCTACCTATGCCAGTTTTTGGCCGCGGTTTTTAATCAAGGGGTGAAACTCAAGAGTGGTAGGAGGAAGAGTCAACTATTGTGGCTGTGCCATCTTGTTTATATATATATAATAGGGAATTCCGATGGCGGATCGCTCCGTTTGGGCCGTGTTTACGCGGTTTCTCTCTCCGCTTATACTGCAGAGTCTCGCACGTTTTCTCTTTTTACGAAGGGGAAGTCGGTCGCGGAACTCCAACAATGGCCGGCCAAGGAAGGAAGCCGATTTTCGGAGCTCTTCTTTTACAAAAGCGGGCGCGGGTCAAATAAAGCGGTGTGTGTGACGATACGGGGCAAATAGGCTTATCTCGATAAATAAATCCTAACTGGCCTGGAATGATATTGTTAGCGGGTTTTTTGACGTCTCTTTCCGATCCCCTTTCCAGGCCCGCGCGTTCGACAGATACGCTGATCCCGGTTAAACTAAACCAAACAGCCCACTACCAACGCGTCAATTCCAGACACTGAAAATGGATGAAATAGACCCGTTGTACCAGATGTTTTCGAACCATAGTTTACACGATTCCCAAAACCAGAACTAACCACCAACTATTTTACTTTTTTTTACTTTTCGTAATACCATAAGTGTATAATATTCTTACATAAGTGTGAAACACATGCAAAAGTTTTACTGAGAGCTATTCGCAAGACTGCATTTCGGGCTTCGTCACACGTAGCCATTGACAGCGCCTCGCTAGGGGATATTTTCTTCTGGTGATGACGTCACTACGTTACTAGCTCTCAGTAAAAAATTCCCAAAAGTGACAAACTTATAGAACAATATTATAGACATATGGTAATACTAATAATCCGAAATTATTTATCTTGAGTAGAAATTTCAATTTGGTGTATTAGTACAGAAGTACTATTGGATATTAACTTAACTACACCTAAAGGTAAACCGTGCTGGTTAAGTGTATCAAAAAACCAAATGTCTTATTAATATTGTCTAAATATTCTTTCTTTCTTCGTCTATGCTAAAAAAACTAAAAACCAAAATAAATTTTCGATATTGTCCAATCAGTTACTCCGTTTCAGACCTCGTGTATCCCACTTCACCACACAAACTCAAGATATATTATTTTTTCATGATTTTCGTGGTTCCTTCTTTACCGAATATTTTCTATAATTGGAAAATTATAGACCGAAATGTGATTTATGAAATATTTGAGAGGGCAAAGCAACGGAAAAAGCAATGTAATAAAATCATTCGATAGAATAACCTTTCTAAACAGCAATTAGTTGGTCGTTTCTGGGTGATCCGATTCTCGGAAGCGATCGATGTATAGGGCTATCAGGCAGAGGTCGCGAATGAATGGCGAGTCAGTCAAGCCAAACTAATAAACAGATCGGAATGTAAAACGTAATCCCAATTAGAACGCGTAAACGACCGTTTCGAGTTAATGACCCTCGGCGACTGTCTCTTCAGTTTTTGAAGAAGGGGGATCCGCTCGTTCCTAATGGTAATGAAGAAAAATAACATAATCAAGATCAGCGAATTTCGATAATTGAATTCGAGGGAATCGAAGATAAAAACAGCCCCCATCCCATTAGCCCAAAGGTATCGCGACGCGTGAATTCCTTGACCTTCGGGTCAAAATGATACGCTTTCTTAGAGTGCGAGAGAGAGACACACGAACGTTTTCTATACATTATCCTGACAAATCCAGATTATATATTTTTTTCCTCCTTACTAGCAATCCGTGGTTTTCTCATTTATAAGCTATTAACCTCTAGCCATTCGCAAATCGAATCAGCCAAACTACCCCCGACGAGAAAAAAAACCCATTAACATTAATGCCGAAACTGACTACGAGAGGGCGGTAAAGGGGCCGCACGCTTTGCCACCGATCGCCGACAGAACTCCGCGCCACTCACGTAAAATGTATATAGTAATTCCGAATTATTTTCCTCGACCAAACTACGCCAAAAAAAAGCTATACTATACATAGCTCTCCCATACCTTGTTCACCCGTATTTTTTATTCCAGCGCGGATAAATAACACGCCAACATGGCCGCGGTTTTGGCGGTTAAGGCCACCTTGGCGCAACAGGGGGTTGTTCATTAAGCGACGCTCGGCTGCGACTAACGCGAAACAAAAGTGGACGACTCTTCCTTTAAATAATCGTTTTGAGATGAAATACGAGGAGTACACACAATAGAGAAATAGAGATCATTAGGAACTAAATATTTGCTAATGACTTTGGCATATTTCTTACACAATAGTAGCGTACCGCGAGTCCGCGATCAATATTTTAAAAACAGTCCTGGATCATTATTGCGGCGACGTCCTTGGATCGTAGTACTGGTTTCCGTAAATAACATCCTCGAAATAACCCTAAATTCGTAGAAGGCGGTTTTATCTACTACTTACAATAGAACGTTTGATACGATAATGGCGAATAGGAGGGATCCTGGGAGATATGGATGGTAGGCTACAAAATTAAGGGGACTCGACTCGCCGCTAGTGGAAATATGACTATTTAATTACGGCAATGGCGAAGGGAACAGGTAGGACGCCCCCTCTGGCGGGCCAAACACGCAACCCCCATTAGGCGCTTCACGCCCCGACGACCAACAAATTGCGGCAGTCGGAGAAGTAGCCGCTAGCCACGAGTTCCTCTAATAAACACGACACGCATTTTATTCTCCGACCGATAAAAAAATATTGTTTAAAAAATACAGATAAAGATAGAATTTAACAGATAGATTTCTCTCGAAAGAGAGAAAAACGCTGTACTATCTACGCGTCTATAATACAATTAACAATTTACGCAACCGTAAACGATTAGAAACCCACGTTAGCAAAAAAGTTCTTCCAGTAGTCATTCTCTTTAAGTATAAATACATTATTCCTTTTAACTTTGTTTTATAAATAGCGCAATAAGAATTTAATAACCTAATCATATATAAATTAATATATAATAAAATTATAGTATATAAAATGATTTGGGTATGTTTTATAGAAAATCCGGTGATCGAACAGCGTTTCAAATGATCGAAAATACCGTTTGGGGAAACTACTAAACCTGCAGTAGAACTAATGAAAATTATTTTTAATTGATTAGACAGTACTACGTGTAACTACACATTTCAAAATTATAATACAATTAAAACTTACAAAATAAAACCTAACCTATCCTTAATTTACCTAAAATAATAGGTGTCAAAAATATAATTTTAGTATAATCCAAACATTTCCTTTTAGCAGACTCTTCAGTTTAATTACACTTATTTCCTCCTAAAACAGTACTTTAACAACTATTCGATCAACTGAAAATTCTATCAAATGACACTACCGCTGAATGAACCTTCGATCAAAACTTTTTTTCGTTCAATCGTACCTAAGCCATATAAAATAGTGAATCAGTCTAATACAGAATCTTTATAATTATTAGTTCTTTTTTTCAATTCACATTGGTAACGATATAGAAATAGCGAAACAATTTTCCAAACATTTTAGATATCTATCCAAGCTATGTCAAGTCAACGGTATAAAATTAGCGTCACATTTCGAGTGGAATAATTTGGTCGAAAAGAGTAACAAGAGTACATACGTATAGAGCGGAATTTGTAACGCGACGATGTACAGAGGGGGGTTGTTCCCCGCTTGTATCGAGAGGTTGGTTTGATCTAGAAAAGGTCGATCTATACGAGGAAGAAGGGCTACGGCTGGAAAGCCGGCTCTCAGGGGTTCGTCCTCTTTCTTGTTCCTGCCGCTTTTACACGATTAACTCCGACGGATAAATTGTCATTAAGCGTCCCCCCGCTTTATCCGGAGGCACCGGGAGGATAAAACTATAAGAGGGAGGGAGGGCACGCGAATAAAGAGAGGTAGCCCACCCTAGAGGAGCCATAATCCAAAACAAAAGAATTCCGACGAGGAAATGCCGAGAACCAAAATTTACACACGCTCCTTTCGCGTGTCCGACGCGATCAAAAAGAAAAAGAAACTTAAATTCAAATAAAATCGATTTTTATTTTCTCTTTTATTTTTTTAAGAGAAAACATTCACGTGCTTATAATTAAGATTGTCAGATCTATAAAAGATCGTCATTCCGTATAGTTTGAATTAACAGGGGTTTTTTTTTCAAACAATTGGTAGGATTCTTAAAATATTAATTTAAATCTGGATTTCCCAAAACTTGGTTTTTTTAAGTATTGTTATTTAAAATACAGTTTTCAGTTAATTCTGATTGATTTAAATTATTTAGATTTGGATTATCCTAAACTAATTAGTTAATTAATAATAGTTAAAAAATCGACTGAAAAATGTATTTAAATCTAATAAAAATTGCATTATACAGAAATAAATATTAATTTTTTTATTATTATTGTCAATAACTGAAAAATGTATTTAAAATATGATTGATTTAAATCCAATTAAAGTTGGATTATAAAGAAATAATTAGTCGATATTTCAATTTACATTTCCGGAAATATTACGTCTAATTAAGTAATTAACTCGCAATTATGTCAATAATAAATGGACTTAAGCCTGGTTTATTGAAATATATATTAAACACAAAAGTTATATTTTCTAAGCTGTTACCACAACTAAATCCTGGCACCTAGGAGCCACAAACACAAGGAGAACGCAACTAGCCTTTAAAAACGCTAACGCAGTGTTGCGTACAAATTTCATTGGACGAGCCTTTTCTCTGAACGTTTTACGGAAAAGGGGAAGACAATTTCCGAATTTTCCCCTTCCGACGGCAACAGGCGCTAAAGCGTCTAACCAATGAAAACTGTACACAAGAAAATGCACGACTTTTGACGGGTTGCTTTCTCAAAGCTATAGTCTTATTCGGTGTAATTAAATCTGTTACCTCAAATAAATGTGGTCACAAGTCATATTTTAAAATATGGGAAAATTGGGACTAGCCATAACCTAACACTTAGATACTAACTGAATATACAATTTCTAAATGTAACGATTCTGTAACAAAACTTTTCTTATTAGCTAGAAAAACTTCACCCAAACCAAAACCCCATTCCTTTAATTAAAAAAATTCACACAAAAATTACGTTTAAAACACCCAACGCAACCTTTAGCCCAAAAAAACTAAGATGAAATAAAATGTCTTCGTAGGAAGGGGGGGGGGCTGCCAGAAATGAGAGGGGAGGAGGTAAAAAAAAGATAAAAAAAGGAAAAACTTAGTCGGAACAAAGCGCTTTGAAGCCGCATTTTGGCGTAAAGAAAATAGCACGGTGATTTTCTCGGAGGTTCTAATAGGGAGATTTGTCGACTTGATTGTGTCATTCGGCGCGAATTCAATTAAGGGACTCCAAAATATAACAGCGGATAGAGACAGAAATGAAACGCACCGCGGGTAAGAGTGAGCGGGTGGGGGCAGCCAAATTCCCTTTTAATTTCGCGTCCGAGCCAGATTTTCCCATCCCCGTTGTCAAGCCCCCTTTCTCGCGAGATTGCTATTCCGCTCTCGAACGACGAAGACATTTTCATCTTCATCCGCTAGGCGTCTCTCTCTTCCATTAGAATTCATTCAACTTTTTTCCCCGGCAACCAGCCCCTGAGATAAGAAGGACCGAGAGAGAAGCGAAAAATATTTAACCAAAGAGTGCCGAGAACGTTTTTTCGATTAATGGTAAAACGTATTTACCTTAGGACGATTGGAATTTGACATACGCGCGTCTATGCCGAGTTCTCTACTTCGCTTTCAGCGGAGAAAAAAACACGCTTCTATTCAAAGCCCCAATTTATCTTAAAAATAAATAAACGATACAACTGGTTTTTGTGTTTGCTTAATTTTCTGCATCATTTCGATAAAAATGGGAATTTGACGAAAATAGATATTATAATAAATATTTTTTTTGTATTGAAGGTATGATCTAGTACAGTTATACACATATTCCGTGTTTCAATATAAAAAAGATTCGTACAAAGAAACCGCACTGTGACGTCACAATACGCGAAATCCATGCTTTCCTATAGATAATAAATTACTATTTCTTATTAACTAATATGAATACACTTTGAAGTATAAAATTTTACCTATAGGTAAAAAATAGTCTTGTCTGAAAATTTTCCGCGGAAAATGACCGAGGCCTTTTTTCCGGAAAATATAATAAAAGGTTTTCTCCATGATTAGTCTATTATAATTTGCAAATTTTATATAAAGCGGCATTTTCGCCTCATTTTTTCGAATCTAAAAGTAAAACCAAACCTATAGACTAGTTTAAACTGATTAACAATGTAATACTATTAATGTTTTGTAGTATGTTTACAGTTATTAGACATTTTATATCGATAAAAACAGTTAAAAAGTTATTTGTTTCAATTTTTCCTTTTTCCGATTTGCGTAAAATTTGCCGCATTTCGGAAAATTTTCTGGAAATCTTTTCCGCATTTTATTTTTCCAGAGAATTAACAGCTCTGGTAAAAAATAGTTAAAGAACTAAAATGAATACAGTCACTTAGAATTATGAAATAGTATCACGAGACAGATTTTATAATGCTTTTATCGCGTGACTTTTGCACGTGCTCTTAAAACTCTCGACTTTGCTCGTAAAATTAGCTCGCGCTTGTAGACTTGTTGGGAAGTTAATCTATGACGTAGAGGACGACACGGATAAAGCTACTTCGACTTGGAAACAAATGCGAACGGAACCGAGAGACGAGAAAACGATAAAGAAATTGTCGTCGAATGATAGCGCGGCGAAGTAACCACTGTCTGGAAATAAAACTCTTTAAGGGTAGGTTATAAATGAGGACCCGTAAAGTGTGTCTCCTTGTTTTTGGGACGCTCTTATTCGGGGAAGACGGCGAAATGGTCAGCTGACAGTCGGAATTAACTCGACGAAAGTGTCCCCCGCCAACTTCCGCCGACGCCCGCAGAATCGCTATTTCTTTATTTCTTACCCGAAAAGTGGCCGGAGGAAAAATAAGTAAGGAAAACAAGTTCCCATCGCAACTACGAAACGTGGCGAATTAAACTGAAAAAGAGAAGTTAGGGAATCGCGATAAACGGCTTTTATATAAGCATAAGTAACATAATAACAATAAGTATGACAATTAACGAGATTTACAACCAAACTGATTTTCATAGTTAATGCACAAAGCCCTCTAGTGTCTAAAATACGCGACACTTCCGCTAAGCCGAAATATCTGGTGTCCGATAGATAGGCGGAATACTAGGCTAAAATTATAAAAATGTTTTTCTCGGCGCCACGAGCTCAGTACCGTGCAGAGGTATCCCGGGGTCAAACTTACTCGCGGGCCCCTTCGATTTGCACCCCCCCCCCCTTGAGCTTCTTCGATGGGCCCCCTCATGGGCCCTTTTCATCCGGGCCCCGGGGATTTTGCCCCCCCCTGCCCGCCCCCCTATGCACGAGCTCATGTGATTAGCACGCGGGCTTCAAAACAAAGCCAAAGCCCCTCGCGACTCCAGAACGTGCTCTCCGATATTAGGCTTAAATTTTTATCAAAACGTAGTCATCCAAAACGGTAAGTCGCGAGTCCAAGTCACAGCTTGAAGAGAGTATCAGTGCCGAAGAAAGGTTCTGTTAGAAAATTAGCATTAAAGCAATAGGAAGTGTCATACTTACTCTTAATATTTTACTTATGATATAAAAAAAATAAGACGGGGATAAGGAGTCCGCGGAATGGCCGAAGATAAATACAACAACGTTATAAACATCGGAGCTCGAAATCGTCGGAGCGAGACGGGAAAAGGCGAAGGGCAAACGAAGGTGGACGCCGTAATAAATGAACGGAGACTCCACCGCAAATATATATCTGGAAGACGAAATTACGCCCAATGATGTATATTCTCGAGACCACCATCCCTTTTTTGCCGTCATCCTTACTCTCGCCCGAGAAGAACGGTCCCCCGAAAGAAAAACGAGAATCTTCGCCGTCGCTAGATGGCAGCGATGACTGGCGAGAGAAAGATGGTGCGCGGAAAAGCGAGCGGAGAAGCGTCTTCCCAGCCGTGATTAATGGGGCCCCTTTATAGGCAATTAGCGACTAATATTGGAGACAATATTGCTTTTGCTAAAAACATCTCTTTTCCGGACCAGCACCCTCACCCAGCCCACCCACTCCAACAACCTTTTTCGGGCGACAAAACGAGGAGAAAATTAATAGACCAATACGGCGCGGCTTCCAGAAATGGGACGGTAATATTTCTGGATCCCAATTGCAGCGGGTCTGCAACGGACCACTTTTATTCTAGCGATGGTTTCGAGCTGGTTGCGGTCGAGTGGGACGTGATCGAATGACTCCTTTCGTCGTGTTTTTAGGTTTTCTTTTAGAACGCGATCTTCTCGTTGACATCGTGAACGGGTTGAAGGATACGCGACGGAAACGTTGTTTCGTTTATGACACGGATGGGTAAAATGTCGCACTGCGGATCTTTCGCTGGCCGCTCGTTAGACCCGACAGTTCCAACATCGAGATAATGAAGCCCCGGACTCATCTCTATAATTTCGCGGATTCGCGTCAAATTACGAAACCGGGAGGGATTCGTGTCACGTAAATGCGTAATTTTTGCCATCATTTCAAACACGACTAACGCGTTTGCGTATTACGAATAGACCACGTTCGTTGGAAGTTGTCTTCTTCGGCGCCACAACCGTCATCCTAGAGAGATGTTGACGTAATCTGTTAACTTCTTTGACAATTTGTACGGTACATCGGAGATAACGCGAATGACACGGGTGAAGAACGGTCATATCTTTGTATTGACATTTCAATCGCAAAATGTCCCGTCTATTCGCTTTCGAATTAGTTCGAATAAAGTTGTTGGTATAGTCGAAATTCTCGCGTTGGACAAGTTAAAATCAGACCAAGGGGCTGCATCACTATCAGTAATCGGTGTACAAGCCTGCAGCTTTGACTGTACTAAAATAATTACGTAATCGACTACAGATTTAGCAACCCAAAAGCCGTGATCGATGTAATCGGTGTACATAATTCAAAGTGGTTAGCCCCTCGAATCAGACAAAACCAGTCCATTTATATTCATATTTTAGAGTAAAACAAACTACAGAATAAGACAAATGGCCAATCTGAAGTTCTGGGAAAAACGTAGTTTTAATTCGTAATTGAAAACTACTTTTTCGTATATTACTTTCCAAACGAATCCAGCTAGAATATTACAAACGAGACAACGCTAATTGGATCTCAACCACAAAAAGGCTTTTGGACTTATTTCTTACAGAAAGCTATTTGTTTCAACTTTCTCCAATGTTGGTCTAGTTTGTTTGGTTTTTTTTTTCTTTCAAAAACTTTCTAAAAGATTTCTCGATGACGGAATTTTAAATGAGGATGAAAACAAGAAATGTTGGACAGCGCGGATGAAGAAGATCCAGGGGGGAAGAAGAGGGGGAGGAAGTTAATCCGTTTTCTTCCGGCAAATAGGCAAGAGGTGTAATTGGCGCATTAGCGAGTCGACTAATAAGGCTTACCTCCCCGGGACTGCTTAGAGATCTTCAGTCATTCCCCGCACGAAAATACAGGTACTTCCCCGCCTCGCGCACCGGCGCGTCAACTTAGAAATTTAAATGAACCCTCGCCGGCGCACTTGGACAGTCTGCCACTTCGAAGACCCCCACCTGGTACTTGGACGAAATCTAGCGACTGCTAGGGGTTTCGCCTTTTCGGAGTTTCGGGTGGTAGCGGCTAGAGAATTAGAAGTAAAAAAGCAGCGGGGAGAGGCTTAAGCGACTCCTCCGCTCCGTTTCAAGAACATCTTGTCCGCAAAGCCGGCCAAACGCCAGGCCAGAAGAGCGGCTTAAAGCTGCAAATGGAAAGAGCGCCAGTTTTCGGAAAAGAGCGAGGATGGTTTTAATGGGCGTCGCTTTAATGAATTTAAAGAGAGGGAAAGCTTAAGCCAGCGCGCGCCTTTGTTGGTACCAGGACCCGTCCTTTGTGATAGAGAGTGAAGAGGAGCCCGCAAAACTAAGAGAAGGTCAATATTTGTGACTACGCAGTGCGAATGGAAAGCGAGGATTTAGTTAGTTAGGAGACACTCGATTTTAAAAGAAAAGGTTGTTACTAATGGCGACGCTTAACTTAAAAATGGTTTCAACTATTTTTTTAAATAACATTCGAGACAAGAGGTTAAAGTGGCGTCGAAAGGACGGGTAGGCGAAATTTGTTTCTAGACGATGTATGGAGAGCACTTTGTAGATGATTATCTCGAAAGAGAATATCCCCCGGTAGAATTTGACCTAGAATAGCGACTATTTCCCGTAGCAAAGGTGGAGTACTCTGTCTATAGGCGAGTGGAAACTTCCGCGCGATAAGACGAATATTTGTTCGGAGAAAATTTTCCAAGAGAAGAAAATGTTGTTGGGCCCCTCTATCTTTTGGCTAACGTTATAAAAAGGACTAATTGGCGACGTGACAACTGGCGACGTATTTCAAAACAAACGAAACCTCGCTCGAACGCCGGAGATTGAAGTTATATCTTTCGAGAGGGCGACGCACCAAAACAAACAACGGGCGGAAGAAATAAAAACAGGCTGGCCTATCGTCGCGCCGAATCTCAATTACTAGTCTTATCATCGAGGGTCAAAATGCCACGAAAGCCTGACAAAACAACGAGCGATCCACCGACGAAAAAGACAGTCCAAAACACACACGAGCATCGACCGTGGCAACGACGGTGAACCTGGCTAGACACAAGTCGCGGGCCAGCTCGAAGCGAATTTTAGTCAGGGTATCACGTTCCGCGCTTTTTTCCCCGTTCGCGCCTACTAACGCCAAGACAAACAAAACCGAGCTCCCGGGGAGAAGAGAAAGGCCGCTCTTTGGCCAATAATCCCCGCCATTAAGGATGGACGTTTAACCCTTTAGGAGAGCACCCCCCCCCCCTTATCTCTCAGCGCCGGCGTCCGGGGCTATTTCTTAACGCGACCGACCTCCCTTCCTCCGGCCAAAGATTTTCCCTTCATGGCGCGTTGAAATGGAAGACGGATGAGGTAGGCTTCGTTCGGGAATGGATTTTTATACGCGCGCGGGTCCAGGAGGGTTTTCGATACAGTCGTCTAAGGTTACGGCGTACATAAATTGGACGCCGGCGCGAGACTATATTTAGCGCGGGAAAGGGAGGCGCTGCGGGGATCGAGAAAGAGTTGACAGAACGAGGTCGAGAGCTCCCGATGCTTGATTGCAATTTAATCCTCGGCCCGCGCCCGAACCCCCCGCCGGAATAATGGACCCCTCTCAGCCTCCCTCTCTCCGCAGCCCAGAAAGTCAAGACGAATCATTTCCGGCGGACGAGCTTCCCTGCAAATCTTTCTTACTGTCTTAGTCCCCGACCCTTTTTTGGGGGGTTCGCTTCTCGACTGCAGCTTCCGAGGAGGATAAAACCCCAGACTGCGCCTCTACCTGGAAGCTTTTAAAGCCAACGTCACTTCCGTTACCTCGCCTCGGGGCCACTCTTACAAAACCGAGCGATGTTGGCTCGCCGATATAGCTTTTTCTTGTTTACCTTTACTCTCTCTCTCAAGCTCACTCGTAGATCCCGCAGGAATCACGAACTCCTTGATCCCCGCGAGAAACGCGGACTAACAACAAAATATAACCGAGCGGCTATAGCTTCTAGATAGCGATGGTTAAGCTCCGATACTCTACCACTTTTAACATCCTATAGTAAAGCTACTAAAAGCATCGCAAATTTTTTATTAGGCCTTATGGAAGCTTCAAAAACCGTAATTCTTTTAGCCTATAGGGCACGAGGCTGATAAAGCCTACTTCCTTCCCTTAAAATTAAAGATTAAACTCTACGTTCTTGTACGAATTATTTTGTAGCTTTTACAAAATTGATTAATTTTAATCAAAGGTAACGAGGTAGAAAATCCAATTAGAAACATACCATTAGTCACTCGATTCATTTTTAAAAACAATTGGAAATCATTAGCAAAGAACAAATTAGACTTCGCCTAATAAAAACCAATTTATTTAAGTAACGCGGAATGCATAAAATGTACCTTAATTTTGCATTAAAATTTTGTTTTCTTTCTGAAGGTCACTTTACTTTCAGCATATTTTATTACTTCAAACTATATATATTTTATTTAATATTTATATATATTTTTAGTGTTGTTAATTTTCCGGTAAAATAATATGCGGAAAAATTGAGAAAATTTTACGCAAATCGGAAAAATAAAAAATCGAAACAAATTACTTTTCAAGGATTTTTAATTTTAAAACTTTTTATCGATATAAAATGTATAATAACAGTAAACATACTACAAAACATCAATAGTGATACATTGTTAATCAGTTTAAACTAGTCTAGAGCTTTAGTTTTACTTTTAGATTCGAAAAAATGAGGGGAAAACGCCGCTTTATTTAAATTTGGAAACAATATTAGACTAATCATGGAATGAAAACTTTATATTTTTCTGAAAACAAAAACGAAAATTTTCCGGAAAAAAAGCCCCCCGGTCATTTTCAGAGCGGTTTAAAACATTAAGAAGACCCCCCATATACCACAGCTTCACTTATCGTTTCTACGTTAATATAAATCAAATTTGATGAACTAATTCGGTGTCAACTAAATTGATGTTATTTATCACGTTAAAACATCTAAAATTACTTAGACAAGACATTTAAGTTTATCTAATCACGAGTTAAGCCGAGTAGGTTGGCCTCGATAATTTTATAGAGACTATACAGCTAGCAACTATCCCGCGGGAAGTGTTTAAGGCGCTCACGGTTTAGTCGGAAATCCCGAAAGAAATCAAAATGTATTTATGTGAAAGCCAAACTGTATAAAGATGGAGAGAGAGCACGCGGAAGATAGGCTCCGAAATTCACTCAAGAAAGATTCAATTTGGCGGGGTGGAGCGAGTTGGAGCAGCCCGACCAACACCTATAACACCCGTTCTCGATATGATAAAGGCGGGGGGGGGGATTCGGATCCCCCGCACGCGCGAAGTGGTGAGCGGAGCCAAATCGATTGCTGGGTCAACACACTAGTCCCTTCGGGTTGCTGACCATCATGAAATTAAATCAGATCTCTGGTCCATCGTTCCGATTTCGACGGGGGAAGAGAGCGAGGGTCAAGCGGCGCTACGTGGGGGAGGGAACGGATGCCCCCGCAAAAAAACTTACACAATATAAGCGAATTCACCCGCACTTTCGTGTCGAAGATTTTTACTCGTTGCGAAAAAAGGGCACCCGGAGAATAAGAGGCTGGCGAATAAAAGCCATTTTCTACAGCTTTTTCTCCGCAGCGGGTCCTTCTTGGGAGAGATTGGGGGGGAAGTTATCGATTCGACGAAGGTCGGTAAGCTCGTATTTAATACGGTAAAGTTAACCGGCGATACCATCGGCCAACGCCGACTGCACCCTCGCGTTTAGTTCGATACCCGCAGTGGGTTATCCATCGTAGCGACTATAGATCTTTCTCTTTGGATATTTTTCGAAAAAGCGGCAAGCCATAGCCCGAAGGAACGTAGTCACCCACCGGCTATAGAAGTGTATATAAAAAATAGAGCTCTCCGTTCGACCCCCAAATCTAGTCCAGAAGAGTGGAGGTAACAGGACGGGGGGCTGTTTTTCGAAATGAAGGGGGGGGGGGGTGACAGCCCGAGGGCAGCGTGGGGCGCGCGAGTTCTATTTGGATCTCCCTTTCCACTGGAGCTTTTGTTTTGGCCCTCTTTATTCTATCTCGCAGCATCTGTTGGTTTGCCTTCTTCAACAGAGAGTGGCGCGCTCGCGTATATATATACACCAGAGCATGTTCCGAGTGAGGGTGAGAAAAGTAAAGGAGAAATCCGACTGCAAATAGTTTGAGTAAAGAAGGGGCCAAAGAAATACGTTTACTTTAGAAGAAGAGAGAGGGCTTCTTTGGCAGCCTCTAAAACTCCTCTCTATACCTTCCAGAGACTGAAACTGATGGCGAGAGATGAGCGTGTTGAGAGAAGGATACGGATGGAGTAGATAAAAGGGAGCCTGTACGTCTTTAAAACTGCATTTCGTTCTCATTTAAAAAATACTTTCGACTCGATGGATTTATCGATATTAGCGTTTCGCGAGCAACGTGATGGAGAAAGCCCGAATTGAGTGCCGCGATAATGTTTTTACGCTCGAAATGATTATATAAAATCGTACTTTCGCTTAACCTAGATACAAGCGTGGATGTAGATACCGTTGCTTGGAAATTCGGGGGATTTTATCATCATTGGATAATGGTGGAAAATATTTTAAAGACGCTTTACAGAAAGATCAGACTGTAGAAATTCCTGTAATAGTAATAAATAATATTCCTTATTGGAATTTATTTAAAAAAATGTCCATCTTGTATTGTGTCATCATTATTTATGTGTTTGAAAATTATTTTTAAGAAAGTAATTTTTTTTTCGAAATGTTGTACTACTGATCTATATACCTGTATTAATAATTCGGAAGGTTCTAGCGTAGGTTATCAAAGCCAAATAAAAGATGTTTATTTGCGCGAATGGTGCTTTTATGTATTACCGATAGAAGGTCACCCTCCCGGGTAGGCATCCCCCCCATCGTCTCACGAGGGCATCGGAGTGAATATCGGGAAAAAAGGGCGCATAACGCGCAACATTGGAAATAGACGTTAACGCTGCAGGTATTCTTCCTCCATCAAAGACTCTTCTCTTCCTCTCCGAATCGAAGGCGAGAGTGAGAGCGCCCCCAGGCCGTGACCCCATCCATATTTAAAGGGGGTTTCTGACCCCCTCCGCGCCCCCGACGATCCGTATTATGCCCGATCCTCGCCCCCTCCTTTGCCAGCCGAACCTCGGTCGATATATTCCTTTTTACGCGTCATCGAAGATTTTTGCTCCTTCGTTACCGGGGGGCGTGCGTAAAGACAACGATGAGACGGTGTCAAAGGGTCTCTTCGCCCAAACCCCACCCTAACCCCTCTAATCGGCCGTCGAGGGTCAAACCCCGACAAATCGAGATTCTTCACCCCCCCCCTCACCCTCCCGGAAAAACTAATTCTTAAAATGGTGTCGCGGGGTTTGCCGTCGTAAATTCGCGAAGGGCCTTTCGCTGTTTCTAACAAACAAAACCCGGCGAATACGCGGATTAAACTGTCCCAGGGGTACGTGCCCCAGAATTGGATTTCGGGCTATAGCGGCAACTAGCCAAATAAAGTCGCTGTACTTGCATAATATATTCTAGCTTACCCTAGTTTGTATGTTATCCGTGATTAATGCCCTAAGAGTGCTGTGCGGATAAAAATACGACCCCTTTGGGTAGAGCAACCTCCACCTTTTCCCGCGACGAACTAGGGCTAAACAAAGGGGCTAACCACCGATTACGGTCGTAAGAAACCGATTACAACCTTTGGTCATGTTAAATCTCTAATCAGTTACGTAATCGATTTAGTACATGGTGTGATCACCTTTACATGCTGAACAAACTAGTTCCAAATTGAAGCGAATTCAAAGTCCAAAATAACCGTAAACATTTTACCAAAATTGCCTTCACACTTCCTACGTAAAAAAATCCGCGTTAATATCTTTCAAAACTTAACTAAATATGAATTTAAAATCGTATTTTGAAAGCTAATTGAAAGCAACCACAATAAAATCGTAAGCTCATTAGATAGATTAGCGGCCCTAAAATTGGACGGGTTTGTTAGCGTACCTAAAAACGTGCGTAAAACGGGCGCCAATCAATGGAACCACGCGCGCGGATCCGGCGAATAGACCACTTTGTCCAATCGATTTTTAGACGTAAACCTCCCATCCTGATCGTATTAACGCTCCTCGATTCCGGAATAGCGACGCTAACATTAGACACATCCGATTCGCGCGTAGTTACAGCGGCCAAACGATTCTAATTCGGCGGGTACATTTCCTTTTCTCATTTTTAAATAAAACCTCTATTACCATTCCCCGATAGTCTTCCCTAGGCGAGTCGATAGTCGAGTTAAATAAACCACGTAACCATCAAGGCAGGTATGTTGGTGATGTTTATCAATAATATTTGTACCGGCAAAGGAGGGAATGCGCGCCGGGAAACGGGATCGCCCTATTACCCGTATAGGCGAACAGAAACGAAAGGAGTTTTCCCCAGCCCGAGATATACCATATAACAATGAGACTTTCGGCAGCTTCCAGACAGATCTCGGCATCATCATTAGGAGCGGCCTACTGACAGAGATAAATGATCGAGGATGATAGATAAAATATTCCAGATTACGAGGCACGCGTTAAGTCGAAACTGGATACCCAAAAGAGCCCGTATCCGTTCGAACGGAAGTATCGATGTATCAGAAATGCCCGCTTTTTATACTTTTATATTCGGAAAACGGGAGAATTTTTCTTCGTGTTTTTTCTCCGTAATCGAATCGCGAATTTTTGGAATCCGAATCAAATATTCACAAGCATCCTTCGCCGTTATCTAAAGGGCGGACCGACCATTCCATCGCGCTCATAAATTTTATTCGAGTACGTATACTATATAAAAAAGGGGAAATGCCTATATTTTTTTCTTGGGAATATTTTTATTAGGCTGTATCATAGACCTAATGCATTTATGCATGATGTCTGTTTTCTATGGTAAAGAGGTGATAAATTAAGTCGAATGGCTCTAACGTACACTTTGTTATTAAATATTTGTTTTATTAATAGTAGACCAAAATAGACCTAAACGACGGTAAAAGTGGTCCAGTAGCTACGCATACGTGAGAGGCGCGTGAAACAACATTTAGGGGTTTATTTATAGGGTTTTTTTACGTTCGTTGACAGACCAATTTACGCATTTAGAATTTCGGTAAATTAAATAAGGATGCACGCGGTAATACACGTTATAAAGATTCAAGGTTGGCAATATTGTGTTTATTATTAAAAAAGGCAATCGATTTATATTTGATTTAAATCGGATTTTTGGATTTTATTGAATTTATTGATTTTTATATCATTTATGGCTATTTTACTGTATAATTAACGGATATTTAACTTTTATCAGTTAGCTAAACTTTAAATCTTAATGAAATTGAATAAGTATTTTAATTTAAGACTTTTTTATTCATCCATTGAAATACATTGTGCGATTTAAACCAATCATCACAAAAATCACTTGTTTCTCAGCTAAGCCTTTAAAGATCCAAAATTTACGATTTAATTATCTCTATTTTTGTCAGTCTGTTTTAAAAATAATCTCTTAACACTACATTAAAAAACAGCAAAAAATAAATTAAAACAAAATTACATTTAAATAAAAACACTTCGAGCTAATTTTATCAAAAAAAAACCCATTAACCGAAACAAATTCTATAATTCGTTACTTCTTTACGAACGGACCCCCAAACGTTAAAAAAAAAACGAAAAGTGGGGTAAAAGAACAAAAATGGGGAAAGAAAAGATAAAAAAATAGAAAGGGAAGAGACAGTGGTGTAGGAGACGGGGGAGCGGGAAGCGGAGGGGGCAAACACCGAGTTACGTGAAACTTGGGAGGGGTATAGGTATTACATAGAGGTGAAATAAAATTGTGAAACATATAATCAAGGGAAACGACTCAAACCCCGTGGAAGAATCGCAAAGAGAGAAAGAAGAAGGTTGAAATGTCTCGGATTCAATTCTCCGGAGAGCTTCCTCCCCCTCCTAAGAATCCCCCCCCTTCTGGAGCATTTATAAGAGAACGAACAAAAATAGAAGACGATCCGAACGAAGGCATACAGGCGAGGGAGGGGGCAGCCTTCAATCAGATCGCATTGAATTCCGTCGCGCCGGCATATGCAAGATATACCCATCTCACAAAACCTTCCACCCCCCTTTTCGCGAAGTCTCTTATAACAGAATCTTCCGCATTTCGACACATTTTATCGTAAGGCCACTGATATAGGGGCTAGTTTTAGAGTGGGGCTGGGAGTTGGTAAGGACGGAAAAGGAGGGGAGGACCTTAGCGCATCGCTCAGGGACGCGACAGGGACGAGACAGACAGGTTCAGGCCCGTTTTCAACCTTACACTCTCCCTTCTCAACCCCCCCCCCCCCCAGTTTCTTTTGAAATCGGAGAAATATGCGTCGATTCGAAAAAGGAGAACGGATGGAGCGGCTATAAGTTTAATCTTACCGGATACTTTACGAGCAAATGGGGAACCGGCGTGTTTAAACGAGCGTACCAATACGACCAGCTTCGTTTAAACTACAGTGTCAGATTACGTTTAGATTTTCCAATTCTTTTTTTTTGTTAACAAAAGGGGAAGGCGAGACGGATCGAGACGCATTAACAGTTGTATGGCAGTCGCTCGGCGTGGAATCGAACCGAGCTGACGAAAAAGAACGTCAAACGCGTACGATTGATATTAAAATGAAAGCGAGTCCGCGCGCGCGTGCTGTAATGAAAAATACTGCCGGGTGCGCGCGCCTGGCCGGAAGCGACGCCCGAGTTGGGATTTTCAATTATTTGGAAACGCGGAAAGTGTCACTATTTTTTTTCTCTCTCTCTCCTTTCGAAGTTAAATAAAAAATACGTTTCTGAATTTTTTATTTCCTTTCGTACAAAAATGACAGAGAAATGAAAGGTGGTGCCATATTAAAAAGCACCGACTTACGATATTTTCTTTCAAGGATGTATAGCGTGTATAGCCCAGAATATAAATGTTCCCTTCGATTTCCGGAAGATTTATTAGGTGTCGGACCCAAACGGATGACGTTTACTTAAAAACAATGGCCAGACGGAAAACGTCGCGTAAATCACCGAAATGTGTTTATAATGCAAAAAAATAAGATATTACTCGATTTTTTTTTAGCTTAGTCAGCGAAAATAAGTCGTAATGAAGTTCGTAAGAGATAATTGGTAAATCAGTTTGTAAGAAAAAAACAATTATGGTAATGCCCAACTTTTTTTGGGGGGGGGGGGGCAGCCTTTTCTATTACGGATGTACTACGAAATGTACAATTAAGAACCACTGGAATTTATGGAATTAAATTGTGTTCCAAACTTTCATACAATATAAAACGTGCAAAATTAAAACATTATATTAAATAACATTAAATAATTAATTTTTCATAATTCAAGAACTCGAATATTTTAAAGATGCTTATTATTAATCTATACAGCTGAGCTGATAAATAAACTGAACTTAAATAATTATTACTCATAAGTATAATATAGATAGGGGCTGCAAGGTTACTATATATTTAGCATTACCCCTTGGGATTTAAAAAAAAAAACTTCTTTACACTTTAGAATTTACATAAAAGCTTTTCCATTCTCACGTCGCCCGCATATTGGAAAGAGGGTGTCCCCAAAATTTCATCGATTTTAAAACTGTCTTTAAAAATCCGAATACACAAAAGCGGACGTGTTGACAAAAATCAAGAACTTAGTTTCAGAAACAGATGTCGAAGAGGAAAACGGCGAAGCTAATCCGCTCGTCAAAAGTCTCTTCCATTCGTATTATAAAAGCAAAATGCGGCGCGGTTCTGTAAAACGCAAACAAAATATCGCCGTAAAAGGCTCTTTCCCCCCGTTCATTTTGTAAAACCGCCATCGGCGCTTGAAACAACGGACGAAAAAGACTGCTCAAAAAGAGAACTTTAAATCCCGATAGATCAAGAAAGGCGGCCGCCAGAGTGACAGCTCCTCGATAATCTATCGCGCGAGAAAACAATAAGAATACTCTAAACGTGGAAGCGGCGAAAATACAAACAGCGCCATCTTTTAGGCGTAAACATAAACGCCAATGGAAAATACCATGATTGATTGGAGCGCGAAAGCTTGGAAGAAACTACGTGTATAGAGGCGCTATCGGGTCGGTCCCGTTGACTATAGTACAGTACGTATACTCAATCCTTGGTAATTCCTAAAGAGCGTTTCGCGAAAGCGTTAGAAAAGCAAGGAGTCGAGGGAAGCGGGACTAGCAAACTCGGTGGATCGATACAGGTATATATAGAGGCAGCGGCGGCGGTAGGAGAAGAGCGTGTTTGGAAATGATTGCGAATCGCTTTTGCGCGAGCGCCGATGTCGTGAACAGATGGAAGAAAAAGGCGAAAAACAGAGAGAAGTATCTTGAGTGCGGCTCGCGCGATCGAAGCGACCACTAGCGCTTCAAAAATTCGGATTCCGGAGACCTAAGCCTATTTTCTTAAAAATGTTTAAAAGCAAAGCCGCTCGCTTCCAGCCAAAAACGAGCCGAGCATATCGTATAAAAGTGTCAATATAGACCCTTTTCATACGTTCGAGATAGATAGGAAAATAGTTTCCTTTTTCAGGGGTGTTTCTTGATATAACGATGGCCAAACAAACAATGTTTTGGACGGCCCTCTGCTAATCGACTCTGTCATTAACAGATACAATCCACGAAAACAGATAATCTTATTGGAAAATGGAAATTGTATTTCGATAAAATTTGTTAATTAGTTTATTTTTTTAGGAATAAAATTAAAATTTAACCCGTCACTTTAAATACTTCGATACCGTGAACGGAAACCTTAACTAACAAGCTGTGCTTAGTAGGCGGACACGAAGAATTGTTATCTAACCCATAAATCTTAAATAAATTATTATTATTATTGCCCCTTTTGAAATATAAATCCTTTTTACATCACGGAGGAAGCCATTATCAGGAAATTATCACGAGCATCTTTTGTAGCCTGGAAGTATTTAACTACGAGAAACTTCGAACAAGACCGCTCAAAGTAAACCGAGGAGTACAACATAAAAGTACCCCACTAAAGAATAAAATGAAGCCATACTTCCCAAAAACTTGAACGTAAACAAACCTGTATCGTACGCCTGTTAAATAACGCGATATTTTTACTTTATACATAACGCCTTTACAGTTTGAAGAAAGGGTTTCTTTAGCGAAGAACGCTTCAAAAAATGGGTGAAAAGCGCGCACGGAAATTTCTCTTCTCTTCCGCCTCGGGAACAAAAAAAAAGGTAAGGAGAAGAAAATCGATGAAAAGGTGATTCTGACAGCAAATAAAATTACTCTGAAAGCTTCCTCCTTCGCTCCCCCCGCGCGCGCGTTTTCGAAAAAAGGAATTGGCCAACCGACGCTACAAGGGAGGGCCATCGTCGGTTCCATTTCCTCGGTCATCTCCGATACACAAACTAGCTACTTATTACCGAAAGTCCGTTTTTAACCCTTGGTCATCGATCGTTAGCCGAGGCCGGGGAGGGGGCACCTTGGGGGGACGGAGAAAATGTATTTTTAATAATCGGAAATAAAAGAGGCGAGGAGAAATCGCGTGCCAGACCATTGTCCGAGAGCTCTGTGTACAATTTCTTTGGAGGGCACACGCGCGCGGAATGAACGGAACAAGGGCTTAGAGGGAGTACTTTCCAAACAACCGTCCATTATTTAAAAGGTGTCGGCGCGGGAAAGGTTAAACTAGAGAGCGCGGAGTTTAGAATTAAAACATTCATTAGATTCGAGAGGAGGGTAAACAAGCCCCCCCTTCGATCTCGGAGAGGGACAAAAACTATCATTAAAATGCAGAGGCTAATTTAGCTTTACAACCCTGTTGCCATAAACTATTTACGGCATAAACAAGCCGACCGAGGCCATAATCGCCTCTCATTAGAGACAAGGGGTCGTCCAATCATCGCGTCGTGTTTTTCACGCACGATTCTCATTTATGGCATGTAGGAAAACATTTGACATACACTATGTAGAACTTAACATTGACGTTTTCAAAGGTAATTAGGTACAACTTGGCACTGGAGTTTTCAAAGGTAATTTGGTACAACTTGGCACTGGAGTTTTCAAAGGTAATTTGGTACCACTGGGCACTGAATCATTCAAAGGTAATTTGGTACAACTTAGCACTGGAGTTTTCAAAGGTAATTAGGTACAACTTGGCACTGGAGTTTTCAAAGGTAATTAGGTACAACTTGGCACTGGAGTTTTCAAAGGTAATTAGGTACAACTTGGCACTGGAGTTTTCAAAGGTAATTAGGTACCACTGGGCACTGAATCATTCAAAGGTAATTAGGTACAACTTGGCACTGGAGTTTTCAAAGGTAATTAGGTACCACTGGGCACTGGAGTTTTCAAAGGTAATTTGGTACCACTGGGCACTGGAGTTTTCAAAGGTAATTTGGTACCACTGGGCACTGAATCAGGTAATTAGGTACAACTTGGCACTGGAGTTTTCAAAGGTAATTTGGTACCACTGGGCACTGAATCACTGGAGAACAACTTTGCACTGGAGTTTTAAAAATTTTAATATTTTCCAATAACAGTTAAACGTTAACTAGATATTCATTTTGCATAATATGAACAGCAAAATTTTCGGCAACTGATAAAAAAAACATTTTGGACTTTTTAAATGTATTTAAGGCTTTAAAAAACCTAAATTTAATTTTAAGAGAATTATTTATAAATTAAATTAATTAGCAGCCCGATATTAAAATGAGAACAGTACTCTATCGTAAGTGCATATCGTTCTACACGAATGACCCCTTCAAACAAATAAACGAAAAAGAGGTTAAAAATTACAAGAAAGATTTTGATTGTAACAAGAATAAGACAAGACTCGAAGGTATTTCGATAAGAAAGGACGATACAGTGATAAAAGTCCACGACACTGTCTCGACAAAAGGAGGATTTGAACATAAAAAATAGGTACAATATTCGTACAAAATAGCCTTCAAATGGATCCGAACCCGAAAAAAAGAGATGAAGAGTGCGGAGTGGGGGGTAGATAATAAAGAGCCCGCCGAAAGTAGCCAAGACTACTTTTTATTTTTCCCAACGGAGTCTGGTGATTCGAATACCGGGAACTCTCGAATCAGTTTATAAACACGAGCTCACGATATAAACATTAGGAGCGCGAGCGGGGTAAAACCCAAAGGCTGCCCCCCCCCCTCCCCCTCGTTCTAGGGCTCCTTTACGGCCCAAGCTATCATATTTAGTTCTCTCCGGGGAGATCTGATGGTATAGGCAAATATAGGAGGCATGCCCAGCGACTTTTAGATACGGACCATACTATATACATATAGACGAAGCCGGCGTTTCGCTTCAAATCCAGAGAAAACGCGAGCGAGAAAACGGTCGATAAATGGTCGCCTAAGAGTGGGACGCTTTCCCAACACGCGCTAGGCGTTTGAAATGGCGCATTCTCCCCCAGGAACCGCGCCGAAGGAGAAACTACGTTACGGGATTAACGACTCTAGCCCCGGGTTCACGCCCGCGGCGATTCCCCAACTTCCCCGCGTCGTTAGGCTAAGACTTCCCGAGGAATGCGCCACGGAAAGCGGGATGGCGAAGTTAAAGAGCGGCGTATAGACTTGGAGGGGCGAAGGATCGGACGTTAAAAGTATATCCGAGTTCTCGCTAAAGATGGCGGAGAAAATACGCAGTCAACGCTATAATGCTCGAATCGCCTTTTGGGCAGGGAAGGGAGAAGGGCGGGGGACTTTTATCCGCTAGGAGGACTATTCTCCAACGTGACAAGTGGGCATAATTTCGGGTACGGTAGGGTGTGGAGAAATCCCGACACTCTCCGACGTCGCATCCTCACTCGGTTTGCGAAAGGTCTAATTCCGATAGATTGCGTTTTCGAAGGAAAGGTCGTAGTGGGATGGTATGGTCTCCGTCGCTGATTCCTGGTCGGCTCCTCCTGGCGCAGTTTGAAGATCTCCGCCCCCCAATATGGCGGGTAAACCCCGCCACCCGAGCGCCACTTGCCAGCCGTCCGTGAATAATGACATCAGAAAGTCTTTGCAGCGATAAAAATCGCAGTCTTTGGTTATGGTTGGTGTTCACCGACGGCATGGGTGGAGGAGGACGGAGCGAGGGGTCGAGTGGATGCCCAAAGACAATCCCCGCTTCCTGTAGTGGAACTGATAGGGTTACCGCGCTACTTATAACATTCTTGATGGTGTAACGAGAGTACTTAGAGACGCGGTATGTACACTTCATTGTAACAAAACCAACACGATTTCGTTTATCAGACTTAGTAACATTAAATTCTCAATTTCTAACACTTGAAGAGAGTATATCCTTAGTCTAGCTTCCTCTAATAATAACTCGTGGCTTCTCTGTAAAGTCTCGCATTAAATTTATTAAAAAAATTGGATTTCTAACCCTTCTAAATTTTGACTCGATTTTATATCTATAACTCTTAGTATTCGCATTAAATTAATTAAAGTTAAAAGAAACCACATATGGACTGCATTGTAAAGAGATAAAATTGGCGAAAAAGTAGATAAGTACATAATGAAAAGGGATAATAAAGCTAAACCCTAAACAAATTTGAAGAAATTTAAAAACTTACTTAATTTTTTTTTAATTTAATTATTCACTCGAAGATCTATTTGGTCCGAGTTTCGCCTTTTTGTCTGCTCGAAGAACTATCGGTACGAGCTAATAGTAAGTTTTTAAATTTCTTCAAATTTGTTTAGGGTTTAGCTTTATTATCCCTTTTCATTATGGACTTATCTACTTATTCGCCAATTTTATCATCCTTTAAATTAATTAAAAATGGTTCGATTTTTTAACCCTTTAAATTTAGATTTAACACTCGACCTTTAGATATAAGATTTTATATTTATAGCTATAATCACCCGAAGGGTGTATTACGAACCACCGAATTTTATAGTCTATATTAACAATACTCGTCGAACCCTTTGACAAGTCAACGACCATTAAATTCTGATTAAAGAAAAATAGGTAAAGGGCAGCTATATTCCGAAATTTCTAACATACTTCGAAGTTTTTTTCCAATCGTTTGCGGCGACGCCGGACATATATTTTTATTTCTTGACAGTTCGGAAAAGTGGCGTCGAAAAAAGGCAAAAGGGGTCCTATAGAGAATTTGGAATCTCAAGTTTAAATAAGGCGTCGTGAGAGAGAGAATGACCGAATTCAAATAATTTCAACATCGGGCCCCCCGCATTCGTTTTCCCGTCGTCGACCAAAACTAGTCGGTCGCATTCCAGCCTGGATTCAGATTTTTTCTTCCTCTTTTGGAGGATTTCCCATCGACTTTTCGAGCTTTTAGTGGCGGGGAAATTTCAAGGAATATAATGGGTTCCGAATTCCAAAGCCAATAAGTATACCGCGACCAATACGCCGATATACGATCTAAAACTTTCCGAGAGCGAGTTTTCGGATTAAAAGTGTTCCCAGTCGTCAGTAAATCGCCTCCCGAACCCAAAACTACGTCGAAAATTTCGTTTCAAAACTTTAAAATGAAGGAAGGATGGATCGCCGAGGAAAACGGGGTTTTCTCTTTCAAATAACATTCGCCGCTCCCATAAAAAGCCCGACTTCGGACGAAAAAAAGAGAAACTTAAACCGGGTTACGAGTTTAAAAGGAAATATAGCTCGAACGGGCGGGTTGTCGGGGAATTTTTACGGCAACTGCCGTTCGGATAAGACGCCCCTGGAATCGAGTTTCGTTTTACACGGGAGTTGAATTTACAGGGGCACGCTTTAAACGTAGACGGAGAAAGGAGAAACAGCCTTTAAAAATTTCTTCGCCTATATGTAGGCCTACCAGCGAGGCCGGCTTAATTCCGCGCGCTGAAAGACGAGAAAGGGGCATAAACTAAGATATCAAAACGCTCCTCTTTCACTTTCCCGATGGAAAGGCTCTAATTCCAATCGATTCCGAGGCAAGCTAAACACCGTAAACCTCATTCTATTATTCAAGCTACTTCAGTCCTTGAAAAAACAAGATCAGATTTCTTTTATTTTTTTGGGAAGAGGGAGAGATTAAACTTCTAAATATTTGATTAGACGAGAAAACGATACTGTGAATTGGGCGTAGAAAAAAGTATAAACCAAAACTTGGAGTTGTTAATTTTACGGAAAAATAAAATGCGGAAACATTTCCAGAAAATTTAAACAAATAAGGGTTTTTAACTTTTTCACGTTTATATCGTTATACAAAACGTCTAATAACAGTAAAAATACTACAAAACATTAACAGTGTTACATTGTTAATCAGTTTAAACTAGTCTAGAGATTTAGTTTTTTTAGATTCGAAAAAATGAGGCTAAAATGCCGCTTTATTTAAATTTGCAAACAATATTAGACTAATCATGGAATGGAAAAACTTTTTTTCCGAAAAAATACGGATAATTTTTTTTTCTCCGGAAAAAAGGCTTCGGTCATTTTCCGACTTACAACTCTACCAAAAAATTAATATTTATATCACCAAAAGTGGTTTTTTATTTTAAAAATAGATGGCAATTTTCGGGTAGAAAATGGCGAACAATCCTATTTGGGACATCGAATTGCGATTTGCCAGGGTTCGTCCTGGCAAGACAAAACAAAATACATTTGTTCGGTGGCCGAAAAAGAGATACCCCCCTCCCCTCCAGCAACTAAAATCTAATAGCCTACCGCAGCGGCCGGTGAAAATGATAAAAGAAACAGAAAAATATGTCAGACCTGGTACGTGAACCCAATAACAAGAATTTTGAACTATCCGCCGAACCGACACGGAGAAAGTTTCGCTCGAAATGGGAAAATTGGTTTTTAGTCGAAGCCCGGCCGCGGAAAAACGCGAAACAAAAACACCAAAAGAACCAATTCTAGATTTGCGAGGGGCTTTCGGCGGCGGCGGGTTCCTAACATATATTCCTAAAAACAAAATACAAAATGAGAGAGAGCGAATTTCAAATTTATTCGACCGCATACAGTTTTAAAAAGAAAATCCAATATAACGTGAAAAATAAGGGTGACATCCGCGCGCAGACTCTGGCCCGTTATCTAAGCATTCTTTTATACGATTGCAGCGGAAAAATGTTACGAATCCGCAAAAGTTATCGCGAAACCATTTCCAAGGATCATTAGATACGAGACGCGAATGCAAAAACTTCGTTAAAGGATAAGGATCAGTCCCCGATCAGAAATAGCCGAGGAATATTGGCGCCCTTTTTCCGACAGCAATACGAACAATATTCCTCTGTGATCAGGAAAATGGACATGTAGCCAAAAAGTCAACTTTTAAGCGCGTAAATGGAGATAGTAAGTTTTCTCGTAAGTCGGTGATGCGGCTGTAGGGGGGGGGGGGGGGTTAGTGAACGGTGGAATGAAGCGTAAAAATGAGTCGTCGGCGGGCATCCATTGATTTTTCGTAGTCGCGGCGTGTTTTCATCCAAATTGAGCGCGTTCGGAGACGCCCGATATTTCAATGGAAGGACCCTTAATGGCCGCGTATTCATGCCCTCGTCATCGTCTGTCTCGTTCGACTCCCATCCTATCTCCCCCCAAAAACCCGCCCGCGTCTTAGCGAAATTTGTTAGATAGGAGGAGAGGAGGGGGCATTCCTCTTTTCTGGAAAGAAGAGGGAAGGTGCCTCGTTTGGCTGAAGATATAGTCGCGTCGAGGCGTAAGTCAATGGCTCCGTCGAAGGCGCTCTTCTCTCTATTTCTCTCCGGCGTCATATTCTCGCGGAGTTAGCTCATCTTGGACTATGGCGTCTAGTAAAGCGTGTATTTCGGGGTGAATGGGTGGTGTACATCTAGTAAAACCCCCGGCTGCAAATACTCGTCGTCTCTCTTCGGCAGGAACCCGCGAGCATCCATCCCGCACCCCGCGAAATCAGCCGAGCGTAGTCGCCCCGCGTGGTTCGAACCGGGGTGTGTTGGGAAGAGGACCTTCCATTCGGGTGGCGAATATACATACGCGGCCTTTCTTTCGTTGGATTCCCTCGTTTTTTCTCCACCGCAACTATCACCGTCTTGGAAGGCGACACGGCCAGCCAAGGAACCCGAAAAGAATCTAGCCTTAGTGGATTTCGCCGCGGGTGGGGAAGGGGCAGAATGAACGCTGGGACGCCGCTGGTGCAAAAAAGAGAAGTCGTACCGCGAGAGCCATCAACAACATCAACAACGGAAGAAAAGTCTCGGCACGGGCAGCGTCGTCTCAACGAGGAACTGGCTTACTCCATTAGTCGGACCAGAGGGTGGTCTCGCCTCGACGGGGAAGGCCAAAACTCCGCTTGTAAATGTTCTCCTTCGCTTCCCCTCGCATCCTTCTTCGGGCCCGCTATACTTCCTATTTCTTCTCCGCGAGTCTCTTCCCTCGCTAATGACCCTGGAGTTTTCCGACGCCGACGAGACGCCGCAGCCTCGTAACCGGAGCGGAACAAACTATCCGTCTAACAATTCTACGTTCTCTATACATCCTTCCAAACAATGAGGAACCTCTTTTCCACTACCACCAATACTAACAACACCGATTCTCAAAGAAAACAGTAGACTAGCGTAACTTCAAAACGACTTTGACTATCGTTAACGCGTCCAAGTTTCACGCTCAAACCGAGGTTTTCGAAAGCTCGATAGTAGAAGGAAGTTGATTTCGAATTAATTCGCGACACACGGAGAACAGAAACGTAATGAATCCCTTCTTAGTACGAGAGGGCGCGTTGGGAGCTAAATGGCAAAATCAAGGAGAAATTGGTAATGGAAAATTGGGCTTTTTCGTACAAGCGCGCGTGGAAAAATTAAGACTACGGGCTGCAAGACGGATGACCCGGGCGGTGTCTTTGTTTAAAACCTAAGAGACCAATAAGAATAAAGAGAAAATGAGAGACCTTGTCGACGAGAGAGTTAGAAGGGAAATACTGGTCGAACAAAACGAAAGAGCCGCGGCGAGGATATTTGACTTATCTCGGCTCGGGTCCCCGAGAGAGACGAAGATGGCGACGTTGAAGAAAACGGAAGAGCGGAGGGAGGAGAGAAGGAATCGCCCGTTCTCGGAAGGAAGTTTTCTCCGCGCGCCTCGCCGAACCCGGGACCCAGAGAGAGGCCTCGGCTAAGGCCAGTGGCGACCGAGGAAAGCTAGGGAGCCGCTGGTCTGGTAGGCATTACTAACTACAAGCCGGGTGCCCTCTCTAATGGGATGTCTAGTTTAGCCACCGCGGATCGTAACGGACTACAGACCTAAAGGAATAGGAGTCTCGAGGGGAAATTCCGCGATGGAAGCCTATAGAGGGATGTAGAAGCCGGGGCTCGTCCTTGATGAATCAAACGCAGCCGTCCGAGCCGCGGCAGACCGTTTTCAGCCCGATGACTCGTCCATATCTTTACGCTCGGAATGTTCCAGTTACGGCGCGCCGCCACCGATAGTTTTCGTTTCGCTGGACCCGTCGGTTTTTAGGACTCGGGTCAACCGGGGGGAGAGAAGGCGGGGAGAACGGTCAGTAGTTCCGACTTACCAGATCGGTAGACGCGTTCCGGGTGAGGCCTACTACAACCCCTCTCCTCGCTGCCACGCCGTCCCTCGCAGCGGCCACGAACGAAGGAGAAGGGAAAACGAAACCAACAAAGCAAAACAAACGAGGATTACTTTTGGTCCCCCCGCCCCCTCCGTCCCTTACGGCCGGTCAGTGCCGCCAAGTCCCCCTCCCCCGTTCCATTCCATAAGGCCCTTCGATTTAGATACGCTCGAGTCATTCGCGACGTGACCTTTTGCAAAAATCGTCAACAAAGGCGTGATGGCCCTCGCTTCGAATCCTAACGGTTAAAGCGACCTGATGATGACGTCACGGATCGCGACGCCGATCATTTCCCGTGACTAAGGAGGCTAATGAATGACGCGTTGGATGATTAGTGCAGAATCATTACGAGGCGACAAATTGCACCACGGACAAATAAAGCGGACGGATCACTGTCAGCGCTCATTGACCATAAGCGTCGACGTCAATTTGTAATAGGAAGTCCTAAGGCGTTTGCCAAAGAATCGTTCCCAAACAAATATTTACTTATTAATTTGAAGGATGGTTCATCGTTATAGTATGATTGGATTTACGCTAGGGATGCACCGATATATCTGCTCATTTTTCTAATATCGGTATCGGCCAATATCGGCTTAAGCGAAGATGATATTGGCCGATACCGGTATTAGAAAAATATTTTCAGAATGAATCTTTTAAAAATAAGAAAATATTTTATTTGATTATCTAGATCATAACTTTTTTAGACAAAAAAATAAATTTTTTATCACAAAACAAATATCGTATCACGTAAAATGAAAAGAAAAATTAGAATAAAATGGTATGACAATGTGCTGAACCTGGTCAATACCCGAGAGTACGTAGTGTGGTAGAGGGGGAGGGGCGACCCGAGAGTCAGCTGAATCGTCTTTTACACTACTGTTATGATGGATAACTTTGTTAATATCGGACGATAATATCGGCCACGTATAGCCGGTACCCATATCGGTGCATCCCTAATTTACGCGTTGTGAAATGCATTTCTAGACCTTGGTAGTAGGCTTCTCCCTGAACATCGGTGCTGCGCGTGACGAGCACTTCTACAGGCGTTTTTAGGCCAAATCGTTTCAGCAATTAACGGGTAAAACTAACTACAAAAACAGAATAAATAAACCTATACTTAAAATATAACAATTCAAATTTAATACGATGTTTTGGTTAGAGCATCCGTATAAATATTCCGTCGTTGAAACGAGATATTAAATACAGTAAATAGAGACGTTTAGTAATTGGAAAACGCCGTGTTCGAGTCGAGATTGCGAAAAGCGCTTACAAAAGAGTGTACGGGTATACATTTCGGCTCGCGACAATTTGAAAAGTATCTATTGAGAGATATTTGAAGGAATGCCCCGAGATAACTTCAAGAATGCGCGCGAGGAAAACAATTAAAGTCGCGGTAATCGCCAATTAGGGAAATGTTTAATTAAAGGGGAATTCCGTAAAATAACGAGTTATATTAAAGTACCGGGAGTGACAAAAAGGGAAGGAGACTGTATATCATTTACCCGGAGAAGATGAGAGGCTGCCATTTCATTGTTTGCGAGAGAAAGTCGAGGCTGGGATACGGAAGATAAAACGAAGACTCAGTCCTAAGAAGGCCTACTTCAGCCTAAACCCTCGGAATCACTCGCTAAATACCTAGAAAACGAGAAAAACAAAACAGAAAGCTCCGAAGAGAAAACTCTAATTAAAGACCGAGAATGAAAAAAGAGAAGAAAGAGAGGAAGAGATATAATGAGTTTCCCTGGAAAATTAATAAACAGGACGAGAACTCCGGACCGAAAGTCCTACACACACGCAACGAGATATGTCGAAAATCACGACTTTGCGCCGAGCCACCGCTGAGTTTCCCTTCCTTAATTCCAACGCGGAAGAATAGAAGAACGCCAAGAAGGGGGGTTAAAGGTGACGTGTTTCGGACGCAAAGTACTAGCGGAGTCCACCCTCTCTTCTCTGACGCTTATCCCGGGGCAAATGAAGAGGAGGAGAGGAGAGGTTCGGAGGAGGAGGATTTGGGGAAGCCGCGCGCGTGATTCTTTTGGAGACGAGGGTGACAACGGAAACGGATACGAAGCAATTGGAGACGAGCGTCCTCGGAGTGAAGGCCTCTCCCTGCAGCCGACGCGAGGGATGATGATGAGGAGGATCGGATGGAAGACGCTGGGACTGATGTCGGAGAGAGAAAGCCCCGGGAAGCGGAAAAAAAAGCTAAATGAGGGTAGAATTACGATTGCTGAGAACGCTTTTTAGCGCTTTCTCTAAAACAACGGCTGAGATAGCGGAGAGGGGATGGTGGTTTTAAGGGGCGAGGCTGGGCGGTACGGGTGGTTGGTCGGGACTGAATAATCATTGCAGCTAGCCAGGGAGGACGGATAAATTCTGCTAATGAAATTGTTGGCGTTTTTCGATGGCCCACAATGATCTATTCCGGTCAACCAAAACTAAAAACCCCCCAAATCTGATTTACTCCAAGAGGAATAAAAGCTTACATGACGGAATCTCGAAACTATAGCACCCTGATTTAGAAATAGTATTCTTAGTTTTTTACAGTATATTCTCATTTCAGATTTCATCTGACATATAAACAGATATGCGTTATTGTTTATACAGAGTTCGTACAAAATTTCCGGAATTGAATTCCCTGACATTTCCTGGTTTTCCCTAACCAAATTGCCAATTTTTACCTGACCATTTTTGTAGTATAAAAGAATTGTTTGAGGTAAAAATCTTGAAAAAATATTTTCTTTCAAAAATATATTTGCCTGAGTTTTCGGGGTCATTTTAAAATTCCCTTACTTTTTGGGACTTTTCAAATTATTTGACTTTTCCCTGACATTTTGGAATCATTTTCAAATTCCGACTTTTCCAGGTTTTCCAGGTACGATCCCCATTAAAACCCGAGACATCAAAATTGACGGATTTTTAGATTTTGAAGTACGGCTTTTCTTATTTTAAACCCAATCCAGTTAGTGACAATTCAGTTGATATCAATATTTTAAAAATATCTTATACTACACGATTATTTTTGCTTATCACATTTTATAAATTAGTTTTATTCCCTTTAAACTTACTTAATTCTTAAAAAGGTATGGCATTTAAACAAATATTTAAAAAAAATCCTAAATTGGTAATATAGAAACAAAACCAGGATCAGTCCGAAAACGTACAAATTCAATCGCGATAAACCCTGCCAAAAAAAACTACTGGCGATAAATCGATTATATAACGATAAAACCTAGAAATAGGATATACGAAGGTGTAATCCACTTATATACACTCTAAAATTGCCAGCAGCCTAAAAAAAAGAAAGATGCATCGATAGAAAGAGAGAACAATTTTTCCCGTTTTATTTTCTTTCTCGAACTGTATTAAAACCCGCGTAGTAAGAAAAAACCCGACAAAAGGAGAATGGGAAAAAAAGCGATCAAAATAACTTGATTCTCCGAATATACACGAGGATAACACTATATGCTAACTCCCGTGGAAAAAAAAATACGCAATATAAGCGCCTCGAGAAATATTGTTCTATCGTCGGAACAAGCGAAAAAAAGAGAATAGGCGAAAATAACGCCCGGTAGTTTTAAACGTAATAATACGAAAGAGTGCGCGCGCGTGGAGCCAACAGCGCCCGTCCGCGGACGAATAAGGAACGAAAAACGGAGTGAAGGTAAATCTATAATAACTCACGAAGCCCCGAAGCGAAGCCGAAAGAGAATAACACCGAGAAAAGAATGAAAAAAAAAACACATTAAATTTCCTTTACATTTTCTCCCTCCAGGGGGAGTGGAAAGCGCTAAAGAAACAAAACGAAAATCGCGTACGCCGTGAGCCTAAAGGTTGTACCTAACGCCACTGACAACTTAACGCGCCCGGGAAATATAACTGGCCAATCATAACCGAGAAGTCTTTTCGCGCGTAGACTTGCTCGGAATATTCCAAGAAATATTACCGACTGGGCCTAGATGGCATATTTCGTGGGCTTCCCCAACTCCATCTAACGTCAAAAACCCGTCTCAAACGCTTCCTAGCGCCCGGGAAAAAAGCGAAAGAATGGTTTAGCCTATGTATAGGAGGAGGCTTTGCTAGCGTTTGTTTACGGCTAACGTTATTGAGTCATTTATCACGGGAACATCAAGCCAGTTGTTTTATAGTGGCGGCCTCTAGTGAAAGTTTCCTCTCAGCCGTACCCCCCCCCTCTCCATCCCCGCCATCATAATACAAATGACGCCAGCTCCAACGAAGAAAAGCGTCTTCTCTTCCGACAGCAACCGATGACTTTCAAACTGATTACAAAAATATTCATTCTTAAATATAAAGAATGGTACCATAATTGTAGATATGTATTGGCAAATATAGCTCTGGTCGATATTTCATCTAATATAATATTCTACGCTATAGTCGATATACTTAAACAGGGTTCGTACAAAATTTCCGGAATTAAATTCCCTGACATTTCCAGGTTTTCCCTGACCAAATTTCCAATTTTTCCCTGACCATTTTTGTTGAATAAATGAATTGTTTGAGGTAAAAATCTTGAAAAAGATTCTTTCAAAAATATATTTGCCTGATTTTTTTTAGGGGTCATTTTAAAATTTCTTGAATTTTCCCTGGCATTTTGGAATCATTTTCAAATTCCCTGACCTTTAAGGAAACATATTCAAATTCCCCGACTTTTCCCTGACCTTTTGGAAACATTTTCAAATTCCCTGACTTTACCCTGGCCTTTTGGAAACATTTTCAAATTCCCTGACTTTTGCAGGTTTCCCAGGTCGTGTACGACCCCTGTTAAACTAAAAATGAATCCAGTTTAACAGATAATATACGTGATAATTTACGATCGTGATGGAGTGTCCAACCCCTTACCCAGAAAAAAAAAGGTTACAGATTATTCATAAAAGACGGAGGGCGTGGCTTTTTTTCCGGAAATCACGGGGCGAATAGGGTGCTGCCTACACATTTTCTAGCATCCTGAATACATACATACATCAAAGTGAAATTTTATTATTTTAAAACAGATTTGTAAAACGAACAGCAAATACGCTGTGATTGCTTCAATATTTTCGCAGGTGTTTTATCAATAAAATTCCATAATGGATAAATTTAAATGGATTTTTTATTTTGAAATGGATTTGTAATATTTTATAACAAATAAATATTCAATGATTGGTTCAATATTCGCCCTATCCAATTCGAGTAATGTATCAGAAACATACGCGAGTCCGAATAAAACCCAATGAATAAATCAATACCGTATACGCGCTTTCGCAAAGAAAACGAAACGCCAAACAATATAAAATCTACCCGGAATGTTACAATCCATACATATAGATTCCTTACTAGAGAAGCGGAGATATATCCGATGGATAAGAAACGTCTAAGACCCTTGGATAGGCCTCGGATGTCGGCGGACTGCTGTAAGAAAGACGCGGCAGCAGTTCCAAGATGGATTTCACATCCATTTTTTCTTTGCCGGTTAAGTGCGCGATATTGAAGATCGAGTGGATTCCCCTATATTGCGGACGGCACGAGACCTCGGAGATGACCACTCGGACCTGCCCCCTCCCCCCCCCCCCGTTTGATGAAAGACGCGTCGTGATAGAGCCGCTAGGACAATAAGGGTCGCGGCCGGGGTCGCACCCCCCCGTAAAAACTAGAGGCGGGGTGGGGTTTCCTACCCGCGTGGGTGGAAGGTCCCAAACCCAGCCGGGAGCTGTGCGGAGAAAGAATTGAGTCATCAAAGCCGGACCAAGATTGGTTTGCGCCACAGCTACACTATACTATGGACGAGCGTCGACTGACGGAATAAAATGTGGATTTTTTTTCTTTCAAAAGCTTATGTCTAAATTTCTTTTTCGTCCGAATTGTATACAGTTATAAGCTAAAGTGGACGCTTTCTTTTACAAATGGCCCTTACGAATGACCGCTATTTTATCTGGAACAGCTTTCTGTACGCGATTACGGTGTACTTACACTTAATATTACGAAAGGCTTTTTGGCGAAGGTGAAAACGTTTGTTGTTTATTAAGGTACTTTCGTATGATCGGATTTATAAGTTATTAAAATACTCTTCATATAAATTGGGATAGTAGGATAATTGAAGGTACATTAAATTTATGCTCTCTTTAGATATGGTACCTAGATATAAATTAAAATGAAAGCGGATATTTAATTAGCATAATCAATCACCTTTTTCGAATAATCAAATTATTAAAACATTTTCTTTCAATAAAAAACTTCTGTAAAAACTATTTAGTTAACAGTAGCCAGGGTTGCCACATTTTTTTCACAATTAAATTACCTGACTTTTCCAGGTTATCCCAGACCATCTCTGGAGATTTTCCCTTACTTTTTTGTGCCAAGATTTTATATTTTTTAACATATATTTTAGTAAAATTAAATTCCCGGACATTTCCCTGATTTTTAGACGAATTTTTTAAATTATCTGACTTTTCCCCGATTTTTTATAGCCAAATTCAAATTCCCCGACTTTTCCAGGAATTCCAGGTTTACCAGGTACCGTGGCAACCCTGAGTAGCTTTAGGGAAAATAGTCTTCAGCATAAGAAAATTAAATTTTCGTTAGGCTTAAGAAAGCTACAGTATAAATTAACAATTTAACACATTTTCGTTGACAATTAAATGATATCAACTCAAGACAATAATACCATAAACAGAAAAATGTAAAAACCAGTATTTCGCTTAAATATTTAACGTGCTCTGTGTCTGTGCAAAGGTCGACCTAATACCACAAAACCGAACATATAAATTCACCATACAAACAACAAATATCAACAAATTATAACACCTAATTCGTCAAATCAATTGACAAATATGGACGTAAAAAAAGTACTCACCCCCCATACGAGCAGCGGTGGCGCACGTTGCGAAGATCAGCAAAAGAAGCGGCCAAATCCACCTGAATCTGTTCATCTTCGAGCCAGATCGGGAACCTGACAAGGACAAAAAAATATGGTTCAAAACTTTTTGTTTACGTAAAATATTCTCGCAACAAATAAACGGTAATAAAATCAACTTCAATCTTAAAATAGGTACACGTTTAAAGCAAATAAAATAACGGCATATGAATAGGAATATTATTATAAAAATTATACAGGGCGTTTCAAAAGTAGAGGTCGGGGACGGTTAATCATTATCCATGTTTAAATTGATTTTTTCCGGGGAAAAAATGTAAACACAGATACTTACCGGTTAATATTTCGGAAAATGATTAAAAAACATGTATTATTCGTACAATTTGAGCTTTTTATCGAAAAAAACGTCGTTTTTCTGATTAATTTTACAAATTTATCAAAATATTAATCGGATAATACATAAATATAAATTACTTGATCAAAATGTTTTACGAATAATTTTGAGAGCTTTATCTATTGAATAAAAGTTAACCATCCCCGACCTCTATTCAAAAGGTTATGCAAAAAATTAAATTAGTTGTAGGGTTTGAGTTGAAAAGTATGCCTGTTTTGGTCCCATTTTCCTACGATGAGTTAAAAGAGCGCCATAGATCTTCAAATTGTGACCTACTAGCCCCTGGAAGTAGGCTTCCTCCAGCACAAAACTAAGCAGCAGGGACTTTAAATACGGTTTAAGTCACCTTTTTACGCTGCTTACCTCGATTTGTTTACAAAGTCGTTTTTTACCTATCACACGAACCCAAACCTTAACGTTCGCATTTCCCTGCTGCTTGGTTTTGCGCTTATTGCAGCCTACTTCCAGGGGCTAGTAGGCCACAATTTGAAGCTCATCGTAGGGAAATGGGAAAAAACAGGCATACTTCTCAACTCACCCCCTACAACTCCTTCAAATTTTTGCATAACCTTTTGAAACACCCTGTATATTACATCTAATTTCATGTAAAATTTAAAATACACAAACTTTTGAAAATGATCGAATACCATTCACACCCATTCTCTCTTAAAATAACATTTATTTTCGCTAAATAATTGAACACGAATCACTTAAATAATTTCTTGTTATTAATATTCCATATAGTTTTCTTCTTTCTACATATAGTAACGCGAAATGTAATTGCAAAAATATGAAATTTTGCCCAACAGTACGTAAGGCGACGGTTTGATCCATTACATCCGAAAACTATTTGAATACGTGGGGGCGAATAAAGGAAGAATAAAAACAAATTTCGTGGGGGAATTCCAAGAAGAGGACAAATCGAGAAAGAAAGTTGTAAAAGCCGTCAGTGGCGTAGAACAGGCGCGAGGACGGAGTGAAGATTGGTCTCTTTTCTCTTCGAATTTGGTCGGTCGGTGTGTGTCAGGAGTGGCAGAAAGACGGATTATTTCCCCTTAAAACCATTAACTTTTCCGAGTCGAAAAATCTCGTTGCTTAATGGCCGGGAATATTATTATAGTAAGTCTCCTTCGTTGACTTTGTAAAAGCCGAGATAAATTTCAGCGGCGGCGCTGAAGGTTAAGGCGGCCGGGTCGCCTGTACTTCACCCTTGCGCGCGCGCGGAGAAAGCCCGTTATAAAGTGGACGCTCAATCCTAGTTACGAGAGAGACAGGGTATAATATGTGGAGGGGTGGGAGCGCCATAATAGCCGCTCGGCTTGCCTTTTCATTTTACGCCAAGCGCCGCTAAATGTCTGAACGCTTGGCCGGCTCCCCTACACGCATTTCGAGTAATACGTGCGGAACATTTCGTCGGCGCCCGACAGACTTGGCCAGCAACGACAGCGCTCGCGAAGCCAGCGTCGCCGATTCTCTACTACTAAGCGGAAGATAAGTCTTAAGCCTGAACGCCTTGACGCAATTAGGCGAACCAGAGCCAGGATAGAAGCGTACAGCGCCCAGAAGAAGCAGTTTCGCCAGTTAAGCCCTCTTTTTAGTTCTATACGCCGCAGTTGACTCGACTTCCCAGACACGCCGTATACTTAGTTCTAAGTTACGCTGGCGGTACTGGTCGCAGTCCGCCATCAGTTAAGTTCTCTTCCCTCTCCAACGACCGCTTTCGAGATTGTGTTTTTTTCCTTCCGAAACCCGACCAGCATCTTCAATACCGAATTAAAGGCATCGATACAAACCGAGCCAGTCCAAAGATTTCTAGATACCTAGAAACGTCCCATCAGGGACAACCTAAAGGAGAGCCCACCCGGCATAACAAAATGTCTCTTTTCCTTGGAGACTACCTTTCTAACAGAAAACAACTTAGAATCTCAAGTTCTTAGAGATACTGTTTGCGGACCACCCAGAGGACGCGTCCAATATTAATACCGACACGAAAAATTAAGTTTCATATTTTATTTCTTTTAAAAAATGTGAGATTTCAATGGATAATTAATATTTTTTTGTGAACTTTAGCGATTGATCAATGAATTTGGATCAAATAAGAATATTGAGATGTCCACTGATAGGATAGGTTTATAGAAAGATCAATGAGAATTTGTACTCATCGTTAAGTTTTTACTACAATGCTGCAAGATTCAAATCGGAAAAGAGAATAAATATCTTTAGATCATAAACACCGATTTCCATTTAGGCGGGATTACAATTATCTTCAGTTATGTTTTTGAACAATTTACTGAATCAGAGTTTGAATTTTTCATTAACGAAATGTTAAAAACATGTTTAATATTTTTTTATTTTTAATAAATTCATTTATAAATTATTTTTAATTTTATTTATATTAAGAGATTTTATTTCTAAATTTTTTTAATTTTATTTATATTAAGAGATTTTATTTCTAAATTTTTTTAATTTTATTAAGATATTTCTTTTATAAATTATTTTTCATTTTATTAAGATATTTCTTTATAAATTATTTTTAATTTTATTAAGAGATTTCATTTATAAATTATTTTTAATTTTATTAAGAGATTTCATTTATAAATTAATTTTAATTTTATTAAGAGATTTCATTTATAAATTATTTTTAATTTTATTAAGATATTTCATTTATAAATTATTTTTAATTTTATTAAGATATTTCATTTATAAATTATTTTTAATTTTATTTTTATTAAGAGATTTCATTTTCTAAATAATTTTTAATTTTATTTTTATTAAGAGATTTCATTTTCTAAATTATTTTTAATTTTATTTTTATTAAGAGATTTCATTTATAAATTATTTTTAATTTTATTTTTATTAAGAGATTTCATTTATAAATTATTTTTAATTTTATTTTTATTAAGAGATTTCATTTAGAAGCTAAACCGCAATTTGCATGGGAAGTTACAAGAAGTGCACTAATTATCTCGGTGACAAAATATTACTTATGTATATTATTTCGAATCTCTATTTTTATTATCTGACCATTTCGCGGGCGGTTAGTCAAAATACGTCGTCAACGAGTGAATGCAGCTTGAAGGTGAAGCGCGTTAAACTACGTCCATCAATCGGCCAATGTAAAGATACGGGGGTCTCGTTGATTATCAGCTTGAGCGTAACTGCCAGCCCGAGAGAAGCAAAATGAGGCCAACGCGGAGGCCCAGAAGCGATCATGATGAATTCTACCGTGAGGAAAATTTACATATCCGCTACCTCCCCCCCTCCACGAGCGCGGGCATAAATAAAACTTTTAACACACACACACACACCACTCTTCGCGATTAGAATTTTTGAATTTTAAAACGACAGCGCGAGAAGGATAGCCCTACGTATAGAGTACGAGCGGAGTCGAGTGGCGCTAGCGCGCAGCCCCGGAGGGCGGTTTCCGCGAAATTAAAACGCAATTATAAATGCAAACGTGTTCGTCGAGCGAGACGCGAGTTAAAATAAAGCGTCAGTCCGAAATCGCCAACGCAAAAGGGGCAAACTCGACACACGGAGGATACTCGCTGGAGCAGAATTTTAATTCATTCCGACTCCTGACCGCGCCACGAATTTGCTCCAACGGGTTATCGCGATTTCGCTCGCTACAAATTAATTAATCCCTAAAAGTATATAAATTAAGTCGCGTCGCGGCCAACCTTTCCGGCGACGTTGTCCCTAGAAACGCGGATTAAGTGAGATTAAAGGCGGGGTTTAAAGTTGCGAGTCGAAGACGGTGAACCGAAAACTGCGATCCGCTGACAACTGGCGTATATAGTCGCTATCACGCTAGACCCAATCAATAGCGATAGATCGGCGACGAGCGACCAAGCAGATACGTTCGATGATCCCCGTATTACGGAAATTCCAACGCGATACAATTGGCATAATTAGGCGTATTTAATGAGGAAAGCAGGGGCCACCCAACCCGGCCCCGACGCCTAGTCTCGCCTTCGTCGATAAGCGATAGCCACCCCCCCCCCCCTAATCGCCATATTAGGGACACGGAACTATCTGGTTGACGAACAAACGCTTCATTGAAAGCGGCTGTGTTAATCACTGGGCTTGATAAGGCCAGTCGACAGATTAACGACATTATGACGTAAAATACAGCTAACTCGTTCATACTCCCGAGCAAAAACCCTCCCTGTATATACGCAAATTCCATTTGATTTATACACTTATTAGATTACCAATGATTTACGACTTTCGAAACATCTATCCTTAGGAATATTGGAAAATGCTATCAAATAATAAATTTAAATACGAAACTTTTCGGTAAAATATTAATTTGGTGTAAGGTGGGCGAATAAAACGTACATTTTGTAGCGAAAATATCGAATAACTTCCGATGGGCGATGGCGAAAGGCATAGCGCATAAATGGAGAAACGTATAAATGATTTAGAGATGCAACTAAAATATTTTTCGAATATTGGAATAAAGTAAAAGTGGAACTGAATTTTAACTTTAATCGTAAAATTTAGAGCAAATAAGAGCACCCTATTCAGCGCAAATGGTAAATGGGTTAGTCACTGGTAGTAATTACTATAAACATTACGGTACTATTAATATTAAGTCTCATTAGTATTCCAAAATTAACACGTTGTCACGACATTTGAAAAGTGCAAAAATTTATCTATTAACGCAAAATGCGGCACCACTTAAGACACGTATTAAACGAATTTAAGCGTGTTTCCCGCTGAAAAACTCTCGCTACAAGGAAGCCGAAACACGTTTCGAGTCATAGTTGGACGATAATGACGAAAAAGTCGACGTCCGGTATACAGCAGCGCGCAATTTAAGAGCCCTCGTATGTACGTAACGAGCTAGAATCCCAATAAAACCCAAAAGTATCTGGAAACTTCAGGAAGAAGCCAGGCCGGAGAGAAGTACCGTACAGTAGCTCTCTCTCTCTGAAAGCGGGGAAAGAGGGACCCGAAGGTAATTTGGGAAAAATTTCACCGGAAGCTAGGACCTCAAACGGGGGCTAGCCACCATGAATATTAAGTTTCTTCCCTCATTATTCCGAAGGCAGAAAGAACGCGGCGGAATGAGAGCTAATCTGGAGAAGCCGAGAGCTTTTAAAACGCGGGAAATCTGGCGAGCGAAAAATAGTACGGCTCTTTCATCTTCGTCTCAGTCTCCAACGAGACATCTGACACGGCCGAAAATCCCGAACAACAAGCGCGCGAGCGGGGAAGCGGCTACAACCGGAGGAAAAAACCTAGTAATTAATCCTATTTCGAGGAACCACGGAAGAATCGGCCAGATGAGAGAGCCGCTGGACTCGTAGAAGCGGGAGTGTGATCTCTGGGAACCTTCTCCTCCGCCGAAGAGAAGCAACACGCCTCTATCCGGACCCGATGGAAAAAGCTTACCGTAAATATGCAAATGTAATTTGGCTCATCTCAGAAGTTAATTATCTCGGATATTTGACTGGTGGAAAGAACCTATTGGAAAGCGGGTTTGGGATGTTGCGGTTTTTGTTTGCCAAAAGTGAAGAGATAAGAGAGTTGGCGAACAAGGGTGGGCGTGTGCCCCCTTTCCCCTCTGTCCTTCCTCATTCCCGTTTGCGGACGAGATGAGTTTTCAACAACTGGTTTTCCAAAATTAGCGGCTTGTCAACGACTGAATTTCACGTCGCTACTTGCAAATTTTAAAAAATAGTTTTTCATTTACGCGAAATTTCAAATTGAGCAAATTGAAGTAACTGATATGGAACAAATTGAAACATCTCTAGATTAAAATTATTTATCTACAATATTGAATTTTTTTAAAGTTTATCAAATTGAACAAATTGAAACATAATAAACATTCAGAGTGCCCTATATGTTTATTAAACACAGTACTGATGAGCCCCAAAAGGGCGAAACCGGTCTACTGTTAGAATCTCTGGCCTAAATTTGGACTTTTGAAAATTGAAACATTTTGATATCATTTCGCGACTTATTTAATAGTTTCTAAATTAGTTTTGTTTGGGCTAAGAATATTTAATATAAATAATTCTTGAGCGAATTATTTTACAAACTTTTCAGACAAAATCAAATTTTATTTTGAAAAGGGGATTCGACGGTAAATATAATTTCAAATTAAATGATCTTTGGAATAGGCGAAACTATAAAGTAAATTTGGTCTTAACCAGCTTGTGAAAATGGGAAAACAAAATCACGTGACTACCTTTTCCCAGCCAACTTCGATTCGGCAACTCGTGCGACGTTAAAGAAAAAAAATATTCCTTCCAGATACTGCAGACAGCTAATTAACTTACACTTTTATATTACAAAATGATTTAAATAATAATAAATAGATAATTTAGACGAATCGATCAAAATTTAAACGAGCATTAGCAAAATAAAATGAATAATAATTCGTATTTCTAAGGATAGATGGCGCTGCAGTTCTCCACAAAGTCACGTGACCACCATCTTTTCACCCCCCCTTTATTTTATAGCTTCGCCTATTGATAGTGCCATAATGGAGTCGCGAATGTAAGATTATTCCGATTTCGGTTAATAAAACGTGGATTTAACGTGAAAATAATGGATAATATTGATCACATACATTTTTTTTTTTTATATAAATCAGCTAGGCTAATACCCAAGGCACCACCTTTGGCCTAAGTCATCAAGCGACTTTTGAAACCTTTTAATTCAGGTGGCCGGGTTACAATGCGTAGGAGGGTGGTGGCAAGCCCTGCATGCCACGCGACCGAGCCAACAGCTCCCTACACTAACTATTAGCGTTAACCTTAACAAGTTTTTATGGAAGGGGAAACCGAAGAGCTCGAGGGAAAACCCCTTAAACCAGTGAGGAGAGAACTTGCAAACTCAACGCGGAAGGAGTTGTTCCGAGTTTTCACCCAGTGCCACAAGCTGGGATCGAACCCGGCTCCTCTTGCTGCGAGGCGAAAGTGCTAACCACTCCGCCACCCCATTTATATTGTACGCAATTAGGGAAAAAGGACTTCAATGGAAAATATGTTGCAGTTGTTCAACGTTCAACGTTAAAGTATCAAATAGCAGCAGGCACTTTCAAGAACCCCAACGACGAGTATAACAATAGAGATCCCCCTTTAAGGAGGTTTTGGACAACCATTTTCGCAAAAGCATTCTTAGAAACGGTTCTTAGACGAAGTATAATAACGATCCATCCTTAAAAATTAAGCCGCGGAAGTAGAGGATGGAGGGTAAACCATGTTTCTCGCTCGTATATCTTCCTCCGAGACTTTCACGTCATTTCTCCTTAAAGTAATGGCTACGAGGTCTTAAAGGTAAACGCAGCGCGAAATATTTCAATGCACGGTACAAATTAATATCCGAGACTTACCTAGACGAAGCGAGCGAGGATATTCCAGGAGCGATTTCACTGGTCCGCGTGCGCCATAGAGGGAGGATTTAAAACGCCAGCTTCAATTTAATAAAAGGGCAGAGAGAGATAGAGGAGCCAGAGAAGGTAAAACCCTATTTGCTGGCCCAGTTCTCCTTTGATAAAATTAAGCGTCCTTAATTTTAAAGATAGCGCTCGCCGCGGTGGCCACTCGCTAAATGGGTCCACTATACTCAATTAGGGCAAATTTTAGTCGAATTTTTACGACCTCGTTTGATAAAGGAAGGAGTACCGCGAAAGACCTTCTAAAGCAATATCGCTAAAGACTGCTAAAGAGGGATGTTCCGAGCTAGGGAAGCCATAGCCTGATAATCGAGAATTATTGACGATGTATTACAGGCGCCTGCGAAACGTCTTCCCGGCCCGCGCTTTCCACCCCCTTTTCGGGCCTTGTCACCCCCCACCCGCGGTAGGAATAATAATTAAGGCGAAGGCAGTGGGGGATCGGTAGAATCTGTGCCGATGATGCGCGCTTATATTCGTAGTTTGCGAAACAAAGGTTGTTTCTCCCGGATAACCTTTGACCCGTGAAGACCGAGACGAGGGCGGGAGACATCCCCGGCGTCTGCGAATCGTCAAAACTCAATTCATACGCGGTCTCTTCTACCATCTCTCCTTTTGGATTTTTCAAAAATTTTCATTCCGAAGTTTCCAAAGAATTGTATTTCGGAGTTAATTTGCTTTGGATAGTCTAGAGAACAAGATCGCCGGACTGATTGTCTGACCTATTTCAACTCTAGGATAGCAACTGAAGGAATGATAGCAATTTAAAATAAACAAAGCTTTTAAACTAATTACGGCAGGCTTATAATATTATATATGTAAATTGATAAATAATTATTGGGGTGTTATTCACGAAATAAATTTGGGTAAATAACCATTTCCATGAGAGTTGCCACAATATTTTCAATTTAAAATTACTTTCCCCTAACCTTAGCTAAAAGTGTTTTACTTTTATCAGAAGTTTATTACTTATATTTTAGTTTTGTTTAACAGTAAAAAATTAAAACGTTTAAAATTACCAGAAAATTTTACTAAAACTAAAATTATAGTTCTCATACATTCAAGGTAAATTTAACTTCCCTGACCTTCCTCCCTATTTCCTTGACCTGAGGCCACTGTTCAATAAAATATCCGAAAACTACAGCGGGAATAACACGAAATTATAGCGGAAATAACACTGAGCTAGAGGCAAAAACCCTACGAATAAAAACCTTTTTATTTCTTCCTACGAGAGAACAGGCCTGAAGAGACAGCCATTTCTCCAAGTGGTAATATGAAAGGCATACACTTAATAGCGCCACTTGGCGGCGAAAAGGGATGACAAACAACACCGGTGCGCGTGCGGTACTGGCGACAAAGCATCCCGAGACCGAACAAAAATATTTACAGCGAGGGGAAAAAATGGTCCTTTCCCGCGGTGTTACCATCAAGGTAGAATCTCGACGGCCTCAGCAGGAAGAAGGCGGCCGGTGACATGTTTGTCTTCTTGGAGCCGGGCCAAACTCGCGGGAGGACAAATTCCCTCGAAACGCGGCGGCTCTTCTTTGGAAGTACACGCCATAGAGACACACTCGACGAAAAGTCTCCCCTTTCGTTGACTCCATCGCGGAACGGACATTTTGACGGTTTGTCGCGAAAACGGCGACCGTGCGCGCCTCAAAAAGAAAATTCTGTCCCCCACCGACGAAGAAAAAGGAACCCGCGCGACTTTTTTTTCAGCCAAAATCCGGCAAATAGAACGAAACTCAAAACCGTCGGAATTTTCTCTGAATAGAGCGAGATATTTCGCGTGGTTGGAGTCGCGGACAGTTCAAGATGGCAGTTCCGTGGCTTAAAACCGTAAATCAGCCTCCAGATTAAGCGACTTTCGACGTAACTGCGCTGTAAAAATGACAACTTATATCGTACGTGTATAGCGGGGAAGACGACGCGTGATTCAAATTTCCAAGCAGTGACAAATACTCGCTTCTTACGCGACGGAGCGATTGTCGCCTGTCCCTATTTTCATTCGGATTTTCGGCGATACGCCTGGCCCGGTTAATAGTGACAGGCGACGAGGGAATACAGAAATGACAACCTTCCATATCGCGAGATCACTTTTCTCCGGGGGTACGAAAACGAGGCAGACGGTTTCGCCTTAAGAGTCTCGTTTTGGTCAATAGCGGGAAGACTCGGTTAAGCCTAACTTGTCCTTTTTCGCGTGATTGGAGCGAAAAAGAAGATTTTTTTCTAACCCCCGTACTACCTTTTCCCAGTTTCCCCTCAAAATAGCACACTGAAGTATTTTACAAAATAGGGGCTATAAGCTGGAATTAGAACCGACACCGTCGCGTTGGGTAAAGTCCGCGCATACTTCCTTCCTCTCCTAAAAATCAACCGTCGACTTCACTCCGGCTTAGCTATAGAGCGTAGGGATTTTTATTTTTCCCCACCGAAAACTTTTTCGTGTTTTTTGGGAGGTTCCAAAGCAGGCAAGCAGACGCATTATGTCACTACACTTTACGTCCTAAAACCAACCCCTCCCTGCCCCCACCTTCGGGGGGGACACACCAAAAGGGGGGGGGGGTAACCAATGGTGGAATACCGACAAATTCTTCGGGCGACTTAACGACAGCGTCGAAAATAAGAAAAATAACACTTTCATTTAAAATAAATGGCGTATTTTTTTCTTCCGCCATATCCCACCGTTGGCGATGTTCTCGTCGAGCTAGAAATAGGTTTTCCAACTCCTAAATATTTCGCGCGTAAACAACACGCCTGAGAAATATTCGAAGACTCTTCGAGGGAAAGTACGAAAATGCGAAGAAGAAAAAAATAAAATTAGCTAGAGCCGAGAAGAAAATCGCGCTGACTTTTCAACACTTCATAGGGCAGGCGTCTCTTTCCGTTGCCAACACATTTTTAAGAACCTCAACTAGGCCTAACTCGGCGACACTCACTACCACTATTACCGGGAGAACATGTTTAATAGACTATACCCCGAAAGTTATTTACGGCATTGCCGCCGAGAGCGATAGCTCCTACTAAGGTGAAAATAAGTAACTTTCGCCGAAGAGTGTATAAATATTGCGGAGGAATGTGTCACTTTCTAAGAAGATTGTCGGAAGCTCAACATTTAAATCTTTGACTACCGCGACTATACTTAAAAATATTGATTGATGTCAGTAGAGGTTAAGCCGGCACCGTCTTAAGGAATGGGCTAAATGGGCTACAGACCAGGGCCCCCAGCCAGTTTTGGGGCCCCGGAAAGGCCAGCCATACCGCCTCTACTCTGGGGATAAGGTTTTAGTTGGTTAAATATTATTTACGCTCATTTAATATTATTTCTAAAACCTAACAATGAGTCGCTGTCAGTAAAAATCTTATTTTCAGTAGGCCTATGTTATACTTTAGAAATTAAACGTTTTGGTTGTATTATTGCGTAGTTGAATTTAGACAACGGACATACAAAGGCTGACCGTCGGGGCCCGCAAAGGTCTTAAGAAATAATTTAGCCCAGGGCCCCAAAAGGTCTTAAGACGGGCCTGGCCGGCTCTCGGAAACGTGTAAACGCAATAAAGCTACGGCTAATACCCGTACACGTTTTAGTACGAGCTTAACTCTAAACTAATATGAATCAGTATATTTGGAATGTGGCGGTTTCAAAACTAAAAGAATATTATTGGATTAAGTAAATATACAAATGTTTCAAGAAATTTCAAGTAAACATCAAAAATATCAATCGATGATAATAAGCACCAAATTTTATACTAACAGGGATATTTTAAGTAGCTTATTAGTTGGTAATTCCAATTTACCAGTACCGTCAACGTTTCGACGAAAACAAATTTAAATAAAAGTTAATTAGGCTATAAATAATCACTCGAAAAAAACCTTATTAACTTACGATAGTCAAATCGAAATTGTTTTTAAATTCCTCGAGAAGCACGACCACCCGAGATCATTGGCAAAATAAATGTTTTTCGACGGAAAAAGGAAAAGTTCTTTTCAAAGTTTTCTTCTTTGATTTTCAAGAAGGACTTTTATAACGCTTTATTAAGCGAGATACGAGACAAGAGCCATTGATGAATGACAGAGGCGTAGGAAGATATACTCGCTTAGCCCCCCCCCCCCCCCCCACCCCCTCGTAGTCCCACGGCGGGGTCGATCTAAAAAATTACGAGAAAACTTAATTATTGGTTCTCTTGAACGCCCTATAAAAACATGTTTAATTTAAGAAGAGGAGAGAGAGAGTAAGAAATAATAATTTGAAAAATGGCCTCCACGTTATAGCCCCTCCCAGCCCCAACCCCCCCCCCCCTAGCGGAAAGTGCCGCTGCTCCAAGGTCGAGACGCGTAGCGGAGAGCCACGGCTTCCATTAATTCCCAAAGTCAGAGTACCAATAATTAAGTCTCCCCGCTTTCAACGTCGTAAATAAACTACATTTTTCATTCCATAGATGGCTCCACATTCGACCCTATTAAAGACGCGAAGATCGCGGGATAAAGGATCGAGGAAATAAACCCGATAAATCATAAGAGTCCCTCAGAAGAGGATAATAAATTGGGAGAAAACTTGTCACATTTCATCCAAAAACGGACGCAAAGTTAGCGGGCCTTAAGAAACATCTCCGCCTCCCGAGCGCCTCCCTCCCCACCCTTAGTTATAATCCATATAAAATGTCACGCGTTTTTCCGAGACCAAAACATAAAAATGATTAGTCGATCTCATTCGCTTTTTATCCCCTTCATTGGCTTCTAAATATAAACAAAGATGGTAAGGACCGTACATCAACCAAAAATATATATTTCACCGTATACAATCGTTTTTACATAAAGTTCGAAACGCAACTTCTTCAATAAATACCCAACGACGAATATCTGGAATAACCTACAACGAAAATGCAGAGATCAATTTTAAAAGGGAGGAACACGGGGGCGCTATCGTTCAAAAGGCAGCAAAGACCATTTGTTTTAGAAAGTGAACGAACTTATGTCTGGCCAATATCGATAACAAATACGATTTGGGTTTTGGAAAATGAAAAGATAGACACACGGCCAAAAGCTATAAATAAAATTTGCCCCGATAGATATATTTTAAAGGGGATTGAGAAAAATAGAGAAATATTGTCGGTTGCAGCTTTCGTAAGCGAAGGACTCGCCGAAGAAGAAAGAAGAGACTTACAGTCTCTCTCCAATTGGGACGCACGCAAATCTCTCGTTCTTGCATGATTTATTCCCTCAATCGGCGAATCGGCTACCCGAAATAAATTTACCACTTTCTTCCGCGTCTCATTTTTTTTCGGTTCTGCTATTCTGTATATGAAGTTGCGAAGTCGTGAGCGAATCACGAGCGAAATATAGCGAAGCTGTTAAATTAAAGCGCTTCTGCCGTATGTCTCTCGCACGAAAATTGCCACTAGGATTTTTTTCATTTAATATTCTTTCCCAATTGCCCTTTCCCTAAAGAGTTCTTTTCAACTTCGAACGAGGGATGAAATTGGCTAGTCGAATGAATTTATTACGATTACGTGATAATATTATTGGTAAACCACGTGAAGAAAATTTTAATTTTAGACGAGTTTATATTTGAGCTACTATAATTAAATTTATTTACTTTGATGTTAGAGACCACATTTTTAACTGTTTTAACCCTTAACTTCGTCAAGAATGTACTTATTTCTACTTATGGAGAAAGACGATACGCCGGAGTAGTGCTCGGCATTCGATTAATTTTTATTCATGAATAATATAAGCTCGGTGATATTTAAATAATATTTATTTAAATAACCAATAGTTGAATAAAAATTGTAAAATGTTTAAATAATCGAAAGTGAATAAGCCTATTATTTAAATAAATACCACTTTTATTCAAATAAATGCTTGGTTGCGTAAAAAATATGATTACATAAGTTAAAATGATATTCTTTTTACCAACGTTTTTTAAATAAATCGGAAACTTTGTGGATAATGAATAAACAATTCCGAGCACTACGCCGGAATCACAGCTTAAGATTCCCCAGCCACTAGAAGGAAAACGATGTCACGGACATTTAAGTACACACAATCCCGCCGATTCATTAAATATAGTTTAAATATTAAAATTTTCAATTATCTTGTACATTAACTTAATAAAACCAAAACTAACTTATTTTTCGAGTTATCTGGTTTTGGAAATAAGGTAGCGAAAAGCCAACATTTTAATTTAAATTAATTTTTAGACAAAACGAATTTTTCGAGATACATAGTTTGGGAAATAGGGCAGCGAAACGCTAACGAGTTAGATGGCGCCTGTATCAAATGGTACGAAATTCAAATATCACAATAGTGCGTACACGAAGTATGGGGTCCCGCGAACTGGCCAGAAATCTCACTTCAAATTAAAATTTCTTAATGCAACCGAAAACGTATTTCAGAAATTATGAGTACTTACTAAAAATATAATTTTCAACCAAGTCGGTCTTATTAAAAAAAATCATTTAGATTTAAGGTCGAATATCGGCATTTAGCACTAAAATGGGCTAATGATCAACTTGTGGGCCACCGATCTTCAAAATTCATAGCGGGCTACCGAGGGCATGATATTTCCTTTCGATTAAGATATAATACAAAGATTTTGGTACATTTGTTCGAATTTCATTCGTCCGAACGGTGGTACAAATGTCCGAATGCCGGAAAACAGGATCGTATGTCCGAAAACGTATTTCATTTGCCCGAAACATTTATCACAACTTTTGTTGGTGATTTAGTCGTTCAATTTATGTTAACTTTACTGGCGAATTTCATTTGTTAGAATAATCGTTTGTCCGTTTTTTCGAACATTAGTAATTGGTTGTTTTTTTTTAAATATTGTTAATATAAGAAAATAGTAACATTAACGTGAACCTAACCTAACCTACAATATCCACAACATTCAACGCAATTCCCACTTACTAACAAACAACGATATTTACAATGTAGTTTTTTATTTTTTATTCTTGCACTAAAAAAAATCCGGACCAAAAAAAAACCGCAATAAGAAATACTAATTTAGCGACAGAATTCGGACAAGTGATGCTACCGATTCGGACGAATGAAACAAACAAGTTGTCCAATTCGAACAATTGAAACATTTGTTATTTCGGCGGTTCGATCAAATGAAATTCGAACATTTGTTCCACCGTTCGGACGATTGAAATTCGAACAAATGTACCTACCCCAATACAAAACACATTAATGCATTTTCGATAATTGTGAAGATAACAAAGACTCTTAAGACATTAGATCGAGTAAGAGCCGCCGTTGTCCGTGGTCTTGGGCGAGGGTGATTACCAAAAGAAAATCTTCTTGAAAAAGACTGGCGATTTCATTAAAACCAGGGGAAATTTTCATTAAGTGCAAGGATTTTTTTATTTATCATGATAGCCCATCATTATAAAAATAGAGACGCTTTGAGCTGGGAAAAGGTTGAAAGAAAAAATATTATTTTTTTGAAGAATGTTCTATCGCTCATATTTGGGCGAGGGGGGAGAGCGAAATTATTAATGACTACGCGAGGCAGCGTTAATCGAGAAGCCTAATTTGTTAAAACCGGAGAGAACAATGAATCTTGGAGTTATAAAGGCGTTCGGAATTTCGGGCTGGAGCACGGTTTCGTTTCTTACATAGACGCGCAAACCGTGATGCTACTTCAACACTAGTCGCTTCGCTTGAAAAAATTTAAAATATGAAAAAAGAAATTATTTGCAAGGGAGGCGCTTGAAGGATAAAAAGATAAGATAGCTTATACGGAAACAAGGCCACCCGCTGATAATGGTTTCACGTTGACTAAATTTATCGTAAATTAATATTGTGAATTTATGTGGAAAAATGGCAATCCTAAGAAATGGATAATTTACTTTTATATCGCCAAAACCTGGCTTTTCGATGGCATCTTACTTGGGATAAAGTTTATCAATAAATTTGTAAATGATGACCATTATAAACGGTTCAAGTACGTATTTAACCCAAACACAACTTAAACCAATTAACCAGATGTAAAAGCCTAGTTATTTATTACAATATAATAATCAGCTAAGCTAATACCCAAGGAACCACACAGGCCCTTTCAAGCCAACAGCTCCCTACACTTACTATTACCGTTAACCTCAGCCAGATTTTATTGAAAGAGGAACCCCCTTAAACCAGTGATGAGATAACGTGAAAGCTCTACGTAGAAGGAGTTGTTGCTAGTTTTCACCCAGTGCCACAAGCTGGGATCGAACCCGGCTCTTCTTGCAGCGAGGTGATAGCGCTAACCACTCCGCCACCTAAAATATCTATCACTCACGTTTTTAAACAACGCGCGGCTACACGAACAACAGTACCGACTAAAGTAGCTTCGCCAGAGATAAAAGCGAAGGCGAAACTGAAAAATATTTTCAATCTGGGAGAGAATCTGCTCATCTAATAACGAAAAATCCCTAGCATCCTGAAAGCGGCTCTCTCATTTCTGATCCATGATCCAGCGCAGCTCGTGTCTTCGATAAAAGAAAATATAACAAAAACTTTCTCTTTTCTTTTCCCATCCTTCTTTCGTAGATGGCTTCTGGTTCAGCCATTAATCAAGAGTTGACTCCCACATAGCCTACACAGCTAGCTCACTCTTTTTCATTTTGACCGAAGGCTATGGTTTCCCAATTCCCTTCTCTTTGCCAATCCTTCCGATCTCGGGGCGTCCCCGACTCTACAACTTCCAACAGGAGTCCATGTGACGAAGATAATGTCCCAAGATCCGCAGATCGAATTTCTTTCGAGATCCCCCCCCCTCCTTTACTTTTTCTTATTTTTGTTTCGAAAAATTGATCCGACTTGTTACCAAGACCAAATGTAACGCGAGAGGATAGTATGTAGCTTCCAGAATCCAAACCAACTTTATGGGTCAGAGTGGACATTTTCGAAATTTCGATCGATAAGTCTTTTAAAATTAAAAATTAATGCTCGATTTTTCGGTTCGTGTTGGTATGCTTTTGAAATATAAATAATGGTCTACTACTTATAAAGGCTTTGCTTAACCCGCTACAACTTCATACGATTCATTAATGCGAGTGTCGGCTCTATCATTGCCACCTGTATTGTGATGAGGCCCTTGTTATTAGAGATGGCCATGAATCTATCCGATTCTTCGAAAAAAAAATACTTTACTGAATAGCGTGGTGCCATCTATTAATGGCAAAGGAAGCTAAAATTCTAAAGAGTGAATCGATAACGTTATCCGAAACCCATTTATAATTATTATAATTATACAACTTATACTCTACTTAATGGACTTTAAACTAAATTGTATATCCCATATAAAATATATTGTAAAAAATTAATATAATTTAAGTTACTGTCAAATTTACAAACGAGCCAAACAACGCGAAGCATACTTATGTCCCGCCTTTTGCGTCAAAATGTAGCTTAAGCATCTTGTTTGGATTTCGACGCTAGCGACATCTGTTGAATAAAGAGCTACTTCATGTCGAGCCGACACTTGCTTTACAACATTCATTTTCAATTGCCAAGTTTTCCAAGTAACCCAACGATTTCATCAACCGCCAATGTTAGTAACAATATATTTCGCCATTGTTAAACATCGAAATATAACCATAATCACCCTTTAAAATATATTTTAAGAACAGCTAGTCTAGGCAAACAAAATACGTAAAAAAGACAAATTGTACAATTACTGTATGAAGTGAAGGTATAATTTTGATTGATAAGTCACAACCAACAATTTCAAGTTACATTAAAAATAACATTTCATTTTAATGGGTCACGATGAGGTCGAGTTAAAAAAATGGGCAAAGTTACAACGTTTGAACCATATTGGGTCACCTCCAAAAATACTAACACCGCCAATTTAAAACTTTTTTTCACACAACACGAAAGAAGAAAAAATATATAATTTAAAAACTTTCAAACACATCTCCGCGAAACTCTTCCCTTTGGCTCCATTCTTTTAACACCTTGGCATTCCCGCCGCCCCCTCCCGCCTTGTATGACCCCGATATCGTTTTCCAACAAAACTTTAATATTTCACTCCTTTCCCCCTCCGCGACTTGTAACAAAAGCCGCGGGAATCCGGCACCAACTCTCGCGGAAATTGGGCCAGCAAATAGGAGGAACACCCTTCTCTCGAAAGTCAAATTAATAATCACGAGCTGCCAAGTGCCCGGAAAAAAAATTCTACTTATTATTTTCCTCCTCCACAGCTTCGAGAAAGCGAAAGGTTTTCGCGAGGGCAGAAAATGCAAACGTTTAAAAATTTGGAAGAACCTCCGAAAGGTTGTCCTCGTTTAAAAATCATGTAAAACGTCCTTTTCCGTTTGCGTTTTCACTCAAGGATATATTTTGCAGCTTAACAAGATTGCCATGAACTATAACACCTCGGTTTTACGACGATTTCGAAAGGTTCTCCCCAACGTGAATTCCGCCCAATCGCGAATTTATACGACTTTGGCCAGAAAAAGGTTGGTCCGCTAAAAATGAAATATATTTCCAGCCGGGTATCGATAAATCCGTACAATAGCTAGATAGAATATTTGAGGACCCCTAAAGGGGCAGTGTCAGGAGTAAGAACCTTGTTTACATAAAATCGATACTAGCGAAAGGGCGCTGCCTAAGAGCGATAACGTAAATGTTAGAATTTACGTAGTTTTGTTCCACTAAATGTTAGAAATATCGCGAGTTGTTCCGAAACCAATATATTGATATGAAGTTTGCGAAACTTTCGCGGACTATCGATCGCTACCATCCGTATCAATAAAATTACGCCGATACGACGAGGTTATATAATTTCCAAACATCCCTCTCGTTACTCGCGGTAATTACTGGGAATTTTAGAGATATAGATTATACAGGAAACTGTTGTAGATAATGAAGAAGTGCCTATTTCTAATTAGTTTCTGAATTAGATGAGTAAGTTCCAGAAACCACTAATGTTGCGAGTCAGAAAATGTTCCGCGGAAACGACCGAGACCTTTTTTCCGGAAAATGTTTCGAATTTTTCCGAAAAATAAATTTTTTCATTCCATGATTAGTCTAATATTGTTTTCAAATTTAAATAAAGCAGCTTTTTCGCCTCATTTCTTCGAATCTAAAAGTAAAACTAAACCTCTAGACTAGTTTAAACTGATTAACATTGTAACGCTATTTATGTTTTGTAGTACGTTTACTGTTATTGGACATTTTATATCGATAAAAAGTTAAAATCTATTTTTCCGGAAAATTTACAACACTAACATATATTAATATTTGTTAATTTAAGCAGAAATAAAACATTGAATTGAAATAACAAAATGATAAATTTCAAACCGACAAAGAGTATGTAGTCTAACAATGTAAGTCATATTTAATTTTTAACCATTCAAACGGTGCCTCCGAAATTAATAATTAATTTCGGAGTCACCGATTTACTGTTATTGGATATTTTATATCGATAAAAAGTTAATATCTATTTTTCCGGAAAATTAACAACACTAACATAGATTAGTATTTGTTAATTTAAGCAGAAATAAAATATTGAATTGAAATAACAAAATGATAAATTTCAAACCGATAAAGAATATGTCGTCTAACAATGTAAATCATATTTAATTTTTAACCCTTCAAACGGTGACTCCGAAATTAATTATTAATTTCGGAGTCACCGATTCAAAAGACACGACGACATACCGACAGGGACGACTACAGAAACGAGTTCAAAAGCATCCACATAAAATTTATTCAAAGCGAAAACGACGAAAAACAAAGACGTTTATTTTGATGGTAAAAAAAACTAGGGAACGTTTCTCCGTTTTGTTATTTTTTACGGATAAACTAATTAATTCACGTAAAGATGTTAATGGCAATTTCTCCCCTTTCCCATTTATTGTACGAAGAATCGTGAGGCTCGATTTGTCCCACTTTCCCGCGGAGTTAAGCGCGCCTGTATTGATTATCCAAATTAGGCTTATTATCGGGCACGGCAGAACGCATTCGTCGAACGGCGCAGTTCCGAATGAAAGAATCGACGGCTAAAGGTCGTCTTCGTGATCTATCGCTTTTTTATTATTTTTCCGGCCGATTTCTTTCCCTTTCTGCCTTTGACGAGGAAGACTTTTATATTTTGCCTTCTTCTTGAAAGAGTTGATTTAATTGACTTATAGGAGAGGAGGCTGCCAAGTTAAACTTTCAATTAATTTCCCGATCACGATCTCATTTAAATGCCGCGGACAAAATCCTACAAATTTTAAGTAGGAAGCAAAGTTCGGAAAAAAGGATGAGCGTAACTAACGCACGCGAATGGCCAAGTTTTATTAAAGCACGAAGATTTGAGTTATTTAGGTTCAATATAATAAAATAAATTAAAAATAAGTATTGAGAATTTTCAAAGTTCGGACGATAACTAAGCAGCTAAATGAATTAACTTTGAAAAACTTTCGTTAACTTTGATATTGAATAATTACAACTTTTGCAATCAAACTTTGATTCCTTTTAAATCAATTATGAATCGTTAAGGCGAGGGGTCGGTCATTTGGCCAAATACCGTACAAAATTTGGAGAAAAATCCACAAATCCAAAATCCAAGAATTTCGCTCCTATAGACTTTGTAAGACAAATCCACAATAAAAAATCCAAAATCCCGTACATAAAACAGGCAAATGTCCGACCCCTTGCGTGAAGGATAACTTGCAAGCACTCTCGTATCGTTTGATCATTTGATTTAACTCGAGTTTCGCAGAAATATTACTGTATTAGATATGTTTATTACTATATTAGAGAGATGAAGTAGGCGCTAGAACACTGGTTGACGACCCGTGTAGGGTTAACAGTCTGCGCGCAATAAAGCTACGTCAATACGTTTCACCGACGCGTTTTATACTAGCGCGGCGTTAGCCCCTGTTTATGATATAAATCGGCTTCATATTCTCAATGTATCACTGGGTTTAAGAGACCAAGTAAGCGTAACATACTGGAGCTCTAAATGTTGACGTGATTCTATCTCCATAATAGAAATATTAGTGTTGGTTTTGGTTAGTGGCGGCCGAGTGGAAACGCTCGAGTAGGACTCCAAAAACTTGGTCCATAACGTCCCCTTTTTAATACCGAAAAAGAGAGAGTTCCCAAAAGGGGCAAAGCCATCTTTCAGGGCGAATAATATTACTAAACGCGGGACCATATCTACAAAAGGCCGAATAGAATATTGGTTTTCATCCTCTCCTTCTCATCCGCGTGTGTAGAAAGAAAAGGGGGACTCTCAGCGTGGCCAGAGACGCGGAGAAAGGTTTATAGAAAGATTTGGCGGCGTTCTGGGCCACCGCTGCTGGAAGAGGATATCGCGTCCTCGACATATTGTATTTTGGGGAAAAACCCTCCCGAAGATAGGCGTTTTCTCAATCGAGGACGCCGTTTTATAGTCCGAATTCGTCACATTCAGCCGTCAGCCGAGGTCAGTGACGAGCGCCCGTTCGACCAATAAAACCTATCATCCGGTTCGGCACTCGGCGTCGAGCGTGCCAGCTGAAAGTGACGAGGGCTCGCCAAACATCTTCGCGAGATCGATACTCGCCGGGGACTATATAGGGATGATATTGAACGCCACTCCGCCGACGTTCGTCGCCACTCCGTCCCTACCTCCGCAACGCGTTCCGAAGCAATTCTAGCCGTTAGGAGGCGTCCAAACTGTAACCAATTGATCGATGCTATTAGAAAATATATATCCGCGAACCCAGCCTTTTCCGCACTCCCCCTTTTATAACAAACGCCGAGAGGACCGTGTAAGCTTGTCAAAGGAACTGCGCCAACGCTAGCGAGCCCGGGTTGACAGCAACCCCATTTTTCCAATTCCGCCGCCGCTCAACGTATATAGATATCCCTACCAACGGGGAAAGGCACCAGGGTTACCTAATAGTCGGGTTTCAGTAGCCCGCCCGAGAGAGACGCGCTTCTAACTACGCTAACAAGTAAACCTGGTATAAGAGCTCTTTCTCTTCTATCGGCGCTAACCCTTTCGGATCCCGCCAATTCCCACTTTACTTCTTTCCCGGCTCCCTTTTCTCTCTCCGTCTGATCTGCCCTTGGAGAGAACCGCGCTTTTATTCCGTGTCGGTAAAGTTACCTAATTTCTCCGCCGTTCCCTTACCCCGAATTGCCAGTTAGAAAAGACTAAATATACATTATATTTTTCGGATAGTTGCGCGAAAATGCTCCATTGCCTGACAAAAATGAATATTGATATTTTATAAAGAATATTTCTTTCTTCTTCGCGTTGTTTTTTGTTCGGGGCAATTTTATTGTCGAGATAAAAGCGGATATTTTGTAACGAAAAACAAACACCTTATCCGTTAAGAGATCGCCCCTGGGGAAATTAACTTAAGCGCGAAGATTGAATATATTTATAAGGATCGTGCCGGTATACGAAAGCGCGTTGATTAGGATATATTTTAGAGGGGTTGGGGAATTTTAGATATGCTATATAGGGGAAAATTTTGGGTGATATTTTTCGCCGCTAGATAGCGTTATTGAGTCTATAGCGCGCACGATTTTAACTTATTTCGTTTTCATTCGTGTTGAAACGTATAATCGCTTTACCAATATTTACAAATCTTCAATTACATTACTCCAACCTAGAATGTATATGGGGGTTAACGATGAATATGTGGCCTAAACTATAGCCTCTGTTTTAATGATTCCCTAAAAATGTTCTCCGCCTACATGGAAAGAGGCTGCGATTGTATCGGGGTTTCTCCCCCCCCCCCTTAGCTAGGAAAAGAGGGGGAGATTACGAGAAGAAAGGTTCGTGGGGCGTGGTTTATCTCCCGGGAATCACAAGGCGAACAGGTTACTGCAGACTCCAATAAATTTTTGACCGACATAAAAAGGTCCATGTAAAAAGTAGAAATATCAATTTAAATACAGGGTCTTTTTTTTTGCTCGGAAAAGTGTTTTTTTTCAAAAACTATTTATAGTACCGATTTCAAATTTGGAAGGTCAATTCTCTATACCGGGGGACATCAGTTTGAGAAATTTGAGCGTTTTCGGTAATGTTTTTCACCAATTTTGAAAAATTATTTTTCGACCACTAGGTGCGAGATAAAATATTTCTATTATAAAGTTGTAGGCCGTCATCGAAAACCCTTAAAAATTGTTCACTCGACGAAAAACAATTTATTTATCAGTGAAAATTCGAGCTTGAAAAATTTACAAGTTGGTGAAGCCAAATTACGATTGTTTGAAACGATAATTGAAACCGAATTACCTAATCCAGTTGAAACTTTGGTTAAAAAACGACCGGATTTAAAAAACACGAGGCTATAGGTCAATCCTAAACATGCATTGGGTATTTAAAGGAAAACTTTGGGAGATTATTATCAGTGTTTGATAATATTTCGAACAATGCCTCGTTATTCAGTAGCTGAGCGTACTGAGATAGTTGCCATTTACTATGGAGAAGCAGCGCAAAACCTTAGAAGAGTGACTGAAATCTTCGCAGAAAGACATCCAAATGGAGCACCATCTGTAAATACAGTAAGACGAGCAATTCACGATTTCAATCAATTTGGTAACTTGCAACCTAGGTTTCGCGGATTGGGTCAACCGGATTTAGACTTCGAGAACAATGTACTCGCGTACTTTGTGGCATATCCTCGTCACAGTTGCGCTAACGCCGCTGCTGATTTGGGTTGTTCTGCAAATCGTGTGTGGAAAATTCTTCGTAAGAATCGCTATCACCCATACAGAGCTACGCTCCACCAAGGACTAATTGACGGAGACCATCAAAGACGTTATGAATTTAGCAACTGGTTACTAAATGCTGTCCAAGAAGATAGACAATTTTTGCGCCATGTTTTGTTCTCCGACGAAGCGTCATTTTCTAGAGATGGGCCCTTTAATCATCAAAACAGCCATCTTTGGTCTGACATCAACCCACATTGGGGTTTTGAATATCATCACCAGGTTCAATTTGAACGGGTCAATGTTTGGGTTGGACTTGTTGGAAACCGTTTGATTGGTCCCTTTTTCCTGCCGACGAACCTCAACGGCCAAAGGTATTTACATTTTCTACAGAACGAACTGAGTGACGCAATCGACGACCTTCCATTGGCTGAAAGACGTCAGTTGTGGTTTCAGCAAGATGGCGCCCCTCCGCATTTTTCCCGGCAAGTAACTGAGCACCTCAACAACGAGTTTCGTGAAAGGTGGATAGGGAGAAATGGTCCAGTGCATTGGCCAGCAAGGTCACCTGACCTAACACCGCTGGATTATTTTCTCTGGGGATTCGTTAAAGCAAAGGTATACGTCACGCCCATTGAAACTAGGGAGGAACTCATTAGACGAATAATCAGTGCTTGCCGAGACGTCACACCAGAAATGGTAGAGAAAGCGTTTGAGAACTTTTGTCCGCGCACAAACCTGTGTTGCAGCCAATGGTGATATTATTGAAAATGTTTTGTAAAAATTTATGTGAATAAAATATCTGCATTTAAAAACCAAACGTGTACATTTTTTCAAGTGTGAAAACTCTACTACGTTTGTATTAGACTTGTTCCCTTTTCAATTATCGTTTCAAACAATCGTAATTTGGCTTCACCAACTTGTAAATTTTTCAAGCTCGAATTTTCACTGATAAATAAGTTGTTTTTCGTCGAGTGAACAATTTTTAAGGGTTTTCGATGACTGCCTACAACTTTATAATAGAAATATTTTTCAAAATTGGTGAAAAACATTACCGAAAACGCTCAAATTTCTCAAACTGATGTCCCCCGGTATAGAGAATTGACCTTCCAAATTTGAAATCGGTACTATAAATAGTTTTTGAAAAAAAACACTTTTCCGAGCAAAAAAAAAAGACCCTGTATAACAATTGCGTAACACGCATTATGCACGCAATTTATAATTCTATAGAATAGCCAGGGTTGGAGATTTTCTGATTTAAAAAAAGAACGTTTTTTATTTAAATCGGATGTTTATTGACTTTTTGATTTTTATGGATTTTTTTTATTTTAATTAAAGATTTATATACGCGATTTACGAGGTAACCGCCCCCTTTTTGGAGGATAGTGCTGTGGAAGCTACCGGCTTCGATGCACCGACAAGGAATGTCAGCCAATGAAAATGGCGTGCCGACATCTTATGACGGCGCCCACAGAAATGCTCTCGTAAATCCCGTATAATTTAGTATCATAATTTTACCTACAACAAATATGTTTTCATTTTTAAAGACTTAATCTATATATGCATAATGAATTGATTAAATTTAATCATACAGAAGTTTTTATTTTTAAAACCTATTTTGGTACTTTACAAAAAAAATCGATTGAATCCCCACCCACAGGTAGAATCCAATGCAACATTAGGGGAGAACTACACGAAAGATTATATTTAAACCTTAATTATAGCAATTGGCAAGATTTTTCCTTTTCAAAAATACTATATAAAAATTGATTTAAATCCGCCAACACTGAGAATAGCGTACCAGAGTTCAAATAAATTTCTTATTCAGGGTTGCCACAAAATTTTCAGATTCAAATTCTCTGACTATTCCCTGACCATTTCAACAGATTTTCCATGACTTATTAAGGCCAAAATTTTTCTTTTATATTTTACTTTTATCAGAAGTTAATAAATTTAGATGGACTTATATTTCAGTAAAAAGGTTATTGCAATGTTGAATAAATTAGCCAGCCAAACATTCAAGGAAATAAATGATAATCGTGGAATTTGTCATACATCTAGAGTTAAATTACCTTCAAAAAGTGCCAAGATAAAATTGAATTACCTGACTTTTCCCTGAATTTTTACCAATTCTTAAAATTTCCTGACATTTCATGACTTTTTAGGCCCATTTTTAATTTCCCTCACTTTTCCCTGACGTGTGGCAACCCTGTTAGTCAATGAGAAAGAAGCGACAAAACCGGCTAGCCCCGTTAAATATAAAGAGCGATGTTTCGGCGAGGCGGGTCAGGGTCGTTTTTAAAAGGCATCGTCTAAAGACGATTTCGTCACCACACGCGAAAAACCACCTTTTTACTTAATATGAAATTATCCCCGGGATCAAGCGCTTTTCCACACTCTATCCGTCGCGTACAATGAAAGACAGGGCTAATTCCCGGACACAATAGTTGCGCGAGCCCTCGTATTAAGCGAGGAGGCCCATTATCCGTTAAAGGAGAAGTACACACTGGGAAAAATATAAAGTATAATTTTGATGGAGCGATTGTCAAGTAGAAAGCTCCAAAGTGTGCCGTAATCGATAAGCAAACAAAAGCCGGAGGCTTGTTTTCCTCTCCAAAACCCTTAATCCGCGGCCATTGTATCACCTATTAAAGACAGCCTTTATCGGCGCAACGGTTGACGAAGAGGACACCCCGCTCTCCCATCGCTCGCTACAGGTATACCCCAGCCTGCAGCGTGGCGCGGGGGTCAAAGAGCCGGAAGAGATTGGACGTGGTCCTACGGCGGATACTGGCTGGCTACCTTCCTCCGGTTACTACCCAACAATGATAAAAGAGGAAAACTGTGTCCCGTCGTTCTATACTATAATGCCGGCTTCCCCGCCAAACACTAAGCCGCCTTAGAAACGATGTCGCAAAAATTCTAACAGATAATGGCACTAAAATGAACGCAACTTTTCTTCATTTTAGGCTTTACTTAAATAAAGGGGAGCTTATTCAAACTTTTAGCTGTATCTCTTCAATTATTTAATCGTTTCCTTGAATCACTTTCTTCAAAATGTTCGGACATTTAAATTTAGCTTAAATACAGTTGACTATTTCAGTAATAATTCCATTTCCAAAAGTTGAAATTAAACGAATTTTCGAAATTTATGTAGTTGACCATCATGACCATAATACGAAACTATCATGACTATTTTAACATGAATTGAATTAAAATTATTATTTCGGCAAATTAAATCATAGGACTAAACTGGCCTTACTATCAATACATTTTCCACCTCGACCTTTACTCTCTTTTTCGAAGTCGGCCATTTCATTACAGGCCTAATTTAAAATAGTACAGGCAAGGGCGCCTGCACGTGCTCATCAGCTCGAGACGTCGCGTGCACTATTTGAAATAGTAATAAAATGGCAGCTCTCACAAATAAGGACATAAAAGTGTGTACACTTCTCCGATTTTTTTGATTATTTAATAGTTGTTTTATAAGACAAAAAGTGGTCTTGCCCAACTTGTTAAAATGTTGCTCTTACGTCACAAGACACGGCTTTATTAGTATATTCTTCGCATGAGCGAATTGCACGCGCGGTAAAAAACCTATATTCCTCTGGCGACTGTAGCGCGCGCTCGTAGCCTTGTAAAAGCTAGATTCTGTGACATCAGAGCAACATTAAAACAAAAAGGCCATTACTTAATAAAAATAACTATTTTAACATTAATTACATTTAATATTATCGCGTCAAATTAGTATTATAGAACTGAGCTGACGTTACTAACAATACAAACAGGGTTTCATTTCCCGCCTCAACGGCCACCCCACTATGTCATACGGAAAATACGTCGGTAAGCAACGCCACCTAACAAATCGATGCGGTAGGAAAATGGCGGAAAGTGAAAGGTATAAAGCGCACGAAGATAATCTAACAGTTCTGTCGCGGGCCGTTCGCGGCGAAACCCACTTTCAGAAATCTGGCGATGCGAGTCTAGATTGGTGTCAGAAGGGGTTAGCTCGGTGATTGACAGGGGGAAAAGCCGGACCCCAGCAGCAACCCTTCCCCTTTAAAGGTTTAAAAGCTCTCCCTCTTTCGCGTACGGATCATTAAATGTCGGCCCTATATCAAAAAATCTGCGGAGAGAAACTGATCAAAGATAGATGGGATTAAAGCTAAGAGAAATAAACCTTCGTATAAATAAAAGAGGGATTTAAAAACCCGCGCGCTCAGACAATCAATCGCGCGAGCGCCAACACCGCCGGAGTGGCTTTATTTAAAATATTATCGGAGGCTTTCGAATCTATTAAGAGCGGTCACGCTAATAACGCCATCGTTCGAGAATAATAATAAAAAACATCGTAATCGCCGCGGATTAAATTTAGAAAAGTTAGCCAGCAAGATTGATTACTTTTGAAAATCATGACGAAAGAGATGCCTAGAAATTGTTTACGCTTCTATAGTTTTATTTTATAAATGATGGGTGGTACCATTGCCTTAAGGTAGTTTTTACAGGCGCCATCTGTCGCGTGAATTATTAACTATTTTACTGAATTTTATCGCCATCTACTTTTTAAAATAAAAATATTACAACTCTTTAGCAAAAACGTTTCGTCACCTGAGAGCAAAATCCACGTAACTATATACACAAATCTTAAGAAGATACGTGGAGTTTGCTCTCAGGCGACGGTTTGAAATCAAATGTCCGCGTTGACCGCGATTGTTGTTGTTTTAAAGTATATTTAAACAACAGTGCATACCCGGGCTTTACCAGCCATACACGTACAAGATGCTGTTATTGTGGTCCTGTCAGGTTTTGAAATGAACCAGTCATGTTGGTCTTTCAATTTTAACTTTTTAGAGGAAGTCACTTCTCCTTTTAAAACTACTAAATTGTCAGCAACTTCCACCAGCATCAATTTTCCAACCCACCCACTTTCCAAGTAGTTACTATCTTGCAGGCTGTATGATTTTCACAAGCTGCACTATTTATTACAAAATCTGAGATGTTTTTTGATGATATTTGGCCAGTTTTACATGGTATCAATCTTAAAGTAGGCGGTAACCTTGTAAACCGCAATTTTAGTTACTCCAAAGGGATCCTTAAAACAAAGCTAAATCGGGGAGAAAAATTGGTAAAAATAACATCTAGAATAAATATTTCTAACAAAATAAAAACGCGAAAGCTATAAATTTCTTAACTTAACATTTCGTATTACATAAGAATATACTAGACGCGTTTCCGACATAACTCAACTTCATTCTTGACCTACATTTATTCGCAAGACTTTCCAGAAATACTTTCAAAAAAGAAACTTTATACAAAGTGACCCCTAGGTGCCTTTATTTATCCGTATGCATATTCGAATGAAACTGGATATGCCAGTTTCTTTTAGTTTTGAATCATACTTTGTATTATTTTCGAGCTATTAAAATTCTTCGAGAGATTAAATGTTTTGGCACGATCACGTCTATAGTCCAAGTACGTAATTTAATATTCGAGAAAAATTAAGATTACGTCAAATTTCGGAATTTATAGTAAGACGTATAAAATAGTAAGAGGTTAAAGTTTCAATAGAAAATTCTGAAACCTATTTGACCCGATTATAAAACTGAAATCACTTCGACATATTTCACAGAAAAATGGGAGACATTAAACTTAAACATTAGAGGGTATGCATTAGAGAGAAAAGGGTTTTACCATTTACCATAGTAATCGTGGTACTACCTTTCGAATGGGCGGGGATCAGATTGATAACTTATTTTGAGTTAGGGAATGGTTAAAAAAAGGTAATTTTGAGTTCGAGAAAGTGTCGGGAATGGGAATTTTGGGAATGGTCAGGAATTAGGAAATGTATGTCAATTGGAATGAGAATGGGAATGGGAATTTCGGAAATTTAATTTGGAATGAGAATGGGAATGGAAATTTCGGGAATGTAATTTGGAATGAGAATGGGAATGAAAATGGGGATTTCGGGAATGAGGAAATCTTATGTCAATTGGAATGGGAATGGGAATGGGAATTGGAATTTCGGGAATGAGAATGTATGCCAATTGGAATGGAAATTTCCAGAATGTCAATGGTAATGGGAATTTCGGGAATGTCAAACGGAATGGGAATGCCAATTGGAATGGGAATGGGCAGGAATGAGAAAATGTATGTCAAACGGAATGGGAATTTCGGGAATGGGAAAATGTAAGTCAAATTGGAATGGGAATGGAAATTTCAGGAATTTACATTAATGAGAAAACGTATAACAAATGGAACGGAAATAGTTGTACGTGCAATATTTAAGCGGAAATGGTATAGAAACGGCTAGTCTTTAACCCGGAATGGGTGGTTATGTCAATATTTCCACTTCAAATGCGGATCTCGAGTACGTAATACAATGAAAAAAATTAGAGGTTACAAGACATTTTAAAAGTGAATTTCCCCGATACGGCGAATTGAGATTTTTATTTTAAAATCGGCGGTTCGAGGAATGTCAGCCGAGGTTAAAACTTTTCTCTCTCGTCAGCGAAATAAAATATAAAGGGTTACAGAGGGCGTTGCTGCTCCATTCTCTTCCTTTAACTTTTATTTTTTCAGTATAGGCACCAGGGCAGTGGTATAGGAATGATTCCTTCGCTCACCGGCGTGGAAGGAGCAGCCAGGTTTTAATCGAGTTACAGACGCTCCTCTCTATCGATCAACGACCGACCAGAAAAAAAAAATAACCATGGAAAAAAAAAGAGTGAAAAAAAAAGAAGCTGAGGGACTTTGATGGAAACTTTGGATTGTCGGTTAATAATCTAATATCGGCCCACTTTTCTTCATATGCTCGCGCGGAGGTTCGAAGAGAGCCCATTGTTTCGACCATAAGAAGAAAAACGAGAGAAGAAAAAAATATTAAATAAAAAATGGTTTCACCATCGAAACAAACTTTCCGGCTCGTTCCAGTAAAGAAACTATACAATGCAGCCATTGAACGAAAGTGAAAAAGTTTCCAGAAAGTGTGAGAAAAGAATTTCCCAGCTTGGGTTTTTTTTTATTACGTTCATTGTTGGAATGTCGGTGGCTGTTGTACGTGATCAAAAGTGCCTGATGGATTAATTTCAAGAGAAAAATGTTATTTATACGGGAATACGTAAACATTAACATTGTAGCGATTAAATTTTTATATTAAACAAGAAAATTATTACAGTATTTAAATTATTTATGAATAAATTTTATCGTAAAAAAATTAAAATGTACTTAACTATTTTAGGCTTACCTTTATTTTTTAGTTTTAACAATTTATATTTAAGAAAAGCGATTTTTCATTGTGGGGTGGCGGAGTGGTTACTGGTTAGCACTTTCGCCTCGCAGCAAGAGGAGCCGGGTTCGATCCCAGATTGTGGCACTGGGTGAAAACTCGGAACAACTCCTTCTGCGTTGAGTTTGCAAGTTATCTCCCCGCTGGTTTAAGGGGTTTTCCCCCGAGCTCTTCGGTACGGTAATAGTTTAAGTGTAGGGAGCTGTTGGCTCGATCTCGTGGCATGCAGGGCTTGCCACCACCCTCCTACGCATTGTAACCCGGCCACCTGAATTAAGGGCTTCAAAAGTCACGTGATGACTTAGGCCTAAGGTGGTGCCTTGGGTATTAGCCTAGCTGATTATTATTATTATGGAAAGTTTAATTACAAGAACACGTTTCAACATTAATTTCTTATTAATTAATCATTTTGTTCTCAGGTTATTATATTAAAATTACCAAAAAGGAATAAATACAGTTGCTATTGAAGAGGACGATAATTTGGTAAAAACGATTATAATATAGTAAAATTCACGTTTAAACAATATTCTTTAGAAAGGCACTTAAAACATGCGTTTGGGCCAAAATTTTTTTTTACTATTTCACATAAAATATATCCCCCCGTCCTCCCTTAAATAAAAAAAAAATAAAAAAAATCCGGCAAAGTCGCGCGTATCCGTAAATTCGTCACGTTCTTAGTTTTATTCGGCGAAACATTTTGTAAAAACGGCTAATTTTTCCGACTACTAAAATTATTTTCAATTACGATAAAAACCGAAAGAGAAAATTGCCCGCCAGTCTAGATAACGCCCGCTAGTTTATGGCCAATATATTATGTAATATTATAAAACCATCCCATCACTATGGCCAAAAAAACGTGCCCACGTTCGGCTATCCCAAACTATTTTCCATCCCCCGAACTGCGAATATTATAAATATTAAATGGAACGCGTAATTGAAGGTTACGAGTCAGAGAGAAAAATGAGCCGCATATTTTCTCAAAAGCAAAACTAAACAGCGCGGAGAAAATATATTTCGTTTTTGGTTATAAAAACTTAAAAGATGGGGAAATAAAAATCGAAAAGAGGCGAATTTAATCAATAAAACGAGAAAGATTTATTGGGCCGCCTGCGAAGTTTTCTTCCGTTGAAACTTCTCGCGCAATTATTGAAACGCGCTGGATCCCACGAAAGCGAGCGTGCGGGAGGGGGGATTCCTTATTATTAATTATCAATTTTTTCCATCTTCCTACTAAAGTTCCATTTCGGATGGAATATTAACGAAGGCAAAAATGCATAAAACATTAAAAATTACTCGAAAGCGCGCGCTCTTTGCTTCCCCTCGATTTGCCCCTCTTGCTGATATCTTGGCAAGCGTTGAAAAGCGCTCCTTAAACCGAAATTAATTTGCGCTTTCTAACCCCCTTTTACTTCGAAGGGGTTTTCCGTCATAACGAACGGTTATTCACAAATTGATTGATTAAGTAAATCATTGTTTTCCCCGAAAAAAAAAAATTTCTAATAATATTAATTTTCCTCAAAAGTTTCGGTATTGCAGGATGTTGCCCGGGTATTTACCAAAACAATATTTCTTTTCCAGTACTAGAAAATAACTATTATACCGAATTGATTACGGTGATTTATTAGAGAAGTTGAAATCCGGCAAACATCAGTAAATGTTACGCCTAAGGAAACGGAATTTAGAAAATAATAAATGAAATTATAAATAACGGGTGTAAACGCATTGTTTCGGTACCTGCCACTATACCATTACTTCTAAAACCACCCATTTGCATAAACAAAAACGACCTCCATTTAAAACTACGAACGCAACTCTTCTTAAGAAACGAGATTTAGGAAAATCGCAATTTGCTGAAAATAAAACATCCGGAAACATCATTACCGCGGATAAGTAGCCTCTCCAAATAAAAACGAAAAGAAACATTTGAATGGAACTTTATAGGCTGAAAACATTACATAGACAAAAGCCGGTTTTATCATTTTTTATTGCCAAAACCTAAACCTGAAAACTGCATGGGCAAGTCTCGGTAAGAGAAAAATCTTGACCCTTCGTGTGTAGCCTTGCACTTTAACGAGTAATTTCAGCTAAAACTTTTACTCTGAGAAGAAAGAGACTTTGAAAGAGCCGGGATAAAGAAGGGGTCCCAGGTACAGAAACTATAGGAAAAGGCAACCTAGTCATTAAAAGCGAGAAAACTAATGTTTGACGGTTTCTAGCCGAAAGCAGTTCTTTTTTTACAAGCCATCATCTCAAATGTAGAAAGGGGGGGTCGTCTTCAACTGGACGACGTGCCTTAAAGTCGAGAAACCCGAAAAAATATTTCATGGCGCCAAATGAAATCACGCCTCATTTTTCTTAAGCACTTCAAAAATACGCTAAAGTGCTCGAGATACAGAAAATAACGCGAAAGGCAGCGAGAGAGGTAAAGTCTAAAACGTAACCTCCTCTTAATTCTCGCTAAGAAGAAATTCGGGTTTTCGAAAGAAAAAGTTTAAAATAAAAAAGTTCTGGGTTTATGGAGGATTAAGCTCGGTGAAACTTTATTCCCCGAAAAATACGGTCTAATAAACTTCCCCATCTCGGACACCTCCCCCCCCCCCTTGGTTTTTTTTTAATTAGTCCTAAAGTTTAAACTAAATGACCCTTTGTTTTAATTAGACGCTCCGGGCGTAGCTAATTAGCGCAAACCGCCGCCGACTGTAACGAAACGACGAAAAGTTTTATGGTTAGTCCTTTTTCTAATTACGCTTGACAGTAATATTTATTTTAAAATTCCCATTTCTCTCTCTCTCTCTCCGGGTGCGACTTTAAAGGAAGTTAAATACAAAATGACTCAATTAGAAGGATCCTTATTTGAAGAACCCCGTTATTTAACTCCGGAAAATATACACTCGCGAATCGGTCAAGCTGAAATAAAGCTAGTTTATAGCAATTACCATGTTGAAGTTGAGAGCGCTTCAAATTAATTTTAGCTTCAAAACATTTCGTTTGGACAATAATTTCACCCGCTGTCAAGTAGACTAAATTTCGTATCTCCATTGCATTGGCATATTAAGAAATTAAACCAAACCGAAATTTAACATTCTTTAAACGTAAAAAGTAATTTACTGGGAAGTCCGAAACTGTGTTATTAACATAAAATCAAAGGTTGAAAGTTAAATTATTTTTTAATTACAGGGTGATACTTTATCTTATAAAATCATAGTTAGGTTCTAATTAAAACCAGAAGTATATAACATCCCTTTCTAGGAAGTAAAAAAGATAAATGTATAATTTTTTTCAAAATATCACGGTTCAAAATTATTATTTATTTTATTCGACGATATTAAATGTGACCATTACACAGCCTAGGAATATTTAAAGATGAAACAGTTAAAAATCAATAAATTATATATTTCAGTACCAAAAAGCATTTTTCCTAGTATATATTCAATTCAATTTATTGCTTAGATATTGTGAGAATAATTACAACGTTTGAGGTAACTGGGGCTAAGTCATCTATTTCGGTTAAACCTAATTTGAAGCTTTAGGTCAACAGGCTTTCCCACGACTATAAAATAGCGCCACACTATATTTGAGATTAACTTTGAAGGACAAACTTGAATACTTCGTTCGAAATCATACATTCTTAATTAAACAGAGGCGTAAAATTTCGTCATAAATAGCTCTCACGCTAAGAAACCTCAAAGTGGAGAGAAACCCGATATATCCATTACCCACTTCGCCACCAATTAATTACAGGGCGGATTTGAAGAGAGAGAGAGTTCAAAAAAATAGACCTATTAAGCCTCGCTCGGCCCGAGAGATGGAGCAGAGAAAAAAAAGGGTGTCGAAAATCCTCCAGTAATGAGTTAGGGCTCAGGGCTACATTTTAACGAGAGGAACCCTCGGCTCGACATTAAAAGATGCAAAGGGCGCCACTGAATGGACCCTTGAAAATAAAAAAACGACGACTCTTTATTTCGGCAGCCGGAAGCCCTTCTTATCAACGACAGTAAAGAAATATTTTAATAATGATTCGGGTAGTAAAGGAAAAAAAAATTCCCCACAAATGCTAGTTGACCTTTATATAGTCGGAGAATACTCATCGTTGTAGAGGCGAGCCGGAATCAGCCGCGAGGCAGGAAATACCTGGCCGATCTCGTATTACCGTACAGCCATCCATAGCCACAACTCATTTTTCCGCGAATTATTCCGAAGAGAGTGATTACGCGAAACGATGCCGCTGCAAGTTCTGGATACCACTCCCTTCGCGCTCTTATTTTCTCCCACACAACTCGTCCTCGATATCGCGTTTTGCTAAGATCAGCCTCGCCGATCTGTAAGCGAAAATCTACCCAGAGAAAGTCAGAGATAACACCATCATTCTCATTCTTATTGGTTCAAGTGTTGCCACGCGTAAAAGAAAATCGCCCAATCGCGCGGTTTGTTTAGTTATGGACTTTCAAAACGAGTAAAAAAGAAACTAAATGGAAATTCAAACTCCCATTAACGGAGCATAGTTATTTATATAATTTAATTAGAGTTAGATTTACTGCGCCTTCTAGAAAGTTATTTTGTGTTAATACGGACACTTAAAATTGCATTATCATTAATAACGCGTTATTATACGTTTGAAATTTTAAATAATAGAAACACGTTATTAATAATAATAATGCAACGTTAAGTATCCGTATTAACATAAGTCTATAATATTGTTCTATAAGTTTATCACTTTGGGGAATGTTTTACTGAGAGCTAGTAGTAGCGCTGTCAAAGGCTACATGTGACACGTTAGCAAGCGGACGCAAAACACCGACGTAGCCCATAAAACAGTCGGTCTTGTGTATAGCTCTCAGTAAAACTTTTGCATGTGTAGAATAGGAAGTGTCACACTTGTTACAATATTATACACTTATGGTATTAACTATCAAAATACCCTTGTAGAATAGGTAGGTCTAATGAATGTGCAGTATATTATTTAGCTCAAACACATCGAACCATGGTAACCTTTCCAAATAAACAAAAGAAACCAGCTATTTTGGGGAGAATGTATCACGGGGAACTAAGAAAGAGTGGTTGGTAGTCTTAATCTTCTGGGAACCCGTTATATCTATACGCGAATATCGAGGTTCGTATCGGATTGTGGGTCAGGTCCGATGAGAAAATCTCCAAAGGCAAGCGGCTTCGGGAGGAGGGGGGGAGGGGGTCGAATAGGGTCAAGAAGACGACGCGGGCGATTAAAAATAATAGCCGCTGCGGACCAGAAGAAAGAAGCAGAAAATATCGGATTCCCACTTTGATGGAACAATAAGGGAAAGGAAGGAAGGAAATGGGTCGTTTGTCAGATGGTCACATCTGCATTTGCCGGACAATCGTTCCCACGATGCGCCTTTGTTTTTTTCGTGCACGGTTCTCCACCCACAACGAGCGACGTCTTTTCCCCTTTCGCGTACAATATTTACTTCTTTTCTTTCGTTTTTTTTAAGAATGGATATTAAGAACGGAATGGTTCCGAATGTGGAAATAAAAACCCCCATTCGTGATATATTCCCAATAAAAACCGCTACCACCTACAATAAAGTTCAGTATCGACTCGGATCGATTTATGTGACAGATGATAAATATTACGGGAAACACCACTACGCGAAATATTATAAATTGAACCACGTCGAACGTGATTGGAGACTCGACAGTGACTGCGGGGAGACCCATAATTTACGGGAAGTATTTACGTAAAAAAAGGTCTGAGCTAGGAATATAACCCGCGTAAGAAATATAGGACCATAATTTATAAAATTAATGGTCGCTGATTTTTGAGGACTTAAAATACGATTTATAGTTTAATAGGGTACGAGTTTTTAAATGATACATTTAAAAGGAGTTGTATTTAAAACAGACCAGATAATAGAATATTCAGTGGCGGACTGGGTATAATATTTTGGGCTGCCAGAAGACAAAGGGCCCCAGCTTTAACAACTATAAGGCTATCATGTTTGATGGGCCCACTTCATGAACGGTCCGTGGGGCCCACCTGCCATCGGGCAGGTTCACTCTATGGCCAGTCCGCCACTGAGAATATTATGTCCTTTGAGATAAATTTACACAGGCACGGTCTCAATTTTCACTTTTTGAGAAAAATGCGAAAAAATTCGGTAATCTTTATACAAGGTTGCCGAAGTTTTTTCTGATTCAAATTCCCTAAATTTTCCCCGTTTTTCCAGACCATATTGAAAGATTTTACCCGACTTTGTGTCAAAATATTTTTGAACTATATTTTAGTAAGATATCCTATTTGCAACCGAAATTAAATTCCCTGACATTTCCCTGATTTTTAGACTCATGTTCCGATTCCCTGACATTTCCAGATACCGTGGCAGCCCTGTTTTAAAGCTTTACTAGTTTTATTTAAAAAAATATGATAAAATATAGGGAATATACAACGATAAAAGGAATTATGATAAATATAAAAATTATAGGATTTTATAGGACCATTTCATAATTATAGGAAAATATAGGAATTATAAGTTCTCTGAAAGAACAGAGACAAATTTAAGAGTCGTTTGAATAGAAAAATTAATAAGAAATTAAAATTTTATTTTTAATTATAATATATATCTATTAACCGTGAGAAAGTAAAACAATTTTTAAATTTCTGGGGCAATTTCAAATTAGCAAGCGCCAGAAATTAGCAGTTTTTATTAAATAATATTGAGAAAACCAACGCCTGAAATACTATAATGAAATTAGCTAAGTAATTTTATTTTAAAAATCAAAATCAAAAACATGCAGTACTGGTTTGGTTCGCACCTCGTTTTTCACTTAAGGTACTAATCTGGTTTCGATTACCCCGATATTTTCCAAAATAAAGACAAGCCGTAAACGAAATCGTGTACTTTCACTTTTTGTAGAACACGCGCGTCTCTAACAACCAAAAATAAAAAAAATCTGAATATAAAGCGAATGGAGCGATATTGTACGCTTCAATTTTGCGGGCACGCGCGGCCTAGAGGTATCTGTATACATTCTAGCAGCCACGTTGATGACCTACATATTCCCGAAAGATTGAAAAGGGTGTGAGTGAGAAAGTTCTACAATGTTAAAAAAAAAGTTTAATGCCAGCATAAATCCCATAGAGAAATCTCGATAATGGAAAATATAAAAAAATTACGTAAATAAAATACGAAAACTGTAATCCTAAAAAAGGAGTAGGATTTATTCGTACTGGATCTTTTCTCGAGGGTTATACACAATACGCGTAATTGTGCTTGCGTCGTGGGAAATGACCTACATTTTCCGCTACGCTTCGTAATACGAGAAAATCATTGCCGTAATTTTCGCTAGTCATTATACAGTTACCATCGTCGTCAAATAGAGAAAGTAGACAGGGTTACACAATATTTTTAGGTTCAATTCCCTGAATATTCCTCGTTTTCCCCGACTTTTTGATCCAAAATTAGACAATTTAGTATTACATTTTACTTTTATCAGAATTCAATAAAATTTAAACATAAAGTTTAAAAAATTATTGAAACGTTAAAAAAAATCAGAAAAACTTTCAAGGAGCTAAATAATAATCAAAATTTATCATTAGAACTACAGTAAATTTACCTTAGAAAAAATGAAATCCCTGACTTTTACAAATTCTTAAAATTCCCAATTTTTCCCTGAAATTTTAAGCCACTTTAAATTCCCTGAATTTTCCCTGACATTTTGTGCCTAATTTTATTTCCCTGACGTGTGGACACCCTGGTAGAGGAAATACGTTATTTAGTTATACGTAACGTTTATTTTCACAGTATTACAGAGTTAGAGATCAATCTTATTAATTAATTAGTAAACGTACATCGTATTATTAGTTGAAATACTATGAAGCAACCCGCTAAAAGAGGCTAAATGGCATTCTTCCAAATCGTGACGCCACCATAATCGCGAAAACCGCATTTCTGGTAAACTTAAAACATTTATAAATATATAAAATTACCAAAATAAAAATATTTCACGGTAGATCTAAAACCAGTTTACGTTAAAAAGAAAAACAAAAACAAATCGAATGATTTAATTACATTTTATCACGCAACGTGTCGTGCGCGTGCTTTATTTTGAAATATAATTTAATTCACGACGCCCTTTTAAATTAAAACGACCCGTCGCAAACTTACAAAATATATTTACATTTTTTTTTACCGGTTACCGAAGAAAAATTCACGAGCACACAAATTTCGGTATAGTGTTCGAGGAAAAGGAATGCGAGCGAAAGGCGAATAAGTCCAAAAATCCCGGAGTCGAGCGGCGCTAACTCTTTAAATTGCAATCTTCGGAAAGGGAAAAACTGGGACGAGAAAGTATTCGCCTACTTTTCTCTTTTTCCCCCGTCCGAGATATTTTCTTTCCGAGTCAGGCCAATATTGGAAACTGGTATTCTACTTTTTTCTTTTTCTTTTTAACTCTTCCTTAAAGTTCGAAAGCGGTTTTCGAGGGAACGCGAGAAAAAATAGGGGGGGAATCGAAGGAACATTTCGAAAGAGATTCATCCAAAAAACAAAGAAAGGTCCAACGAGAAATAACTTCATCTGTATTCTTCGCGCAATCTCCGTACGAACCCCGAAAATATTTCAGATGCCGAAATTTTCTTCAATATATAGGAAAAATACTTTCCCAGCGTCCGATTCGGAAAGAAAATATCAGACCTACGTGGGAGTTTATTGACCGCTAATTGTATTTGGAACATCGATGGGAACCGAAAATATTAGCCACCGATTTTCGTTATCTTATTGCGGCTAAAAGTAGAAGACTAATGGACGCGAGCGAGCGCGCGCGCGGGACGTACGTAAATATTGACCCGAGAGCGAGAGTAATAACAATAAACTGTATGGAACTGAAAATCAATATTCCAACATATAGGAGAGATCCGCGGTTAGATAACGCCAGATAGCGGGATATAAATAGATCGGCAAGCCAAAAGAGCTCCATTAAGTTGGCCCCCCCTCTCTACAATTTTAAAAACTTTCATTTGCGATCGAATGCGACCTCGATGCGACGTTATGCGAAACTAAAAAAAAAAGATGCGACATAATTGTTAAGTTGGAATAATTAAAACAAAAGGGGGGGCTAACTTAATGACAGCCCCCCCACTTTCAACTATCAACCCGGAAACACAACCAATAGAATGCGACCTCAATGCGAGGTTATGCGACACCCTTACTTTCGAATGCGACATCTTAGTTAACGAGATAATCGCTTTCGTAAGTGGGGGGGCTAACTTAACGCGAGCCCCCCCTATAACAGTTGAGGCCTCCAAACACCTTTATTCGATTGCGACCTCAATGCGACGTTATGCGACACCCTTACTTTCGAATGCGACAGCTTATTTAACGAGATAATCGCTATCGTAAGTGGGGGGCTAACTTAACGCGAGCCCCCCCTATAACAGTTGAGGCCTCCAAACACCTTTATTCGATTGCGACCTCAATGCGACGTTATGCGACACCCTTACTTTCGAATGCGACATCTTAGTTAACGAGATAATCGCTTTCGTAAGTGGGGGGCTAACTTAACGTGAGCCCCCCCTATAACAGTTGAGGCCTCCAAACACCTTTATTCGATTGCGACCTCAATGCGACGTTATGCGACACCCTTACTTTCGAATGCGACATCTTATTTAACGAGATAATCGCTTTCGTAAGTGGGGGGGGGGGGGGGGCTAACTTAACGTGAGCCCCCCCTATAACAGTTGAGGCCTCCAAACACCTTTATTCGATTGCGACCTCAATGCGACGTTATGCGACACCCTTACTTTCGAATGCGACATCTTAGTTAACGAGATAATCGCTTTCGTAAGTGGGGGGGCTAACTTAACGTGAGCCCCCCCTATAACAGTTGAGGCCTCCAAACACCTTTATTCGATTGCGACCTCAATGCGACGTTATGCGACACCCTTACTTTCGAATGCGACATCTTAGTTAACGAGATAATCACTATCGTAAGTGGGCAGGGCTAACTTAACGCAAATGAATGGGCCGCCATGTTAAATGAATGCAAATGAATGCGACCTCATTTTAAATGAATGCAAATGAATGCGACCTCATGTTAAATGAATGCAAATGAATGCGACCTCATTTTAAATGAATGCAAATGAATGCGACCTCATTTTAAATGAATGCAAATGAATGCGACGCCATTTTAAATGAATGCAAATGAATGCGACGTCATTTTAAATGAATGCAAATGAATGCGACGTCAATGCTAAGCAATGCGACACCATAATTATCGAAATAATCACCGCTATTCGAATGCGACAGCCATGTTAACGAGATAATCGATTGAACCAGATCGAGAATCATCAAATATAAATACGGAAACACAGGTCGATTAAGTTGGCCCCCCCTTTTTTGATTTCCCAGAAAATTTCTCTATCAATTTTATGCACCCACAATGCGACAGCAAGTGAAAGAGATGTGACTTAACCATTATCGAGATATAATTAAAATTAAAAGGGGGCTAAATTAACGTCAGCCCCCATAATTTCGTTATTCAACCAGAACAGAATATCATAGCCACTACATGGCAATGCGAAGAAATGCGACAGATATAATTTTGATTGCGAAAAATAGTTTATGAGAAAATTAATAGAGAAAGTGGGGGGGGGGTTGGCTAACTTAACAGTAACCCCCATATTAATTCATAATTTTAATTAACCTTAATATAAAGAGACGTCAATGCGAATTAATGCGACACTATTTTTAACGAATGCGACAAATTAGGTTATGAGATAATAGACAAATGAAAAAAGGGGGCTAATTTAATGGCAGCCCCCCCCCCGAAATATAAAAAATAAGTTCTATAAAAAAAATGAAGTCGTCAACGCGGACCAAAGCGACAACCATTTATCCAAATGCGACATCAATAAAAATAGTTCTTCCTAACCAGATTGGAATATGACCAATAATAGATAAAAAAAGGGGGCTAGTTAAACGGCAGCCCCCAAAATATAATGAAAAATTAAAAAAAAAATAATTTGCGAGTGTAACGCTAATTAACACGACAATCGTTTTTTCAAATGCGACATCCATAGAAAGAGTATTTCCTAACCAGATTTTTTTTATCAGATTTAGAAAAAAAAAACAATCTAAGGAGACGGCGATCAATTTAATGCAACACTGTTTTACACGAATTCAACAAATTAGGTAAAGTAAAAAGCTAATTTATTGGTAGCCTCAGAATATTAAAAATTTAAAAAAAAATTATGTTTTTAACGTGGACTAATGCGACAACACCTTTATTAATTGTGACAATATTTCATACCTGCGAAACTGACTACTAAATGCACTCCATTTATGTTTTAAAAGCGATAGTTTTATTCAAGAAAACTGATAGTAGCGACTGCGTATGATTACGAATCATCTCTTTTTGATAGCGACATCTGGGTGACTGCTTGAGACATAATTTTAATGAATGGGACATCATTTTAAGTGAATGCGACATCAATATAAATGAATGCGACATCAATATAAATGAATGCGACATCAATATAAATGAATGCGACATCAATATTAATGAATGTGACATCAATATTAATGAATGCGACATCAATATATATGAATGCGACCTCATTTTAAATGAATGCGACCTCATTTTAAATGAATGTGACCCTATTTTAAATGAATGCGACCTCATTTTAAATGAATGTGAATGAGTTTTTCATTTAAGCCTGGTTCATTTTTTAAATAGCGATTTAATTAAAGGCATTGTAAAGTTACAACATTATTGTGGCTAACGGAATAAATTTGTTTGTCACAAAAAACGGGCAACCAGAGGTGGTGCTAGTATTTTAAAATGTTTCAAGTATTTTTATATACAAATTTGGCCCAACTTCCAGGGGGGTTGGGGCTTCACCATATCAACTTTCTGGGCCTTCTAACAGTTAATAACTGGGCCCCAATTTAAATTTAAAGTAATATCCACTATTTTATTTTAGATCGTTCTTTATAATCTCGTAATATTGCAGGGGAATCGTCAAGCGAAAACCACGCTAAAAACATAAAGCGGTCGTTTTTTAATTATTTTTTATAGTTTTCTTATTTTCACTTCTGAGCGACTGCAGCGTCTTAGTTTGATTTTGTGATGAACAACCATTTGATCTTTGAGAGGGTCTCTGCAAGGAGTAGAGGTCGGCGTTTGAATAAGAAATTATACGATTGTTAATATTTATCCATAACCGAGAATTATTCAGAAATATTCGAAAAAAATTATAAATTGTGCATGTTAAATCGTTGTTTATTCGTATAAAACAGATAATACTAATTTTAATGATTAATTGAAATTGTTGCGGTTAATTTATTTGTTCCGCCGACCTCTAGCAAGGAGGCGGTACAAAATGACTTGAGGGATTACAAAATGGCGGTGATTTTATAGCCATTCAAATTGACATCGAAACGGAAATAACTATTTTGGAGCGTTTAATTTTAAAAAACATGAATCCCTCTTCAGAATTACATTACTTCTAAAGGTACAATAATGATTTTTTGCCACATATTAAAGTATTTCATTTCACTGATAAAAAATATCTAATCACTTTATGAAATCAAAATTGGTTTAAGGAAGAATACCGATTATCAGTATTAAGGCTGTGTTGGGTTTTCCAAGTAATTTTTTAGGAACCCAAATCTCTGAAACAAAGCACTTTACAACTCATGTTCATTAGACAAGTTCAACTCATTAGGATCCATAGAAAACAGCTCCTTATCTGTGACGTAGCCGGAAATACGTCAAAGGTGTCGACGAGTGTCAATGTTAAGAAGGAGTTGATATATAAAACAGAAAAAGGTTGGCTGAAAAGGGGTGGGGCGTTGGACACAGAAACCCCTTGTCTACGCCACTCCTCTTAATATTTGACAAACTTATCTTTAACACCCTCAATAGAATTTATTTACGTCGTACAATTGCGGTTTGATGACATAAATATGGTCCCGCGTTCAATTAAATTAAAGTCACATTATTTAAAAATTATATCGCATTCAATTCAAATTATATCGCATTCAATGCTAATTATATTGCAATTATTTCAATAATGTCGCATTCATTTGAAATGAGGTCGCATTCATTTAAAATGAGGTAGCATTCATTTAAAATGAGGTCGCAATCATTTAAAATAAGGTCACATTAATTTAAAATGAGGTCTAATTCATTTATATTGATGTCGGAATCATTTATATTGATGTCGCATTAATTTTAAGGTTTCACATTAAAATTGTCGCATTAATTTAAAATAAGGTCGCAGTCCATTTAAATGAGGTCGCATTCATATATATTGATGTCGCATTCATTTATATTGATGTCGCATTCATTTATATTGATGTCGCATTCATTTATATTGATGTCGCATTCACTTAAAATGATGTCCCATTCATTAAAATTATGTCTCAAGCAGTCACCCAGATGTCGCTATCAAAAAGAGATGATTCGTAATCATACGCAGTCGCTACTATCAGTTTTCTTGAATAAAACTATCGCTTTTAAAACATAAATGGAGTGCATTTAGTAGTCAGTTTCGCAGGTATGAAATATTGTCACAATTAATAAAGGTGTTGTCGCATTAGTCCACGTTAAAAACATAATTAATTTTTTTTTTAATTTTTAATATTCTGAGGCTACCAATAAATTAGCTTTTTACTTTACCTAATTTGTTGAATTCGTGTAAAACAGTGTTGCATTAAATTGATCGCCGTCTCCTTAGATTGTTTTTTTTTCTAAATCTGATAAAAAAAATTCTGGATAGGAAATACTCTTTCTATGGATGTCGCATTTGAAAAAACGATTGTCGTGTTAATTAGCGTTACACTCGCAAATTATTTTTTTTTAAATTTTTCATTATATTTTGGGGGCTGCCGTTTAACTAGCCCCCTTTTTTATCTATTATTGGTCATATTCCAATCTGGTTAGGAAGAACTATTTCTATTGATGTCGCATTTGGAAAAATGATTGTCGCATTGGTTGGCGTTAACGACGTAATTTATTTTTAATTACAAATTATAAATATAAAATTTGGGGGCTGCCATTAAATTAGCCCCCTTTTTTATCTATTATTGGTCACATAACAATCTGGTTAGGAAGAACTATTTTTATTGATGTCGCATTTGGATAAATGGTTGTCGCTTTGGTCCGCGTTGACGACTTCATTTTTTTATAGAACTTATTTTTTATATTTCGGTGGGGGGCTGCCATTAAATTAGCCCCCTTTTTTCATTTGTCTATTATCTCATAACCTAATTTGTCGCATTCGTTAAAAATAGTGTCGCATTAATTCGCATTGACGTCTCTTTATATTAAGGTTAATTAAAATTATGAATTAATATGGGGGTTACTGTTAAGTTAGCCCCCCCCCCACTTTCTCTATTAATTTTCTCATAAACTATTTTTCGCAATCAAAATTATATCGGTCGCATTTCTTCGCATTGCCATGTAGTGGCTATGATATTCTGTTCTGGTTGAATAACGAAATTATGGGGGCTGACGTTAATTTAGCCCCCTTTTAATTTTAATTATATCTCGATAATGGTTAAGTCACATCTCTTTCACTTGCTGTCGCATTGTGGGTGCATAAAATTGATAGAGAAATTTTCTGGGAAATCAAAAAAGGGGGGGGCCAACTTAATCGACCTGTGTTTCCGTATTTATATTTGATGATTCTCGATCTGGTTCAATCGATTATCTCGTTAACACGGCTGTCGCATTCGAATAGCGGTGATTATTTCGATAATTATGGTGTCGCATTGCTTCGCATTGACGTCGCATTCATTTGCATTCATTTAAAATGGCGTCGCATTCATTTGCATTCATTTAAAATGGCGTCGCATTCATTTGCATTCATTTAAAATGGCGTCGCATTCATTTGCATTCATTTAAAATGGCGTCGCATTCATTTGCATTCATTTAAAATGAGGTCGCATTCATTTGCATTCATTTAAAATGAGGTCGCATTCATTTGCATTCATTTAACATGAGGTCGCATTCATTTAAAATGAGGTCGCATTCATTTGCATTCATTTAACATGGCGGCCCATTCATTTGCGTTAAGTTAGCCCTGCCCACTTACGATAGTGATTATCTCGTTAACTAAGATGTCGCATTCGAAAGTAAGGATGTCGCATTCGAAAGTAAGGGTGTCGCATAACGTCGCATTGAGGTCGCAATCGAATAAAGGTGTTTGGAGGCCTCAACTGTTATAGGGGGGGCTCACGTTAAGTTAGCCCCCCCCACTTACGAAAGCGATTATCTCGTTAACTAAGATGTCGCATTCGAAAGTAAGGGTGTCGCATAACGTCGCATTGAGGTCGCAATCGAATAAAGGTGTTTGGAGGCCTCAACTGTTATAGGGGGGCTCACGTTAAGTTAGCCCCCCACTTACGAAAGCGATTATCTCGTTAACTAAGATGTCGCATTCGAAAGTAAGGGTGTCGCATAACGTCGCATTGAGGTCGCAATCGAATAAAGGTGTTTGGAGGCCTCAACTGTTATAGGGGGGGCTCGCGTTAAGTTAGCCCCCCACTTACGATAGCGATTATCTCGTTAAATAAGCTGTCGCATTCGAAAGTAAGGGTGTCGCATAACGTCGCATTGAGGTCGCAATCGAATAAAGGTGTTTGGAGGCCTCAACTGTTATAGGGGGGGCTCGCGTTAAGTTAGCCCCCCCACTTACGAAAGCGATTATCTCGTTAACTAAGATGTCGCATTCGAAAGTAAGGGTGTCGCATAACGTCGCATTGAGGTCGCATTCTATTGGTTGTGTTTCCGGGTTGATAGTTGAAAGTGGGGGGGCTGTCATTAAGTTAGCCCCCCCTTTTGTTTTAATTATTCCAACTTAACAATTATGTCGCATCTTTTTTTTTTAGTTTCGCATAACGTCGCATCGAGGTCGCATTCGATCGCAAATGAAAGTTTTTAAAATTGTAGAGAGGGGGGGCCAACTTAATGGAGCCAGCCAAAAGGCTTACAGAAAAATGTCGTTCAAGTATATTCAGGCAGTCTATAAATCTATACTCGGGTTAGTTTTCGAAGTAAAATGAAATACCATGTACCGACATTTCCCACCCACCCAAAAAGTCAGTGGCCGCGGAATATTTCGAAATGGCTTCGGGCTGAAATCTTCCCAGCTTTTGATACGAAATTATACCAAACTGACAAAATCAGATTTAGGTTGAACTGAGTCAACTGACTAAATGTAACGGCAAATTGTATCTAGAGGTCGGTAATGGTTAATCATTATCCATGTTTAAATTGATTTTTTTCGGGGAAAAAATGTAAAAGAAATTTACCGGCTAATATTTCGGAAAATGATTAAAAAGCATGTATTATTCGTAAAATTTGAGCTTTTTATCCGATTAATTTTACAAATTTATCAAAAAATTAATTGGATAATACAGAAATATAAATTACTTGATCAAAACGTTTGACGAATAATTTTGAGAGCTTTATCTATTGAATAAAAGTTAACCATCCCCGACCTCTATTTGTATCCCACATAAAAATCAAACATAACAGATTTTATCATCTTAAGCATTGGTTATACTCATAATTCCACCCTAAGTTCGAACCATTTCTTAAAGGGCCACTAAATCGTTTGTATGTAGAGAGTAGAGCTACATAATCACGTGACCGAAAGGGAGTAGCAACCCATTTTTTTTGCTATGGAACCCTAAATTATTGACCTAATTCTGGTGGAGCCCCAACTAATTTTTTTTTGCTTATCTTAAAAGACTCTTGACACAAACAAAGATGGCCGCGCTGCGAATTATCGGAACCCCTGTGACCCTAACCTCTTTAAGGAACCGCTGGGTTAAGGGCCCAGGAATTCAGAGGCGTACCGAAGGGGGTCGAAAATCTGGGTTATTTTTTTCCAGGGTCATTTTCTTTTTAAAAATTTAATTTGGCCAAATGGACCTCATTTAGCCAGCTGTTCAAAATTATTGCGTAAGGCTCCTAGTATCCCCATCCAAAGAACCGTCCCTGGCGAAATACCTTTCACAAAGACAGTAACACGACAATTTATAATAAACACGTTTGAAAATAACCAGCAAAATATACACCCATTTGGGAAAACTAAAATACAACGTTATTTCGAATACACGATTATCAGCGACGAAATGCCAATAAACACAGTATCGGTAACCGTATCCATTGTCTAGGGTACGAAAATCACCCATTCATCGCGCCATTATTTCCATACAAAATAATCCTTCGAAAAGCGTATTAGAGTTAATGTTCCGCCGTTGGTATACGCGTAATCAGAATCCGTGAAATTCAATTTGGCAGAAACGCCTCGTACGGCGAACTCGGAAACAAAAATCACCGTACACCGGTAATGATATCGCGTTAAATGTCGCCATAAAGAACTAGCCCGTATACACGCTAAAAACAGTAACAGCAAAGCGCTACGGGTGAAAGAAGCAATATTAGAACCATTACCTTTTTTAAATCTCGCGTATTCCAAGCCCGCTTCGTGCTACGCGCTATAAAAAAAAGTAAGCGTGATTTTTAGCCTTTTTTCGGATCTAGCAAAAGCGAAAAAATCTGTAGATGGAAAGCGCCTAGCAAAAAAAACACGAGTTACAACGATCCCGCCACAAACGGAATAATAAGAATCGAGAGCGAAACCAAAAAAGAAGCGAGGGCGAGGGGAAAAAAGTTTAATGTTATTCCGGAAAAAGTGCGGTTTTTCTCTGGCTATAATCATATACATCTGCCTAAGATAAAACTGAAGCTTCGAGCCGAGAAAAAACAATAAAATAAGCGTATAAGAGACTACCAGAAAATATTCTACGCCTTTTTCCAACCTCCTTTTTCTCTTCTTTAAGTTGTTTTTTACTAAGGAATGGAAAGAAAGAAAAAGTGGATTGCATTCGTAATACCGGAAAAAAATTCCCTGATGCGAAAAGATGGGAATTGATCCAAGAAATATATATTTACTTTTGTATATAAGAATCGCGAAGTGTCTTGTCAGTACTCGTTTAAGCGGTAGAAGGGTCGATTGAAGGCGATAAATTGGTCTACCGACGACGGAATTCGATTTGACCTTTTTTAATATATACTTTAATTCAGTTCCATCAAAAAAGATTTTATGTAGGTGTAGAATAGAAATTGAATAGGCTATTGACGTCATCACCTTGCCTTACGCAATTGTCATATCTAGGAAAATTGACGACCGAAAAGTCAGAGTGAGGTGGCGGAGTGGCTAGCACTTTCGCCTCGCAGCAAGAGGAGCCGGGTTCGATTCAGCTTGTGGCACAGGGTAAAAACCTGTGTAGGGAGCTGTTGGATCGCGTTGCATAAAGGGCTTGCCACCACCCTCCTACGAATTGTAACTCGGCTAAATTAGGCCTAAGGTGGTGCCTTGGGTATTAGCCTAGCGGATTATTGTTATTAAAACGTGACAAAACCACAAAACTTTAGCGAATAATCTTTGGTCCCTGTTTGAGAATATGGTAAGTTGTAGTTCCATTTACATAACGCGCCAATATTTGGATGATCCCTACTACCGCCTTCGTGTTTAGTCACAACCATGGTGCCTTGGGTATTAGCCTAGCAGATTATTATTAAAAATTAGCCACGTGACAAAACCACAAAACTTTAGCGAATTATCTTTGGTCCCTGTTTGAGAGTACGGTAAATTGTAGTTCCATTTACATAACGCGCCAATATTTGGATGAGCCCTACTACCGCCTTCGTGTTTAGTCACAACCATGATGCCTTGGGTATTAGCCTAGCGGACTATTATTATTAAAAATTAGCCACGTGACAAAACCACAAAACTTTAGCGAATTATCTTTGGTCCTTTTTTGAGAGTATGGTAAATTGTAGTTCCATTTACATAACGCGCCAATATTTGGATGAGCCCGAGCCCCCTAGTACCGCCTTCGTGTTGAGTCACAATCATCTCCAAACATAAGTACCAGAACCCCACAAAAAAACTCTTAGATACTCGATTCCAGCCCCAGACAACCGAAGATATTTTCAATGAAAAGAAATGGATTTATTCCCTTACACTACATAGAAAAGGAATCTCGTTGATTTTGTTAGTCGGAACCGCAAACTGAGATTCCCAACGTAAGGTCCGCGAACCACCAACTGCTCTATTTCATGCTCTATAAAACAAGATACCCGAAATACGGTCGGCTCCCGGATCCTAAAAACATGGAAACCACCGAATATACCGAAAAGTTACTTTATTTCTCTTCCGAGAAATAAGTCCGAAATGGCAAAAAATAGGAGAAAAATCGAGCTTGAAAATAAGATGGTCCGAAGAAAAAGAAATCGATAGACGCGACTGGTCGGGTCCCTGTCCGTAAATGTAATCTATAAAACATACAGAGGATAATGTCCCGACTTTCTCCTTTTCGCCGGCTTTTCCGGGTTTATTCTATATACAGCTGACCTTCTTTGCCTTACGCAATAATCCTTACTGAGACTTTTATACCATCTCCGCGTCGAAAGAAACGGGAAAAACGAATCTAAAGGGGTGGAACGCCGGCTGTCTTCCATCCGGCGAATGGTCAATACGAGGCGCTACAGTCAGATAAATGATTATGATTTCCAGAATTTGTTTATTTTATTTTTATTCCGAAATATTTCTTCCTTTTGTTACGTCCCATCTCAAGCATTCTCTTCCTGATATTATTCGTCGCGCGCCATTTCTCAATACTCTCTCTCTCTCTCTCTCTCTCTCTCTCTCTCGTTCTATTGTTGGTTTTCTCTTCACTCTCTCTAAATCACCGTTCGCCTATTCCAAACCGGAAATTCAAATGGCGCCAGGCTATTCTCCCACCACGGCTTCAAATTGATGGAATTTCCCAGAGTCCTAGTCTCCGCACCCTTTCATACGATTTTATATAGTATCTTTTAGCGAAGTTGTTCGTTTTTGATACTTTAGCGTTTCTAAGGTGTTTATATAAAGTGTTTCAGACATTTTATCGGATCGAATTTTATACCTTAATGCTAGTGATTGTTCCCTGGTGGATAAAAAAAACAAATCTTGTCCTATTTTTGATCTAAGCTATCGAAGAAGTTTAAGCCTATAGTCGTAATATATCGAAAAAAATTACTATAAAAGGAAGGTCTTTCGTTTATGAAAGCCTTACTTTATCTCCGTGGAAAATGGGAGTCTTTAGACGTAATACGTTGTTCGACATATAGCCAACAGTGGAAACACACTGTCACTGTGGTAAATAATTGAACAAGTTCAACGCCGAAAATAGTAGAACAAAAGCATCATAATTAAAACAGAGCGGTAGTTTCTGAAATATTCGAAAGAGGAAAGAATATATATTTTCTAAGTATACTAATTTTACGCCAAGACACTACAGTGTTGCCACAGTTTTTTTCAGACTCAAATTCACCAAATTTTCCAGGTTTTCCATGACCATCTCCAGAAATTTTACACGACTCATTTTGACCGAAACGTTTGCATTTTTAAACCCATATTTTAGTAAGGCTTTCTAATTTGCAACATAAATTAATTTTTAAAATTCCCCCACTATTAGACAAATTTTAGTACCCAAACTTTAAGACTTTTTTAAATACCCCGACTTTAAGGACAACATTTTAAAAATATCCTGACTAAGGACAACATTTTAAAAATATCCTGACTAAGGACAACATTTTAAAAATATCCTGACTAAGGACATTTTTTTTAAATATCCCCACTTTTAGACTAATTCCTTAAATATCCTCACTTTTAGAATAACTCTTTAAATATCCCCACTTTTAGCCCAATTCTCTAAAAAATCCCCACTTTTAGCCCAATTCTCTAAAAAATCCCCACTTTTAGCCCAATTCTCTAAAAAATCCACTTTTAGCCCAATTCTCTAAAAAATCCCCACTTTTAGCCCAATTCTCTAAAAAATCCCCACTTTTAGCCCAATTCTCTAAAAAATCCCCACTTTTAGCCCAATTCTCTAAAAAATCCCCACTTTTAGCCCAATTCTCTAAAAAATCCCCACTTTTAGCCCAATTCTCTAAAAAATCCCCACTTTTAGCCCAATTCTCTAAAAAATCCCCACTTTTAGCCCAATTCTCTAAAATATCCCCACTTTTAGCCCAATTCTCTAAAAAATCCCCACTTTTAGCCCAATTCTCTAAAAAATCCCCACTTTTAGACCAATTCTCTAAAATATCCCCACTTTTAGCCCAATTCTCTAAAAAATCCCCACTTTTAGCCCAATTCTCTAAAAAATCCCCACTTTTAGCCCAATTCTCTAAAAAATCCCCACGTTTAGCCCAATTCTCTAAAAAATCCCCACTTTTAGCCCAATTCTCTAAAAAATCCCCACTTTTAGCCCAATTCTCTAAAAAATCCCCACTTTTAGCCCAATTCTCTAAAAAATCCCCACTTTTAGCCCAATTCTCTAAAAAATCCCCACTTTTAGCCCAATTCTCTAAAAAATCTCCACTTTTAGCCCAATTCTCTAAAAAATCCCCACTTTTAGCCAAATTCTCTAAAATATCCCCACTTTTAGCCCAATTCTCTAAATATCCCCACTTTTAGCCCAATTCTCTAAATATCCCCACTTTTAGACTAATTACAAGTTTTCCAGGTACGCTATCCAATCTAAGAACCGGGTCTATAGGTTTGCAATTGTTTACTTTTCCAAGAACGAAGATGATCTTCCATATTAGAGAAAGTGCCGTAAAGGAAGAGTTACTTAGAAGAGGGAGCTCGTTCTAATGAACAAATATTTCAAGACTCGTGACATTACCGGAGGGCGAGAAACGAGATGAGAAAAATAACATTGTCAGCTTTTGAAATTGAAAGAAAAGGAACAGGCGGGATGATACTAGGAATACATTACCGGGGTTCAAAGGGTTTTAGCGATCGCGTGAATCACTATATTTCGATTTTATCTCGTGCCTTATATACCCGGGCCCTCTCTCTTTAGTAGCTGTCACTGCGAGAGAAATGCCCATCTTTTCTTTCGCTGCCTTGAAAAAGAAAACTGGTGCTCCCAGAGGTCAAGTCCCGAAAAAAATGCATTTTCTCTGATTCGTATTCGATTCCTTCCCCCGTCATCCGTTCGATGGCGCTGCGGTCCTTCCACGCCGTATTACGATATGTACAGGGTTGCCGACGTTTTCTTTTAAGTCGTCTTCGGGGTTTTTTAGGAAGCATATATACACGTCGCGCACGCGATAGTTTCATTTCCTTTTCACTTCGGTATTTTCACGTAAGCGACGACTCTCTCCTTCGCGGTTCAAAGGGAACTTAATTTATGGTCAGCTCTATTTACGAAATCGATCACCAGACGCCGCCACTAACACTTCTATCCCACAGACTAAGCTCTAATGACTTCGTGGTTTTCTTATTTCGCGAGGCCAGCGTCCTGACCGGGGGAGGGGTATTATTTTTCTTTCAGTGTCCGCTATCATTACAGCTTCCTACTGAATTAATGCCCCCCCCCCTTACAGCGCACCCTTTGATTTCAAATAAAATGGAGATTTTGCCCAGGTAATTTCGTATCAGTTTCGCTGACTTTTTTTCTCTACATTTTAATGAATAAATTTAGAACTAGGACTATATTTATGGAAATAGTTTTATTGCTATGAGAAAAGAGTCACGGTACCAAATTCTACTAAAAAACAGGTATAATATTCCTAATTTGCAAAGGTGACCAAAATAGAACGGTGGAACTTCAAAACCAATTTACTCTACTTTCTGTGATTGCGAAGATTTTTAATACTAATAATTCAAGTCTAATAAATAATCGTATTTCTAAAAAAGAATGTCAAAAAAATTTAGAGAATGACGTAAATAGAGTATAATATAATCGATAAAGAAGCCAAAAGTAAATATGTAATTAGCGCAAGTTTCAAAAAAAGTATAGAAATAAATTGGAAAATTGAAGGATTTTTATTTTTGGGGGAAAAGTAAAAATATTATAAATAAAAGTTACACAAAAATATAGGTTTCAAGTAATAATCAGGTATTTTCAAACGTTATTTGATTTAGTAAGTGGCTGATTTCTAATTGGAAAGAAAATATTTGGTCTTGATCTGCGTGAAGCGAACACTATTTTTTTTTTTTTAGATATTTCTCAATTTCGTAGTTTTTGATTGCCATCTATATCAAATCACAAAATCCCCAAAAATAGTAAAATAGTAAGTTATAGAAATAAATTGAAAATATAGGAGAAGTTATAAAAATATAGGATTTGTGGTCGCCGTGTTGGCGTTTATCTTGACCTTCGAAAAGCATTTCATCTCCTAAGCCATGAAAACTCAAAAAGAAAACCTATAATCCTAGAATCCGCAATCGCGCGCTTGACTGGCTAAGTTGCTGTTTACATTTGTGAAGCAATAAAACTAACGACCTCTAGATAAACTGTGGCGTCCCTGTGGGATCGATATTGTCACCCTCATTGTTTAATCTTTATGTTAACGACATCTTTAATATGGATGATACCAACTCGCTCGCACTATATGCAGATGATTCTCTTCAAGATAAGAACGTTTATTTGAATATTTCAGATAAATAAATCAATGTAAATAAAATAACAAAAGCGACTCTATAACATCTTGGATAACAAGACAATAAAAATCGAAACATACTCTGGACAATGGAACGATGGTCGTTTCGAAACTAGTCGAGAAATATTCTGTACTCAATATTTTAATTAAAATGAAATTTATTCATACAAATAATGAAAGTTTCTATTTTTAGTTTAATATTATGCCATAATATACCATAGTAATATTTTCTGTATTTCCTCTAAGGAAAACACTACAGAAACAAAATTAGGATTGCCGCACGAAAGAAAATAATTGGTAAAACTGTCGAAAAACTAGATTATAGCTCTTTGATTACCAAATGTACGTGAGCTCTTTAAATATAATTGTCTACTTTGTATTCATAAATCATTGGTACGATCAGATAATATTTTTAAATCCTCATCTAATAACATACATAAACATAACCAAATAATTTATTATCTGTAACATGTGTATAAACCAAAAACATGATTCATTAATCCGAAAAACAATAGCTCGCTTACAAACCATATTAAAAATTCTACAATTATCAATAAATAAAAATAAATACGCTAAATTTGTTTCGCTACTAAATCTAAAATTATACTATATAATGATTATATTTGTTTATATTACAATAATGATATAGGTTATAAATTTAGGTCGAACCAATAAAGCATTATACTTAACAAATCCGAGTAAAAGACTAAAAATGCATCATTCCAAAAATTACCGCTATATCGAAAAATAACACACCATTTTACTAAAAAAAACATTTGCTAAAATATTACCTCATAAAACAAATTCCCCAAACAGCGGATAACTTTATTTTACCTCAAACATACGGCACACACTAATAATAACAACAGAACACAACCCGAACAAAAAAAACCAGCTAAGGAATTTGGAAAATGAAAAGCGATAGATATAGCCAGACGGTGTTTTTGGAATAAAACAAATTTTTCCCGCAATGATAGAAAAAAACAACAATCCTAAAAGCACGTGAGCTACATAATGATAGAGACTCCGGTACAAAAGTGGATCATTTTCCCGATAAATAAAACAATCTCAACTATATGTTAAGAGAGATATATCGGCATGGCTCGCGAAACAAGAGATAAAGCAAAAACAACAAAACGTTTTATTCGCCAAAGACACGCCCCCTCTGAAAAATTGCAGCGAGGGGATTAGATTTAATAGCTTAAAATTCGTTTTATCTTGATTAGGGGGTTATTTTATTGTTAAATCGTAAGGAGAAACAACAGGTCGAGAAACGTTTATAAAAATAAGTTATTGGTGCTAGAGAATATTCCTTACTAACTTACTGAAGGTACCAACGTTGGTACCCCCCCCCCCCCCTAGAAATTCCGAATCTACTCACTAGGCGGCGGACAGGTCGGGCTACCACGCCTACTTTCTGAAAATCACGAGAGATCTACCGTTTCGGGGCTGGAGACGCGGCCAAAAGATTTTCCTTTTTAACTGATACCAATTTTAAGTGAACAAATGACTGAGAGAGAAGAAGCCCTACCATTAGAATTAGCACTCGCGATTTCCCCTCAGGGGCTTATGCCCCTCTCCTAGAATGGCACCGACTACACTCGGGGTAACATTTTAAACAAAAACGGAGTAAAAACGTATCCTTAATATAAACCATTTAGAATTTCCGGGAGGGGTCCTCTTTCACCCATATGCCGTTCTCTTTCATACTTAAAAGAACGTTTGCCACCTGTTACGAGTAACCTTGCAAAAAATGGAGGGCTTCGGACTTAATTTTAGCCCTACGAAAACAAAGGCCCCGCAATTTCTTCTAAAAAAATATGGGGTGCAAACTCTCAAAGATAAGTTTCTTTCTAACGCGGGAGAGAAATAAATTTCCTTAGGTTCGAAATTCTTTTTTTACCGAAAGGTTGACAATTTGTCAAACACGTGTTCTTTTGGCTTGTTCGCGGGGCCCTGTTCTACGAATTGCCAAAAAGAAACAGATGGTAACTGGTTACTGGAATCGTATCTCCCGGAGAATTATACATAGCCCCGCTACGGATAATAAAATATAAAGTTTCTTAATTTAATTCCCGTCCGTCGTTCTTTCGAAGGAAAAACAGATGCGAGTCGAGCTCCCCAAAAAAAAAGAAGAAAAATTTTAATTTGGCAAAAAGAAAACAAAGTTATTATATATATCAGGTTCTGGTTTTTGGTATAATTGAAAACTGAGCACTGGCATTCGAGGCGCAATTACGTAATTTATCTCTAGAGTGAGTGAGGCTGGTTGGCACGGCGCATTATTCCTTTGGAAAACTGGTTTTCCACTTTCTATAACGTCGCCCTTAGTCGTCGTTTGGGGTTGAGCGCGCTCGCTTCTCCGACGACCGAATTTTGCCAGCGGGGTCACAATCAATAACTCCGAAACAAAACACGACGAAACTCGCTCGGTCCGCGTAAGTGAATACCACCTCATTTGGACCAACGTACGTAACGCGGAGAGCTAAAATGTACTTTTTCCTTCTTATCAAAAACATCTGCGGGAGTTATTACCGCGCCCGTGTCCGAAGCAAACGACATTCTGGATCTTTATTGAATTGAATTTATACGAGAGTGTAATGCCCTTTAATCATATACTCTAATAAATGATACGATCAGTAATAATTCGATTTGACAATTCAAATTCAATGTATAATTTGGTTACTAAGACATATACAACATGGAATTTAAAGGCCTAGGATTTCTTCTGCCAGTTTTCCTTTAAGTTTTCTTCCCGCCGTGCAAATATCCTGGTGGTAGGCCAACCGCAGTACACGTTGGCCTACCACCAGGATACTTGCGCGGTGGAAAGAAAACTAAGGGAAAACTGGCAGAAGAAGTTCTAGGCCTTTAAATAAATATATACTTTATTATTCAAATATTATTTTAATGCCGTGTTGTATTGTGTTTTAGTAGACAATTAAAATTTCAATTTATGATCAATGGTAATATAATTGCAAAGAGGGGAAGTAGACAAACGCCACGATAAGCCCAACTACGTTCGTTATAACGTAAGAGTAAACTTACGGTTAGTCTTTGCGATTTTCGTAAGTTAAAATAGGTCTTCTTACCGGTCTGTCGTTATTTCAGTACCTCGCGAATATCGAATTTTTTACGGTAATGACATTATAAAAAAATATTTGGTTAACTATTAAAATGTAAATCCTAAATCAATATCTAATATGGTACGGCTAAAATGTCTACCAATCCAACACGAAAGGAATTCCAAAACCTGGTGCGTAGGGTGGGGGGGGGGTCAAAAAGGGAGACAGGAGTGGCGCAAAAAGAGATGGATGGTCAGACGAACGAACAAGACTATTTAGAAGAGAAGAGAAGGCCGTGGACCAGAGGGGGGAGTAAATAATTCCATGTTCTTACAGAAATCGAGGAGGAGGTGGGGGGGGGGGCAGGCAGCGGAGACTTTCCTCATTACGTGCTTTCTAATTGGATACGGCGACCAGTAATAAGCCGGGAGTATCTCTTAAAGGTCGTTGGACCAGTCAGACCTGTTTCTATCTATTATCCAACTCTCAGTGCGTTTTGAATACCACGAACTTCTCGTTTCTCTCCCTCTTTACATTTTTGGTTTCGTTTATTTTTTCATTTTGCGCGTAGTCGACTCTCGCGTTGCGAATAATCAAAGACTACGAATATAGCGTGAAGGGACAGTGAGAGAGAATCCTTGGCGGCCCAGAACAATGATAAAAGCCTTTCTGAAACAATACCTCATGGGGTGATCAAAATTGAAGCGAGTGGAAATTTTTAAAGACGCTCAGTACGGGGTCTCGGTAAATAAGAAAAATATATACGCGGTTCTCAAGAGGGTCTCTCCGTAATTCTCTTCGCGAGAGGGTCAAAATAAAGGCGAGCCTCTATCAAAGATGCTCGTGAGATCGTACGCCAGTGACTAGAATACACTACAAACCCGGGTCTATACCTTCACCTATAGCCGTTGCGTATTGAAGGAGAGAAAAAAGTGGATGTATAGAATGCAGGTATATTTTAGTGGTTTCAATTGTTTCTCGCCTCCTTTGTGGGTGGGATACGCGAAAAACCGAAGAAAGCGCGGTGTTCCATAAAATAGATTTCTTCAATAGTATATATATATATATATATATATAGTATAGTATCCGCCTCTCTCGAAAGACCAAAATTGCGTTTTTGACAATAGAAACAAAGAAATTCCCGTAAAAAAGGTCCTTTGGAAAGAAGGTAAAAAACGCCGCCGTCGCCAAATAAAAGAATCGTATTGAATGGTGTATGACCACTTATGCGAAAATTACCGATAATCGTTTCCTATTCATACAAATAACGACATGATAAATCGTTCGACGTTTATTCCTTCCGCAATATTTCCCGCAAATAGAAGAAAGCAGATACCAATTTGGCACTATTGTTTACAACGCACGAGTTACGATATATTCTCGTCGTTAGCGTTGCTTCGTGTATTCTCAAAATGATCAAATAATATTTTTTATATTTCAAAGAAACTTGAATGATAAATGTAATAGACGCATCGTCTAACCCTTACAAAAAGAATTTTAATATAAGCCAATTAAAATTATCATTATGTTTAGTCGTTAGTCTTAACCATAATATTCGTTTAAATCCTAGAAATAACTATCAATATCTTTCGCGATTATCAAGAAAATTTCAAAGCGTTGGACTACTTTTATGACAGTAACTTGATGCGAATGAATTCCTAGCAGTAACTTCATGACAGTGTTCGACTAAATTCCTAGCTTTAACTTCATGACAGTGTTCGACTAAATTCCTAGCTTTAACTTCATGACAGTGTTCGACTAAATTCCTAGCTTTAACTTCATGACAGTGTTCGACTAAATTCCTAGCTTTAACTTCATGACAGTGTTCGACTAAATTCCTAGCTTTAACTTCATGACAGTGTTCGACTAAATTCCTAGCTTTAACTTCATGACAGTGTTCGACTAAATTCCTAGCTTTAACTTCATGACAGTGTTCGACTAAATTCCTAGCTGTAACTTCATGACAGTGTTCGACTAAATTCCTAGCTTTAACTTCATGACAGTGTTCGACTAAATTAATAATAATAATCAGCTAGGCTAATACCCAAGGCACCACCCTAAGCCTAAGTCATCGAGCGACTTTTAAAGCCTTTAATTCAGGTGGTAGAGTTAACTTGGTGACAGTGTTCGACTAAATTCCTAATAATAACTTGGTGACAGTGTTCGACTAAATTCCTAGCTGTAACTTCATGACAGTGTTCGACTAAATTCCTAGCTGTAACTTGGTGAGTGTCTAACTAACTCTTTACACTACACCTATGTAAATGTTCGATTAATTCAGAGCAGTGATTAACATTTAGACTAGTCGAATAAATTAAAATCTTTCGTTTAAATCCTAATCGCATACTGAGCAGAAATGTCGTCCAAAATTGCTAGTGCTTCGAGCTTAATTACTGTGTATGAAAATTGAAAAATAACGCAACATAATAACAGCTTAAGACAATAAACAAATGACATCGTGGTTTGGTATACAGTAACAGCTCTCTCGCGGAAAAAAATCAAAAATGGAATAAATATTTATATAAGTAGAAGTAATTAGCGTACGTTCAAATCATAGTTAGCGGGCCCCATCAAAAGAGTTTCTATCAAAATTAAAAAAGACAACGCTAAATCGAGCGTCCTCGCAAGGGAGATAGTACGGCGGAGAGAAATCATACGGCGAGGAGATCTTGATCAACGACTGTATCGCGTGATCTATTTTAGAATCTTAATTCGGACCACACTGGGCGAGAGACGCTGGAGGGGATGACCGCGTAACGAATATCAGTTTGCAGCAAACTTCCCCGACACGAGTATAGGGCGGAAACGTATTAGTCACGCTGTAAACAGACTCGGGGAACGGTCGCGAGAAGGAAGGAAACATAGCCGACTGCGTAAGAGTCGGGATTTGATTTCAAACGATTGTAAAATGGAATCAAATTACCAGCCTTTGTGTTGGTCGTTCCCGGGCGTACTGCCTCTTCGCGATCTTTGTTACCTAAGACGCTCGTCGAAATGAGTAATTAAATATTTTAGTCGGGGGGGGGGGGGGGGGCCTCTTGTTCTCGCCAGAAGTGAATATCAAAGGGAATAAAATCGCCGCGGGCCGTCCTCGACTCAAAACAATATAACCGTCGCGAATTGGCCAAGAAAATAAGACTATCTACTCGTATAATGTACACCGGCGAAAATTTAACAATTATCTCCTTCGTAATAGTATAAAGGTTCTGGCAAAATGTTTGCCGGTAATTATAAAAGGATGGGCCGTGCGCCGCTCTACGGAGATAGCGCGAAGACATCTGGATTTGTTTATCGACATCTCCAGCAACGTCTCATTATACTCCGAGCGTGTGTAGCCGCGCTACGGGCTAGCGTACAATTTCTCATTACCAAAACCAACCTGGCCACTGCCTATTTTAAATCCACGCTTGATTGAGTTTGTTATACGTATCGGAATTGGCCGTATATATACGGATGGAGTTCTCCGAGATAGAGAATTGAGCCGAATTTACGGCTGCCATCGAACGGACGGGTTTAAATTAAGCCTCTATATATTGATTTGACTGAAAAAATAAATTAAACCAATCTCCGAGATCCGTATACCAAGCGCTAGTTTCGCTTAAAGTTGTACCGAAGTTTCGGGATATTGTTAATTATATACAAGCTGGTTTACTAATTATACGAGTCATAGAGCGTGAAAATTGCGTTTCTAATTTAGCCAGAATAGTCGAGTTTGTTCAAAACGCAAAATACGTCTAGAAAACCAGCTTTTTCTAAGGCATTTTTTAAGCCTAACACGTGTAGAGATAAAAAGTCGTTAGGCTTCGTAATTGGCTCGCCTGGTACGTTTGAAGTTTTCCTTAACCTCTATTGTTTGCTATGAAAAAGCCCTCAACCATAACCTCTCGAATAAGTAAGCCGTTAAAGCGACCCACCAAAATGGCGATCACGTCGTCCATATTTAATAACGAGCAAAATGAACCCCATTGTGGACATAATTCATAAATCGATTCCCAGCGCCGCCGAAGGCTTTGGCAAACTTATAAAACACCAGTATCGACAATGTAAGAACACCGGTTCTCGGCGGTAAGAAGACAAAGAAGAAAAAAATCAATTAAATAAAGAGTTAACCAAATTTAAATCCACCCAAAGTTTTCCCCCTAAAAAAGAACGGTAAGTAGAAGGAAAAACTAACGAACAGTGTCAGATTTCCAATTCGAGAAGATCCCCGGCTCCAAATGGAAGAGGCGAGCGAGGGAAGACATCAAAATCGAGTTTCCATTAAAAGTAGAAAAAAAAGCCCTAACCCTCTCGTTCGGTGTTTTACGGTATAAAGAGTAGCCACTTCACAATGAAAATCAAATTTACTTGTCGGATGACGTCAGTGGCCGAGTTAAAACGTAAAAGGCGTGGATTTCCCTTCCCCCTCTTCTCCCCGCGTTTAAAACTAAGGAGGAGGGGCTAGGAATGATTGACATCCCCCCGGATTTCGATTTGTCGGCTAAAATTAAAAGGGAAAGTCTGGAGGGGTATTTTTTTTACACGTTCCAAGTTCGTGGATTTTTACTTTTTTCAATGGCGGGGACAGAGGGGGGGGGGGGTAAGGGGTCGCGAAAGCGCCAACGAAGGCTTCCCGAGCGAGTAAAAGGGTATTTACGAAGAGATTTTATTCCCTGCAAATGAAGCGGGAAATTTCCTAGCCGGTTCAAGTGGAAGATGGAGAAAGAAAAGATCCTGGAGAGAGAGCACCAAGAGCAGAGGGATGGGGATGGGAAGAGGAAACGGGTGGAGGAGGAGGGGAAAAACGATACGGGAGGGATGAGGAGAGCCGGCAGTTCGGAGGGGAAGGCGAAATCGAGGGTGACGCGCCCGGGCTAGAAGGTGAAAGCCGACTATGGAAATAACCAAAATAAGAGAGAGGATAAAAAAAAATCCATTTGTGAAACGACGCGAAAAGGGTTAAAGAGGAGAGCTGGCTTCTTTGGCCCAGAAGCCCGGGTGACACGTCACCCTACTTCAACCTCCACCCCAACCCATCATCCCGCCAAATAAAAAAAGGGTGGATAAAAAACAAAAAATGCAATTGGTTTTCGGCAAACCATGCGATCGTCTGACTTGAGTGGAACAAGTTGTCCCGACCACACGAAAGGAAAACATATTACAAAATTTTAAGATTAAACTTATCTGATACTTATTTGAACCTTTGAATTATAATACGATTAAAATTATAATCAGCTAGGCTAATACCCAAGGCACCATCTAGCGACTCTTAATGCCTTTAATTCAGGTGGCCGGGTAAAATTGTCACCGTACCACTATATTTACATTTTGTTGAGGTAAGGGTATACTTTCGTAGAAATTGAATTTCATGACCATGGTTAAGCAGATAATTTGAGAATAACACGATTGATACTTCATTGTTTTAAAACATTTAAATGCTCTAATTTAAAACATAAAATTGAAAATTATAACATTGTAATGAAGTATCAGTCAAATTATTAAGGGTATATTTATCCATTATACATTATATCCATTTAAAATATTAAATTTAAGCTAATCTTTAATACCTATTATTTAGTACGTCCAGGGTTGGCACAATTTCGCCAAGGGTGGAAAAAACTAGATTTTTCCGCGGTTTTTCCACCTATTGTTTTCCTGTTAAAAACCTTGTGGAAAATCGTACTTCCATGGTTTTTCCACCTCTAGTGGCAAAATTCCACAAAAAATAAATAATAAAAGCAGCATATTCTTCTATTCTATTCACTCTTCTTCTGGCTTTTTTTTCCATCTCTCCTATTTGCAATGACCAAATTAGTCACTTAATATATATATCAATGATAAATTTAGCATGAAAAGAGTTTTTTCCATTTTACCCGGTTTTTACCAGTTTTTCCCACATGCCAACCCTGAATACGTCCTTGTTTAAACGTAACAGAGATAATTTCTACCAAGCATCTTGTAAATCTCGCGCCAAAGATTTATAAGAGCCAACCTTGGACTGGAAATTATCCGAAATAGTGAAGTTCAAATAAGAAATAAAAATTTTGTAGTTCAGCCACGAAAGCCGGACAGCCATGGAAAACAACGCCAAACTGGCCTCCCAGAAAAAGCGATTTCAATGAAAACGCATACCGTGAAATGTCGAGATTGGAGTCTACGAATTTTCACCGGCGCGGAAATATTCATTACATTCATGACCCAAATACTCTTCCTGTCCCCTGTCCTGTCCCGAGCAATAAATCCTATTATAAATTTTCTTTTAATTTTAATGTCTCGCCGAATACCCACCTTTTTTGGGGAGGGGGCGAGGATGTGGAGGACCGTCCGATTTCCGGAAGGGAAGAATTGAAATCTCTTCAGCAGATGCGATCGACTTCCGAGGCAAAAAGATAGAATGAAGAGCGATGCGGGAGACCGAAACAGAAAACGAGCGCGAGTGCGAAAAACGTTTTGGGCCAAAAATTCAATTAAAGCTCGAAACGAAACGAGAGAAAGTCGGCGAGGGAAAAAGGCGAAGAGGCTTTTAATACTAATTCCCTCTGGATGGCGCTAAAAAGGTGACGAAACTAATGGAGGTGGCGATGCGGCAAAAAGATTGCCCTCCGCAAAAACTCGGCCCAAAACTTTTCCAGACTTTTCGATTACGCCGCAGACTAATTTAATTGAAAGCGTAATAATAAAAGGCCACGGAGAAAGGGAAAAAATAACGGCGAGGAATAATATTATCATTCTTTATTACCTTCCATATTTCAAGGTATTCTACTAAGAAAAATAACGGTTCAGACGCGCCGCCTGCCATCTAAGTGGATGAAGATTAAAACCAAGCTATTCATTATATACACGGCGGCGAAGTTGGCCGCCAATAAACTCCGTAGGGACGCGCTGGCTTGACGGGGCGGAGGGGGACACCAAATTCGATTGCACTCATTTAGCTTCTCATCAAAATTGACAGGGAGGGGACACCTCTATAAAGAGTGGGGAGCCACTGATCCAGTCCTTAAAAGCGAACACCCCCGGGCCCGGAGATTACGGCAACTTCATAATCGTATCAACCCTGTCTTCCCACCTGCCAGGACATACATACGCTACGAAGCGACGGCGAACGCCGAGTTTGAAAACTTTATATCTCCAAATCGCATCCTCAAGCGTTACCATCGCGGGGTACGTCGAAGGAGAGATCTATACGAAGCTCGGGAAACGCTAGAGTGTAGAATATGGTGAGTAAAGGGGAGGAAAAGCAAGATCTTTACAAAAAGGAGCGGGATTATTCCGTTTTATTTTTCCCAGAGGGGGCGGCGGCGGGGGGCGACGGCGAATCGGAAGCTAGTCGTACAAGAAAAGCAATTTATTCTTATTTTCGTCACCGATTTCCCCGCGCAGGGTCCTCCTTTTCTCGCTCGTCTACGGACGGAGTTAATCAGAATTTTGTCGGACGGAAGGAAGAGAGAGTGCGGCGCGCGAAGAGCAAAGAAGACCGAAAGTATTTTTGCTCTTGGTTGAGGAACCGAGATTATTAAGGACACTTAGCCGTATACCGCGAGGCCAGGATCGAGATTAAGGGGGAAATTGAGCGAGCCGGAAATAAATGTCCTCCGTTTCTTCATCCTCTTTCTCTCGCCAGATCACCCTCTCATCTCGCGACACTTTTTTTACTATCTACTTATTGCGCGCTTTAGAGTCTAGGAACTTTCTACAAAATTTATCTTTGAAAAATGTAGGCATGGAGATAGCGAGTAAAGAGGGCTTTGCTGGACCGATTTCAAAGAACTAGGCGAGGAAAAACTAAAAATGCTTCAAGATTTTATCATATAACTCTCATATATAATGAATAAAAATGTTCTTCCCCGTGATTAATGTTTATCACTTCTAGAATTCTATCTTATCATTTTGGTCTATCTTTCTTCCTAAACCGTCTAGCAAACAGCTAAGTTTGGAAAATATAAAATTAACAATTTGCAATGTTTTAAGTAGCGTGGCCCTGCGAACTCAACTAGATCGAAAAAATTTCAACGTAGCTAGCGCCAGAAGAATATAGAGTCTCTTACAAGTGAAGTGTTTATCTACATATCTTGCTAATGTTTCTACGCATTTCAAAAAGGTTTGGGCAGCAAAAATAGCAGGGTGAAGATCGTCATAATTTGATACTGATAACCGATATCTAATACTGATAAACAATATTTTACTTATGAAATAGTATGTAAATTAGGCTTTTCGCCGTGTCACATAGCAAAATTGTGATTTAAGTTACAATTTTTTAAAGGAGACTAAAAAATGACAAAAAACAAAGCTTTTATTAGGCTTTGCCGCTCGAAAACATACAAGCAGACTAATAGAGTAGTATCACCTCGTAGCTTTGGCCATGGCCGCCATTTTAGGCACGTTTTTTTCTCTATAGGAAAAAGCATGGGTGACGTTGCGGTATGTAGCACTGACACTACTCTATTCAGGTGCTCGGGCTCCTTCCAAGCGCAGCTGCAGCGCCAAAATGAACAAGCTACAGAATTAGTAACTGGGGGGATTTTTTAAAAATATAATTTTTTTCGCTAAATCTACGGTTCATTTCAGTTAATTTTGAAAATAGTTTAGAAAATTTTTTTAAAGACAAGTTGGTAAACGCAATAATTTGAGAATGTGATAAATAGTGAACAATTTTTTAAAAAGTGACTTTCAATGACAATTTAAAAAAAGTTATTTTAAGCGATATCGGTGGCTTAGTAACGGGTCCCGTATAATTTGTATATTTTACATCTTTAACAGTAGTAATAGACTTCGTAAATTTGCCAACCTCGCAAATTCGGAATACGCTTCGAACCTGCAAAGGACACTTCTCTCGTTAAAGATATTATAAGCTTCTGGTAGCACCTATTTAGTAATAAGTCTCGCGGTTTTTTTTAGCCTACGTTTTAATTATCCCACAGGGTAATAGCCACTATAGACAAAATAGCCGACGTCAAACTAAAAAGCAAATGGTACTTGGAAAAGCATTCGAATAACAAAGAGCGGACCGCAAAAGTGCCGCGATAAAACAACGAGATTACGGAAAACTAGAAAAACAACGAAACCGCAATCGGAATTAATCGTAAGAGACAAGGCGGCAGCGAGTGTCTGGGCAAAAGAAGCGTGAAAACTTCGCCGGGTGCCAAAAAAGAGCGAAGCTCCGAAGAAATAGAGAAAAGTATTAAGCCAATAGAGCATAATCCCGCAAACTAACATCCCTTCGCTTCTTAAGGACAGAATAATGGGTCGTGTTTTCTTCCGCGAGAAAAACAATACAGAACGAAGCGAGATTTCGTTCTACGACCGGAAAGAGAGCGAGAAAGAGATTGTAAGGCTTAGCCAAAAATTACGAAGGATTTTTACTTCTCGGCTGGTGGCGTTCGCCGATGAAGTTATTAGGGCAAAATGGGGCTATTTTTATTAAGCACCGGGGAATAAAGCTATTATCTTCGCGTCTATACTTTCGGCGACGGCAAAACGCTCGGCCGCTCGGGACTGGCCGCGTTGATTGAGTTAGCAAATTGGGCTTTGAATTTCTTCTCTTTAGATATAACCCTCTCCTCTCTAAGCCTTTTTTCCGCTACTAGTTTTTCTCGTTTAATTCGCTATCGTTTAAGCCTTCTCGAGGGTACCGTGATATTTAAGAGAGCGCTCTCTCTCTCTCTCTCTCGTATCTAACGCTTTTTTTTCTATCTCCTCGCAGCCATTTTTTGTAGCCGTTTTCTTTTTCATTCTAGCAGCCATTTTTTGCTCTTTTTTTTCCGGTGGTACTTCCGGGAGCTCATCCAATCTTAAAATAAAGGGGGCGCCAGCTGCGTTGGATATATAACCATGGAGCCCAGAGTTTTTCAAACAAAGTTATTTATTCCTTAAGAAATTTCATACAACGTATATATGTTTCAAAGGGAAAAAACAGAACTGTTTCATATATTGATACATTCTTATATGGTTTTATATTTATATACTGAATTTTCAAAATGGGTCGATAGCGTTTCTTTTATTCATACGAGATGTACTTGTAACGTTGTTGCTGAATTTAAGGGCGTTGAAGAATATGGTGTCAGTAATAGCTTAATTGAAATTTCTACATTAGATAAAACCAATGCCATTTTTACTTGCTTTAGATGATTATAATTTAAATAGTGAGATTTATTGTATGATAATATAAGAACATATTCAGGATAAAAGATAATGTTACCCTTGTGATTCCTGGAAGAAAAACCACGCCCCTCTGCCTTTCCTCGTGTAATCTTTCCCCCTTTAGCCGTGTAAAAGAGATGGTATTAGCAAAAGTAAATAAACCGAAGTTATCAGACTGCTATACTCCCCATGTTGGAGTCGTTTTCCTTATGAAGTTACATTTTTACCTCGAATTAGAAATTTTGCGAAAAAACGTTATTTTTATGAAACCATTTTTTATACACAGAAATAGTTATATCAACAATTCTCAAGTGAAATTTATCACGTCAAAAGACGGGGATGGAAATTAGCTTTAATTTGACTCGATTTTCTCATCATTTCCATAAGGAAAACGCCCTCTGATTCTGACCGCTATTTCGGTAACTTCGGTTCATTTACTTCTGGTATTAGTTGATACATTCTCGAAAAGTATTAACTCGATACTATTACTTTTTAATAACAGGTATGTGCAAACTAACAGATGCCGCGTTTCTCAAGAAAGGGATCAAAGTACTAAACATATTAAATAAAATTAAATATACAAGCGCTTAATCGTTTGACCCCGACGTAAATTGTTATTTGATCGACGGAAAAAGAATTTGTAATGCCACTTCAAGTTCGATGGCCGGGTTTTACGGTTTTGTAAGGTATAGGCGTGGCTAATGGTCCCGAGGACCGAGTTAAGTGTGAAAAACGTATAAAGCGAAAGTAAGGACATTTACATTAAAAAGACATCGCCGTAATTAACGAGAATTGAAAAACTGCCGCGGCAATTACACGACAGAGCTTGTCGGGCTACTAAGTGTCGAAATCGACAGATGGTACCGAGGCTATTTTTAAATTCACTGAAACAGCGCTACGAAATAATATATCACTAATATATCATTCATATTACAAATAGAAACATGGGTAATTTTTAGAAAAATATTTTCTTTACAATACTATTAATATATTTGATTAATAAAATAATATTACATTTTTAAAATATAATAGTATAATATAAAATTATACCAACTAATTTTGGTCATGAAGAGTAAATTTACGAATTTACTATTGAAGTTACGGAAACCTCATGACTTTCAGAAATAATTTAATAAAATTTGACATTATACTAATTAATAAATCCCGTGATGTTGGAACTATAGGTTTCGAGTCTATAGCTAGATTCTTTGTCAACTGTGTATTTAGTAAAATTACAAATTTTATAAACAATTGTGTACTTAAATTGGCCAGTTTTCCGTAACTTCAATAATAAATTTCAGTTAATTACGTAACAGAACCCAGTGTATAATTAAATTTTAAATAAACAGGAGCCAAGAAAAACTGCGAGAATAGTGAAATGACCCTAACAATCTTAAATATTATCAACAATTACCATCAAAATAACGACACGCCTTTGACTTAACACATCCTGTTTTCAATAATTCCCCTCACGAAATATGGATCAAATACAAACAACAAACAACGGTTACGTTGAACCAGTAAACCCTTTCAAAAATAGTACCTAATCCATACTCTTACAAAAAAGAAAGATCGGGTACTCACCGGAGATGGGAGCAACGGAGTTGGGCGTCCCGCAGAAGACCATCAGAAGAGCCCAGAGCGGCCTAATCCATCTGAATCTGTTCATATCGTGAAACCAGAGCGTGAGCACTACCAAAATAACAAAACAGAACAAAACAATCGTTAAAACAATAAATAGTATAGCCGGGTTATTTCCACGCACGGTATAAAGCGAGATAATTCTAAAATAAGCTCTCGCGGTTCGCCGATTAGAATCGGCCCGTTGAAAATCGTGAACGATATAAAGAAAGGGGTCAAAATTGTGAGCGGCGATTTTCAGCGCCGAGAACAACCGCCAGGGTGAGCTACTATTCGCGAAGAGTCCCCCTCGAGGGTTCGGATATTATATTCCGTCGTAGTCCACTCGACGAGTCCCAAAATGAAATGACCCGAGAAGGGGCCTCTCCTAGTCCTTAGACGAGCCCCGGTCGTTTCTATCAGGATTTTTCTCCCGTTGATGATTTAAGGTCCGTTTAGCCATTGCAAAAAATCGATGCCCGTTTTTCGACGGAAGCCATTAGCGGGCATTTAGGAGAGCGCGTGAGGCCAAGGGGAAAGCCAATAGATCCAAACGATAGAGCCGCTGCAACAAATGAACTGCAAAAAGGACTTTCTCATTTGTCTCGCGCCACGCGCCCACCCCCTCCCCTCCAAAAGGTAGAAACAAAAGACCCTTCTCGCTCTTTTGGAGTGTCTACCGATCTTGGAAAATGCTTTCCGGGGATAATAGAGGAAATGGACTTCATTGGCTGACCCGGCCTGTCCCCCTCTCGTCTCGTCCAGTCTCGATTATGAAAGGTGGTTTCTCAAATTACAATCGGTATTGTATAGTCTGCCTATTCGAATGTCCGCTTCATTTACTTAAATGGTTAATTAACTCTTCCAAGTTGGATACTAATTAATTCAAGTTGGAATTTATATTCCACAGGGTTGCCTCAAATTTTGAGATTCAAATTCCCTGACCATTATAAGAGATTTTCCCCGAATTTTTAAGATATCAGAAGTTTATAAATTTAAATGGACTTATATTTCAGTAAAAAGGTTATTGCAATGTTGAAAATATTAGTTAAACTTTCAAGGAAATAAATGATAATCATATAATTTGTCATAGATATAGAGTAAAATTACCTTCAAAAAGTGCCAAGATAAAATGGAATTCCCTGACTTTTCCCTAAATTTTAACACATTCTTTAAAATACTTGACATTTCCCTGACTTTCTAGGCCCGTTTTTAAATTCCCTGACTATTCCCTGACGTGTGGCAACCCTGTTCCAGTATTGCACTTCACACCGGAGAATTGTTTTCGTTTTCTTAACATAACTGTCACACTCGGAAGAAATTCTATCCGTGTTTAACATTACACTTATATTTTCATCTACACGTCAGGTATTTAAGAATACGCATAGCGTTAGACTCTGTTAGCATCCTCGCGTGCGTCGTATCAAAAGTTATTTTGAATTTTAATCACAAAACGTAAACCTGGATGGCGTGCCACGAAAATTTTAAAACGGACTAAATTTCGCTGGGATGGGGTTTACAGTCAACATCTTCCCATATTATTGGTAACAAAATTTATTCTTAGTAGCACCTATAAGAGCAACACACACAAGGAGAACGCAGCTAGCCTTTAAACACGCTAACGCAGAGTTGTGTACAAATTTCATTGGACGAGTCTTTAAGCTGAACGTTTTACGGAAAAGGGGAAGACAATTTCTGAATTTTCCCCTTCCGACGCCAGCAGGCGTTAATGCGTCTAACCAATGAAAAATGTACGCAAGAAAATTCACGACTTTGGAAGGGTTGAATTCTTGTGTGGGGTGCTGTGTTTGTTGCTCCAAGTTGGCACTAATTATTATAGTCCAACAAATCCAAAGATCTAAACCAACTTCCAAATTACAATTTAAAACCTTCTTAACATATCGTTAATTTCATTTAAAAATAAAAAAGGCACGACATCTCGAAAATAAATTTCCAACACAACCTTGGTCTCTTTAAAATTTTTCCATTGGCGAAAGTGAGAGAATATTTCCCTAATGCCCCTTCCGCCATTGTATCAATATAAAAGCCATCGACGCGCGTAACAATAAAACGAGACTTTTGTCGGAGAAAGAACGGCTGAGAAGAAGAAGAGAGAACGGCGGAAATAGAGGGCGGAAGAAAAATCATTCTGGAGCTGATCCTTCGCCAGGGGGCTCCCGGATCGAACAACTTTGGAATATTAAAACCGCTTCCACCTCCTTCCTCTCTTCGACATTCTACTGACGGAAGCTGCACCTTATATATATACGAGAATCGTCAGTATCGATCGCCGATACTAGAGGGCTGTAGTGGCGTATCGAACGCAGTCGAGGGGTGGGGGAGCCAAAAAAGAGGGCTAGAAAGATTCAACAAGCGTACTCTTTTTCTGCCTCTTAAATATAAATATCGCCGTTGAAAAAATGTGACCTCAAACTCGGAGTGAACGCATCGATGATTTCTCATCCGACTCCTTCCAGCGGATAATATGATACGCAGGGGGGAGATATAGATGGGGAAACGCGAGGAAATATATGGGAAGAAAAAATGGTCGAACACAGAGGGGCCGGAGAAAGGGTGAAAAATGTTGTTGCTTTCGTTCGATGAAAAAAATTAGATTCCATCTCTACGGTTCTCCAGTTGTCAGCCGAAATGTTTTACGAAATAAATAGAAAAGTTACGGATTTAACTCAAAATGTGAGCCAGTAATTTGGAAAAAGACAAGGTAATTTGGCAATGGACGAAGTACTTACGTATACGTAATAAGTGTCAAATATTATTACATAAGTTTGACACTTCCTATTATTCACATGCAAAAGTTTTACTGAGAGCTATTCACAAGACAGAGTGCATTGTGGGCTTCGTAGCAGTTTTGCGTTAGCTTGCTAACGCGTCACACGTAGCCTTTGACGGCGCCTCGCTAGAGGCATATTTTCTTCTTGTGATGACCCGAGGTGTTACACACCGATTTTGTTCAAACTCGGGGAATTGGTAGACCTTCATGTAACTTGAAAAATCCTAAAGGGAATTTATTCAATGGGTAAGGGTTTTGCCATGGCAACGAAAAATGTTTTTGACAACATAAAATTGAAATTTTTCCTATTTAGGCCATATCGGTTCATTTTCACCCATTTGGTTCAAATTGATCAAAATGTGATCAATTTTGATTTCTTTCGACAATTTTTAATTTTTTTTATAATTTTGGTATTTTAAAACTTTTCAATTTTTTAAAATCTTTCACTTGGAATCGGTCCAAATCCCATGTTATTTTCAATAGGAAAATTTCCATTTTATGTTGTCAAAACATTTTTCGTTGCCATAGTAATACCGTTGCCCATTGAATAAATTCCCTTTAGGATTTTTCAAGTTACACGAAGGTCTACCAATCCCCCGAGTTTGAACAAAATCGGTGTGTAACACCTCGGGTCGTCTCCTTGTCAGTTTCTAGTTCTCAGTAAAATATTCCCCAAATTGACAAACTTGTAGAATAATATTATAGACTTTTGGTAATAATCAGTCAAATCATTTTAAAATCACGTTAATAAAGCAATTAATATTCAGGTGTTGACAATAACAGCGCGTGCTCTTATCTAGATTTGCGAACAGTTTCGGAATTAATCGCGAACAACGTAAAATGAAAAACAAATTTGACTTCCTGTTTACTTTAAGTAAACACCTAGGAAAACCACGCGCGAAAAAGGGCTGCAGCATAATGCCTGGTACCGCGAAAGGGTATTTAACTTCTCGCGTCCTGTTCTTATCTACACGGCGCGAATATTAATGTTCTTCGCCTCACAAAACTCGTGAATATTCGGCGTTCAAAGTAATGAAACCGGAAGCCTAAAGCCCATCCCCAGATATTTCCCATAACACTATACACCCTACTCCCATGATTGGAATTACGCGTTAAAAAATCTGTTTACTCTAGGGACTCCTCTCCATTACCCGGTAGCAATTAAAACCACGACCGAAATGGATTTTTTTGTTCTTCGCTACACGCGATAATGAAAGGCCTTTTTTAAAAAAAAAGTATTTTCATAATAGAATCGTTTATCACAAAATCCAATATTTTAATGGCAATTTCGTGAACGCTTATATCAGCCGGCGAAGCTCGGTACCAAAACGCGAGGCGTTAAAGTTAAAGAATGTTTCGCACACGATTTCCAGTCGGCCAGATATAGATTTTTTTATATACGTAAACTAAATCGAAAAATAAACGCGTGCAAAAAATACGAGATATCGAAAAGGATGCGGGTATTTTTTTTTACTTACTTCATTGTTTCGCGGGTCTAACGTGTTCTCGCGAGGGTGTGTTGCGCAACACGAAATTTTCAACCCTTATTGCTTTCCAGTCATTTTTTTTTCTTAAGCCTCGGTCGGGCCTCGGCCACTGACCGCCCCATCTAGCGGTATACATGACCGAACGAAAAAAAGTCGTGAGATAATCGTTTAAAATTTAAAGGGAATGAAGTTTGGAGGCAGGGCGATAATTTTTAGGAAACGGCCCGTTACGATTTAAATTAAAATAGTTTCGTTTCTGAAAAACGACTTCGAGCGATAATAAAACTAAATTCTGGAATACTTTTCGAATTACAAAAGATACGGCGTAAATAAAAGGAAGCGTATACAAAACACGTACGTAAGAAAGAAAATCCGCCTACGATAGCCGCTAGAAAGACGATACATTACCCATTCTTAATAGAAATATAATACAAGTCGTCTACGCTTGATTATACGCTGCGGCAGTGAATGTAACGATTGAAGGGGTTTCGGAGAGAGAGGGAAATTCGCGTTATGTCATGCATAACAGAACGTACGGCAAAAAACGAGTTTGATAAATATAAGAAGAAATGCACGGACTCGCATTTACCGCCTCCCCTTTTTCTATTCCGCGTCGAAGTTCTCATACAGAGACATTTTTTCCCCAGCACACGATTCCCGCCACGCATGTAAGCCGAGTGAAACGACTAATTTAGAAAAGTTCTTTTCTTATCACGCATACAGGTACGGAAAAAAATACGCATACCGAAGAATCCACTCAGTCTCTCTCAGCGAGATATAAAAATGCTTCTTATTTTAACCGCGAGGGGCGCCAACGAAACTGGTTTGCCCGAGTAAGCGTTTACTATCTTCTTAAGTATAAGAATAAAGAGTAAAGGAATTGAGAGGGGGGGGGGGGTTATAAAAAATGAACGAAATAGCGTAGTGGACGGAGGGGGGCTGGAAATGATACCCGTATATATCTTTTAATACAGCGCTTGCCCATTCGCGCCGATGCAAAGTTAAAATGATTGTAAACATTGTAAATTATAGGGCTATTTCAATTTAAGAGCGGAGAAGGAACAACGGTATATACGCGGTCTTGATTCCGCCAGTCGACGTAATGATCTCGGAGGAGGCGATTCTCTCTATACCTTTATCGAGATGAATATGTGGCCTTTTAGTATTAAGAGCAACGATTCAAAATGGCAGATGAGGCAGGTAGGGGGAGGGGGTTGTACTTAAAAGGGCCCGGCTAAAATGGGGTTTAGAGGATTCAGAAGTTGCCTAGGAATGTTCTCAACAGGTTGAAGAGAGGAGAAAGTGGAAGGATTCCTAAAGGGAGGAAGAGTTGGTATCGCGATTAATTTGAGACAGCACGATCTGCTACAAATGACCCAGAAAACGCTGAGTCGACCCTCGTTTCAAATAGCCACAACGAAAATGCTTACGGTTGAAGATAGCGTCCCAATTTAACCCCATCTCTCTCGAGAGAGAGAATATAGGATAGTACGTACGGTCGAGACCTCTTTTCCGATTCAGAACCTTTAAATGAAGACGGCCCATGCAGAGAGGAGGAATTTGAAGATCACAAAATCCGCCGCGAATGGCCAGTATTTTAGCGCGGTCACGTACTTGGTGGCCTTTATGGACTTCTAGGTTTAATTTGAACCGCTTCTGGTGTTATTGAGGGAGGTTAAGCGCCACAAAACGCGTATCACCACATTTTCATGGTGACTACCGAAAAAGCCTCAAATTTTTATAGGAAAAATAGGAAATTTATAGTCATTTTATAGGAAATTATAGGAGTAATATTTAGGTAAATATAGGAAATTATAAGGATGTTCAACAAATTTAAATTATAGAAATAATTTTAATAAAGTGATATTACATTTAATATGTAAACATCACAAACTTTGTGACTAGATAAATGAGTTCTAGCAGCAAATTAGTAACCATCACGCGAAATTTGAATGCTACATAAAGATTGTATTTTCCCGTGAACCTGTGCTGTGGTTGGCAGCCATTTTGTTTTATTACATATCTAACATTTAGTTAGCGGCCATTTTGATTTTTTCTTACCTAGTCTAGGGTTGGTAGCCATTTTGTTTTCCGACTTTAGACTTGATGAAAATTTCTTTTCTGACGTGTCTAGCATTCGGTTGATGGCCAAGTAGAATTTTTTGAAACCTGGCAACCCTGCTACACTTTCTAGAGTTCTAATTTTTTTTACCCCCCATTCGCACAGTAGCTAATGCGCAATAGAAACAAGTTATAAACCTTTGAATGGATTTTATTCGAGAACTTTGTTTACAAGGTAATAAGTAATATTAGACATTCAATGAGTTGGGTAGCATACTACTCAATGGGAACAATTGATAAACGTAAAGAATTAAAGATTAAAATAAACGCCCGAAAAATTATTTATTAAATAACTAGAAAATGCCTTCAGTTAACAGAAAAATAAAACTAGCAGTAAAATAAATAGTAATAAATTATTATCAATATCATATATAGTAAAATTAAACTGAACAACAATTTACTTTTTACAAATTCGTTAAACCGGATTTGAAGTTTCTAAACACATGCAATTTTTTAAATTAATATATAAAATGTGTAAAAATATTTAAATTATCATAAATGGAAGACTAAATATGTTTCAAGGTTTTAAATAAAGACAAATATTCTTGTACTAACCTGAGAACAATACTAAGATTTCAAAGCAGACGTTAACTTAAAAAAAAAGTCTACTTATTTAGAGATTTTACCATAATTTGACAAGACTTGTCAAATTAATTCCATACATTTGGTATCGAAAGTGTTTTTAGGGATGATCTTTCGGAATTTAACAATAAAAAAACCCGTTTAAACTTTAAAAGTATTGAGAGCTCTTTCAATGTGCGTCATATATTCTCAAGTGTATTCTTATTTTTCGGTTGCGAGGTGTAGAAAGTGTATCCAAAGATGAAAGTAGCTAGATAGGGTATTATAATAGAAAGTTGACTTAGGGTCATAAATAAGCTCTTTCTGTTTATTGCTCTCTGTCGTGAAAGGTACTCTCTCGGAGCTCTCTCGAAGCTAATGTCTGCGTTGAAATCTTCGTATTGTTCTTAGGTTAGTACAAGAATATTTGTCTTTATTTAAACCCTTTAAAAATATTTCCTCTTCCATTTATGATGATTTAAATATTTATACATTTGTTGATAACAATTTATTACTATTATTTTTTTCTGTTAGTTTTATTTTTCGGTTAACTGAAGGCATTTTCTAGTTATTTATTAAATTAATTATTTTTCAGGCGATGATTTTAATAGAGTTAGTATAATTAAATGTTTAATATTTTTATTTAGTTTTTACAATGTTGCTAACTCAATTGATTTTTTATTGAAGTTATTTTAGTCACCGTTACATTGATTTTCGTCTAGCAAAGTTGCTCGTCTATGATTAAATATATTCATAATATTTGTAAGTAAAATATATTAATTAAAATTAATGCATCTTAATTAAGTTTGGAACTTTTGTAAGATTTACAGATTTATGTAATGTACCAGTATATTTCATGAAATTTTTATTTGTTTAATACTTTTTGTCTTAATATTTTAACTAGTAATATTTAACAAGCGTTAATATAAGTGTTGGTTTTCTATTTTGGGTTTCTTGATAATATAAATACAAAAAAAGACTTATGCATTATAAATAATATATTTATTTATTTTCAGGCGTTAGGTACCTGGATATTTTTATTGATCAAGAACCTAATGTAAGTAATTTATACTTGTTCCTTATACACAAAATAAAGTAACCTAATTAATAGTTAATTATTATCCCATATACATTTTTCGGATTTCCATATTTCAACTAATGCTTTTTTCATATATTATTTCGAATACCTTAATTGATTCTCAAGTACACACCATAAATGTAATGAAATAATTATAATTTCCATAACGCTATATATTTTTAGCATTAATGTTATTTTTCCATTGCTACCGATAAATGGCATTTAGTCTAAAGTCAGAAATCAAAATGGCCGCCAGCCCTAGACTAGGTAAGAAAGAAAAAAACGAAATGGCCGCCAACTAAATGTTAGATACGTAATAACACAAAATGGCTGCCAACCACACGGCAGGTTCACGGGAAAATTCTAGCTTTATGTACATAGCATTCAAATTTCGCGCGATCATTGTTACCAGCCATATGCCAGAACCAACAATATAACACTACTAAATGTATTTAAGTATGCATAATATTCTACTCTCATTTTAAAACACAAGTCAGAAGTAAAAGACAATGAAATTAGTGCTTTAATAAAACGTTGGCTGTTTTAGAGCGCCTTCTATCGAAATTTTAAAACTATATTGAAAGAAAAGTGCGTAGTACGAAAAATATATTGAAATATAGTAAAAATTGACAAATTATAGGAAGTGTGGTCACCCTGCATTTTTTAATCCTAATCGTAAGGAATTGATTTTAGATAAACTTTACACGTTTTCTGACCCTTAGTTTAGTTGCAAGATTTAAGTGTTAATTCGCTTTCTGTTAATATTATCAATAAATCTTATCAATTAGAGTAATAATGTGATAAACCCCTCCTAGAGACAAGCAATGCTTATTTAGGAGGGATCAAACTGTGTAATTTTATAAACTAAAAAATAATCATTTGTTACCTTAAAGTGTGTGATACAAATTAAATAAAAAATAAATAAATAAATAAATAAAATAAATAAATATTGGCATTTGAAAATAATTGATTTTACTTCAACAATGAATATTTAAGGGGAAACGCTAAGGTCGTGGTTCTCATTGACAATTTTAAGCGTTTAAAATTTCGCCAAGTTAATCGTTAACGTATTTTAAAAGAACTAACTATAGTAAGTATGCCACAGTAAGTAAGTTTGTTTTCTTAAGAAAGCACGTCAATCGTGTGTAGCTCCTCCTTTAAAGAGCGGGACCATAGGAAAATGATAGTTGAATATTGAATGGGTTAAATAAGTTCATGGTGTAGCGTACGGTGTTTCTGGGCCAAATAAAACATTCATACAACTTCGTCACCTGGAATTTCGACACAACTGTCGAAATTTTATTAGTCGCAACCGAAACGCTCCTCTGGTAGATTCTCAGACTGAACTTAAACACAACCGTCAAGCTAAATTAATTTCTTTTGTGGCGGAATAATATTTTAATTGGATTATTTGGTGTCTCTTTCCGCATGCAAAACGAAACTTAAATGATTTGGTCGTAAACAGAGAGCAAGGAACAAAAGCGGCATTATGACGGTCCAGATAGAGATGAGACGATGGGGATTTGAATCAACGCAATACGTGTATACACATTAATATTCTATTCAAAAAGGGGACCGCCTAACAAAAGTCTATTCATTTTGCATAACTAAACAATTCCCGAATAAAGCTAAATGTCTCCCTTACGAAAATAGTTGGAATTCTACGGGTACGAATTTTTGCTGAAAATTGAAAATTTCTCGAGCAGGGCATTTAAGAGCGTATTTAATAAATGCTTCGGGAGAAATAATAAATCAAATAATCAGCTAGGCTAATACCCAAGGCACCACCTTAGGCCTAAGTCGTCAAGCGACTTTTGAAGCCTTTTATGACTACGTTGAGACATGCTCGGTCGAATATTCACGAGGAGGGAGAAAACCAGTCACCAGGGTCAGTTTCTGGTAACCAATCAGATGCCGGACTGATTTGTTTTTTTTTTATGGCAAAGGGACCACGAGGGGGATTGGGAGTTCCGTTAAAAATTGTCTCAACACCGTCATTCTCCTAAAAATAGAGTTGTTAATTTTCCGCAAATCAGTGGATTCAGTGACAGACAATTAAAATTACGTATTTCACGTAGTTAATAAGCATTTTTTTTTGTACTTTTCAAAAGTATTGCCCTATTTAATATTTGAATAGCGACTTGAACAAATTTACTATTTAAATAAGGACTAAAAGACAAACGATATTTAAAAAGTGCACAAGAACAGATTTTATTTGAAAAGATAAAAATGTTACAACCCGACTATTTTCGGCATCATTATCGCACCGAAACTAGTCGGGATATAAAATTTATCTTTTTAAATAAAATCTGTTCTTGTGCACTTTATAAATATCGTTGTCTTTTAGTCCTTATTTAAATTAGTATATGTTCCTAATTTTGAATGGGCCCCTAGCTATGCCACCGACTTAGGGAGAGCCCTCAGGTTGGGAAAATGTTTCGTAAAGAAGTTTATCAAGAAAAAAAACGAAATATTTAGAGTTAACAAATTTAAAGCTTCCCCCCTCTAATTCGACTCCTTCGGTACTCCCCTGTCTCTCCATGGAAGGGATAAAACTAAATCGTGGTACCCACGGATCCTTACAACTGTCATTCTCCCTAAATATAAATGTTGGAACCAAGAATATATTAAACAATGTTATACCACCCTAATTTTTTGTTAAACTTGGCCTCCTCTCTGCTCAAAAGTGAAGCCGAAAAGAAACACTCAATATAAAAGCTAGTATAAAATAGAGCTACAAATCCTATAAAGTCGAATTTCGGAATAACGTTTTCCTCTTTTTAGTGAGGCAGAGCTCGCATAAACTTTAGCACACAGAGCATCTGTTATAAAAACTTTTATTCGCAGTATCGAAGGATGCTACTATACCGAAGTGGGCGAAATCTGCAAGAAACCGGGAGATGGGTGGTCATTTTAACTTTCTTTTTAGCTTGGCTGGTGAAGAAAGGGATCTAGCTTCGGCAAAGCTCCATCCATCCTGTGGATAAAATGCAAAAGAGCTTTCGATAATAACCAAGCCAAAAAGAGGGAGCCACGAGAGGAAAGAAACATTTGAATAAAGGGGGGGGGGGGGCAGACCGAGCAAAAAGGAACAGCGCCGCCTCGCGGGGGAGAGACTCTTTCGAAACTTTCCCATTTTATCCCGATGTACCCTTGTTTTTTTGGTTTATGTGCAAATTTATTTTTAATTTTTAGAAGGAAATCAGAAAGCGATTTTTCGTTGAGTTCTGCGGATGGGTCGAATGTAGGGAGCTCGGAAAGTTTCCCTCTATTTTCTGAAACTAACAAAGTATAGGTAATAAAAAAAATCATAATTTTCAAGTACCAAAATCGAATTTTGTTTAAATATCGTACATAACGTTAAAACCGAAAGAAATGAAACTAAAAATAAAACTTTGTTTTACAGAGGCATATGCAGCTGAATTTTTGTGAGCTTCTCGTGTTTGCGTTAATTTCAAATTTAATTTTCAAGCATGAAACGATTAAGGACACAGCTTCTACAATGTCCCATTGTATCATACCTTTTCAAACGATATTTTTTTTGAAAACAGTACCAACATGATAAGAACCACCTAAATGTTAATAAATATTCTTAAATCTATCGACTTTTATTGCCTATAATTCAGGTAACCGGGTTTAATGCCACACGAGCCAACAGCTCCCTACACTTACTATTACCGTTAACCTCTACAAACCATGTTGATTTCGAGTATAAAAATATAAAAATTGGGGGGAAAAATGAATCTTTCCTAAAATTTAAGGTTTTCAATTCCGTAAAATACTCGATGTCGGAAGACGGACTTTGATGTCTGATACAGGATTACAGGTAAAAAGAAGAGGCGCGATTTTGAAGAGCTTGGAAGAAGAAGAAGAGAGATGTCAAACAAGGGCGCTTTTCCGCGGGTCGCACTCTGTCGGCGTGGCAGCCAACCGCCGAGTACAATTTCCGGAGTCCCCAAATGTCGCGACCCCTAGAGCCTTTCACCCGCCACCTCAATCTGAAGAGGCCAAATCTAGGTGGACCCCAGAAAGAAAGGCGGGGGGGGGGGAGGCACCGCCCGAGGCTATAGGTGGCTCTCCTCTACGCGACAAAAAGAAAGCGAGCGAGCCCGTATAAACGGTTTACCGTATAGCCAGGATAGCTTTATTTTCTTTTATCCCTATAATGTCTTATTTTTGCCAGAGACCCTGTCCGCCGTGTAAGTCGCGATTCTAGTTACATTTATCGAAAGCTTCTGGCTCCCCAGCACTCCGTCTAGGATACATCGGGGACTGAGCCGGGACGATGGTCTTAAAAAGAGATTAATCCAGCTACTTTGCCAAAGACACACAAACACGCGACGACGCCGGGTGCCTTTTATATAAAAAGCCATTAGGAAGAACAGCAAAATTCACTCAAACAAAACGTTACCTAACAAGAGCAAATACCGTCCCCATTCCCACATAGAGAAAACTTGCCAAAAAGTACGTTTCCTACTTGTTTTCTTATGTTTGGACGAATCTTTTCGTAATCGAAAATCTAATCGAAGATAAAACTTTTTATATCTAAGACTTTAAGTGTCAAGTGTCTTCTCTAAGTTGCCTTTATTTAAAGAACTTCTATACAGGGTGGGTTGTCGCGAAATTTTCGAATTCCCCGACTTTTCCCTTAAGGAATTAAATAATAATAATGGAATTTGTCACAGAACTACAGCAAGATTATCTTAAAAAAATTTTGAAGATAGAATTGTATTTGGAAACTTTTAAAGCCAATTTTCAAATACCCCGACTTTTCCCTTTATTTCCCTGACCCGTGGCAATCCTGCTCTATAGTTAGTGCGTGGATTAGCTTAAAACCGATCTATTAACATCAATTAAAACTAAAAGTTCTTGTAACCACGAAAAAAAACCACCTACATTTGGAACATAATCCCAATTAAACTACGGCCACCTTGCTCCGGTAAATAGCAATCAGTTCCATTCGTAGCGAAGCTTTGAAAATAATAAAACCAAAACGGAATTTAAATCCAATTAATTATTCAGGAGCGTGTCTAAATTTAATTAATCGTTAATGCCGCGCGTATTTGGGAAAAGGGAGGAGGGGACGGAAACATTGGAGCGCCCTAAATACGACATGCTTTTTATTGTTACCGAAACAGAGCGGTCAGTGACTAACACGTCTGTCGGCGCAGACTGTACCCACATTCTGGCGTCGAACCCAACCGTCAATTCGCCTGGCGTACGAAACGAGGGGTATTAAGCCCCCACGTCAGTCTCCTTTCTCAGTCACCCCCACCCCACCCCACCGAAATTATACTTAATTAGCATAAGAGATTAGCCTAAACCTCCGTTAATTCCGCCCAAATGTTTTTGCTGCCATCCTCCCCACTTTTCGCGCGAAAATAAAAAAAATAAAAAGAGCTCAAAACATTTCCGAAGCTTTGCATGGTAATTTCTATTAACTCCTCGCTCGACGCTGGAAAAATTCGTTCTTGCTAAAACAAAGAGGGGGGGAGGTGGAAGTTGAAAGGGGGGGGGGGAGCAGATAAAAATTGAAGATGGAGAAGGAAAAAAGTCTGTCTGCTGCCGGGACTTGATAGTGGAGTCGACAAGTTTTTGCTCCCCGACACGAAAAAGATTTTGCCAGAATAATATTTGCATAAATAAACTTGCAAATTTTCTCTTCTTGGGCAAAAAAGTTCTTACAGTATAGATGCGTTACGTCTCTATCAGCCCTTACATCGACGGCGCTAAGGGTCTAATCTCTCAGGCGAATCTACTTTTGAGAAGGCTGGCTTATGAAAGTACACTCTATGGTTTCAAAATTCGCATTTTCGTGGGTATTTAGAGACTGTCGTATGAAATTATAAAAATTACAAGGTTCCATTCTTAATAAATTTAGAAATTATGACCCGAGTGTAATAGTTAATTTTTAATTAACTTTTAGGTAATTAGCCTATTTTGGTATTAAACGCATTTCAAAATATTGAATTTGAGTGAAATTTTTAAGTGAAGTAAATAGCATAAATAAACCAAATATTATTAATAGTAGCCATGACTATATTCGTAAATGGATTTCTAAGCGACGCTGAAAGTCGCCTCAACAGTGTAAATTCTATTTAAATTAAATTAGTAACATAATAACAATAAGTATGGCACTTCCTATTGCTTAAATGCTAATTTTCTAACCGAACTTTTTGCGGCACTGATACTCTCTTCAAGCTGTGACTTGGACTCGCGACGTACCGTTTTGATAAAAATTAAAGCCTAATATCGGAGAGCACGTTCTGGAGTCGCGAGGCGCTTTGGCTTTGCCTGCGAATCATGCGTTATAAATAAAACATGAGCTCGTGGCGCGTAGAAACCAGATATTTCGGCTTAGCGAAAGTCTCGCATATTTTAGACACTAGAGGGCTCTGTGCTGAGAAAAAATCTTGATTACGCAATAACTATGAAAATCAGTTTGGTTGTAAATCTCGTTAATTGTCATACTTATTGTTATTATGTCACTTATGTTATTACTAATACTAAAATCAGAAGTTAAATGTATTTTTCCTATAATACAAAATAGTTCCCAATTGATCGATTATCACATATTGGAAGTAAAAGAGCATAATTAAAATTAATGGTTAAATAAAACTTTCCAAGCCTTAATACCAACCTACACCATCACACACTATATCCAACGTACACACGCACAAAACTCTCGATACAAACGCCAGTAAAAGTGGTTCCAATTCAGATACGCGGTATATAACGCGACTTCTCATTTCTGAGGGAATCGAACCAATCAATAACGTAAATATATGGAAGATGGTTGGAGGGTGGAAGGGAGGGAGGTACAAGGTATAAAAGGCACGCGCGCGGGCTTCGAGTCGGTTGACTTTGCAAGCTCGTTTTGGGAAGATGAAGGGCCGAGATAGAAAAGGCAAAATGAAATTATCACGGCGCAGAAAAAAAGGGTCCCAAGTTTATTGCTAATGACTCTGACCCTGTTAGAGCCCGTTTTGGCCGCTCCGAGCGCTCTTGTCGGTCTCTCCTCTCCCTAATTCCTTCGCCAAACAGAGCCATTCCGTCTTACAAGCTTTCAATTATATGGATATCGACGAGGAGTCTCTCGGAATGAGAAATGGGGAGACTGCAGCCAGCCACGGCAGGGCAGAGCGGGCCAGGCAGGCAGGCAGTTGGAAGAGCCAGCGAGGAAAGCCCCCCGGAGTCTATAAAATATGTAAAAAGCTTTCGGATGAGGTAATTAAGGGTGCTAAAAAAGCCAATGGGAATAAATGGGGAGAAAATGGACTCGGCGTCGGCTGCGCCTTCCCCGGAAATCGAACCGTCGGAATTTTATTAAAATCTCATTATGACTGCTGGATGGATCGACGGACGTGGAAGCTGACGCTGATGGAGCCAGTCGGCACCAAAAAAAGGCGAAGGGAAATCCAATTGCAAAGAGTTCTATCAATTGAAATAGTTTTCGAATAAAGCGTTTGTAATGAATGTTAAGCGTTTTATGAATACCAAAATCACGGCCAAGTGAAATGATAGATATTACCGTGACCAATTGAAACGAGGAACGTACTCGGGTTTATACAATCAACATTTAATTTTATGTGGTAGGGAATGGATCCAAAATGGCCGAAAACAGCAGTCAGAAACTCATTTTGCCCCGAGTGCTAAATATAATTTTGCACTTTGCGAAAACAGATTTTGTTTACATTTTTGGCTCGAATTAATAATAAATTAATTCAAAATCTTAATATCCTAAATTTCGTTTGTTGATTTTATTCCGAAACTCTCGTTAAAATTGCGAAGTAATAAAGGACAATATAAATCAAGTAAATGAAATTTTAAGTTTTCGTTTCGTATTCGAGGAAGTGAAACTGAAATTAATAATAAGCTTTAGGCGAAGCTACGTACACTCCAAACCTGGATATTAAGTCTCGTAAGTGTCTTTCAACATGCGATAACCTTCGGAACGCGTTAAATTCCTTATCTCTAGGCACCAAAGTGCACATGGATGCCCAAATCCGCTTTGAAACACGCGAGACTAAAGGGCGCTGGCACCAGGTTAGTCCGAAGAGTTCATACTTTAAAACCAATCAAAACGGAATACAAGGGCGCGTAGCTTCGGAAGGGGGGATGGGGGGGAATGATGGGGCAAAGAGCGCGCTAACGCCCCCTAGCGAACAAATATTTATCATTCATTTCGTCATTAACGAAGGGATTCCGAGAGAGTTCGCCTTATTATAATTAATAATCTACCATTCCGTCGCTATCCCGTCGGCGTCCGTCGCGGCATTGTGTAAAGGGTGCATCAGACGCATCAAGTCCGCTTGTTAGGCGCTGCAAATCCCCCGTTCCTGAGGTTTCGCGATTCGCGACTCGCAAAGCCATTAAAAGACGCGCTCGAGCGCTCACTGCCGCCGCCACTTCATTCCGCGGAGGCTTTCAAGTTCGCTATTCGTTACATGACGAGGGGGGGTTCATGGGAATAGTCGACGACACAACGTTAACGCGCTCTCCCCGTATTACCCCCCCCCCTCCCCGCGACAACGCTGTTTAAAGGTAAGCTCGAGTCCCTTACTCCCCCATCACCTATACGCCCTTTCTATAACATTCTCACTCGAGAAAATTCCTAAAGGGCAACAAACATCAGCGATATTCCGAACGAGGGGAGCTTAACATGCCCGCCTAATACCGCTTTAAACACGTACAGCCTCCGAGAATATATCTTTCCTAGCAACGGTTGCTAAGGATCTCTCTCCATCCACCCTGCCGCTGTACTTCTTCATCCTCCGCTATAATCCCAGAGTCATCCTCTCCGTCCACTTTTCCTTTCATACTCGTGGGCGTCGCTTTTTGGCAGCGCGACTTCTCGAAAGAGCGTCCGTTACATTCCTGACTTCTCGATGCGAGAAGTTAAGAGCGAGGATCAGCGGAGGAAAAATGTGTTGCCAGGGATGAAGGAACGAGCCTTAAGAATGATAAAGGAGTATACGCGCGGATTTTTACGACTGCTATGAATATAAAACCAAATTATTCCAATAAAAATAAAAAAAACACGGGCCCGTTGCTGGCCCGCCGCGATATCTCGCCAATACATACATCAAGAGACCGTTTTCTCATCCGCGTACAACCGGAGAGAACGAGAGAAGGAAGAAAGAATGATATCACCAGCTTTTCCGAACGAGCTTTTCGCCTCCTTTTATTAGGCACAAAAGAGCGTTATTTCCAATACTTATGGTAAAATCCTCTTTGGTAGCTCGATAAGTAAGACGGGCTAAAAATTTCCCAAAAAGAAATAACAGAAATCCAAAATAATTTCCTTTTTCACTAACAAGGATACTACCCGAGGTGTTTATCTCCGATTTGGTTCAAACTCGGGTGGTAAGTAGACCTTCGTGTAACTTGAAAATCCCTAAAAGGGTGGACAAGAATGGGCTTTCGTTTTGCCATGGCAACCAAAAATGTTTTTCACAACTTAAAAACTGATTACTCGTATTTACCCATTATATGTATATTTACTCATATTTACCAAAATTGACGTATATTGGTCCAATCGTACCAGATTTAGCCATGATCTGAATTACGTATCTATTTGATGAACCTTTTTCATTTTTTTGAAAAATATTGTTAATATGTTAATTTTCATAGATAAAATCAGTTTTTAAGTTGTGAAAAACATTTTTGGTTGCCATGGCAAAACGAAAGCCCATTCTTGTCCATCCTTTCAGGGATTTTCAAGTTAGATGAAGGTCTACTTACCACCCGAGTTTGAATGAAATCGGAGATAACCACCTCGGGTAGTCTCCTTTGTAAGTGATTTTATACGGAGAATCCACCTTGAAAATAATCAATACGAAGATAAAGGGAACTTAAATGTTTCCAAGTTTCGCGCGCTTGTAAGTAATTTTTATAGGTTGTAAACTCCTCAACGCCGTAAAACGATAGAGCCGTTCCGAATTTGCGAGCTGTAGCGTATAGCTTTTCTCGGTCGATAACGAAACGGTTGGCGCAAACTAATAGCGGAAGAGAATGGCCGAGCAGCATCGTCAAAAAGCAACTCGAGTAAATCATAGTTTATTTGCGCTGAGATTTATGCCACTAATTTCGGAATGACCAATAAATTGACCGTAACGGCCGGCGCTTCGGATATAAAGGCGCTAAAGGTATACGGCCCTCCGTGTTTACGCCGTAAAATATTAGGTCAAGCGCTTACCAAATTAATCCCCTTTACCACCTTAAAACTGCGCCCAAAAATAGCTTGTCTAACTTGTCATAAACTTTCTCTTTAATCTAAGCCTCGTTTGGTATAAGAATCTAGAAAATGGCTTCGGCTTGTAGCCAAAAGGGCCGCCTTATATATATTCTCCCTTATTGTTCCACCGAAAGAACAAATTCCCGACCAAAGCAAAGTTTATTTCTTAACGGCCGACTCGCTTCCCGTTACCGGTAATGTCTTTATGTTAGGCGTAAATGTTTACACGTGATAAAAATCGAGAACGTGTTTTTTCTAATAATGAGACTATTTAAATTCGAATTTCCGCGAAAATGGTGTTTTGATAGGCCAAATTGGCGAACCGTTAACGACAATGAGAATGTCATGAATACGAAAATTTCTCAGAATCTAGATTGAACTCTTTAAAAGAGAACTTGAAAAAGAACCGTATTGAAATTCAATATAAACTAGGCAGAAACGTGTAACACGGCGTTGTAAACATTTTCCTTTTACGTGAAAGTACTTTCCGAGTATTAGAAGGGCATTGTAGCGTGAAATTAAACCGAATAGCAACGCGTTGTACCTCGATATACTTTTCGGAAGAAAACAAACAAACTTGACGAAACTTCGAGAGCGCAGGCAGCCAACAGAAATGATCAAATAGCGTCGGATCAAACTGGGAGGAGACGCTGTCTTATAAACCGAGAGATATTTCTCCGCTTTCGTACAAGGGCAAAAATGATGAAAAGAGGCACGAAGGGGGAGGGGGGAAGGTTTCTAGAAGCAGCGTGTCGTTGCGTTCGTCGATGGCGTGCTGGGGCCAAGAGGCTTAGCGAGATCGCCCACCGAAATCTTAACGGTAGGAAGGAAGACGCGGTTCTATTTTTTTGATGGTTCTTTTCTTCCTGGTCCCTAAATCCTCAGAGGCCAAATCCCAAAAATTAGGAGTTGTCTATGGCCGACTCGAGCCACGGATACTACCGTTGCCTGAAATTGAGCGAAGGAAGACCCCAAAAAAATAAGGTATCGACGTTTCGACGACCCGGGTGCGCGGTTGAAGGTCAGACCTTATCGTCATGGATGCGATTAAAGGATTTACCGGAGTTACCCGCCCGCCACCACGGCTTTCAAAATGCGCTCTGGAAGGCCAACTTGCGTACGAGACACTGAGAACCAATCACGTTACGGAATTTTTCTTTATATATAGTAACGTAGTCTTCGCGAAAGAAAGACTAACGGGATAAAAATAAAAATTTAGTTTTCACATTTGTGATTTTGATCTTCAAAAAATAGAAATTTTTAACAACTATAGTGGATCTTCCAGGTTGCGTTCGATGGGGGAGCTTTGATTAGAGACGGAATCGTGTAAGGTTAATCTTCATCTCTGTAGTTGTCAATTTAATTCTGATCGTCACAAAAAACGTGGGTTGCTAAATTGTCTTGCTAGGTAAATATATGATATTTCCTTTTTATGTACTAAACAGGGCTGATACTCAAATTCATAACTAATATTAGTGGAAATAGTAACTAGCCTCTTCCAAAATAGTAACCAAAAAGTAACTAAGAAATAACTTAAAAACAGGAATTTACAGTAAAAATCACAGATTATTGCTTAAACAAATTGCAATACTTTAAGTATTTGCTAATTAGGAACTTTACTATTTTACGTAAATTTTTACTTTTATTTTATATCCCGCTAGTTTTGTAACTAAAAAAGCCTACCTTCGTTACGAATAAAAGATATTGTTATAAGACGGCGTTTCTGATTTCTATGGGCAGTACTAAAATTAAATATGGTAAAATATTTTTTCGTAGAGATAACCTAACAAATTTCAAAATAGAAACTTTAAGTAACCAAATTAGACTAAATATTAACTTTTAGTAACTGATTTAAAAAAAGTAACTTTTAGTTAAAAAAGTAACCCAGTATCAGCCCTGCTACTAAATGACAATAAAAAAATTTCTTTATATTTAGATAATATTATTACGTTGAGACGATTTTTAGCGTTGTCATGCTGAAAAAACTGCTTCCGCTAAATAAATACATTCTTTCCGCAAATTAAATTAATTTGTTTGAACTACAGTCACGCGAGGTAGTACAACAATACATGTACAATTGATCACGATCCGATGAAATACCAAGAATGAATTAGCTATATTTTACTTAACAAAAAGCCTCTAAACATATACTAAAAAAAATCCCATCGTGATGTATAAAGAAACGTTGATAAAATAAACAACCACCACCACAAATCAGGATTTTCTGGTAATAGCTTGGCGAGCGGGTTTTACATAATTTCCCGGCCGCAAAGCCGTCACGCGACACCACAGTCATTAATAGAGCTTCCGCAAATGCAAGAAGGGAAAAAGAGCGGCGACAACATTACGAGAAAAAATATAAAACAGTAGCGAGGCCTTCCAAAAAAAAGAGTTGATCTATAAATAAACATCCCGATAGAAATATTGATCGGAACGCGAGGGGTAAGTGAAGGTAATAGGCAACGCGAGCCGAGGAAGAGTTTCTGAGCGCCCACACGGAGCGACGCCACCAATTTTCAGCTTTCCGAACTTTATCCCCAACCCCTACACCCGTCCAGCGTAGCAGCGACACACTCCTAACGAGTCCAAGCACGCGTTCTCTTCCCTGCAAAGCCCGGAAATGTCGACCGAGGCAAAGGGGGTGCGGCCGTGGAAGTAATATAGGCCTTAGTATAACCTAGTCGCTGCCCTCCCCCCTCCTTTTTCCTGTCGACGAACGCGACCTCTATTAGAGAACGCGTGAAATGGAAAAGGCCCGAAATATTATAAGGGGGCGTACGGCCCCGGCGCTCTAATGGCATTCGATAAAAACTAATTTGGGGAGAGCTCTATGGAAGATTTAACAGTCAATAGATTTTCGTATGTTTATAGTTTCCCCGGGTTCCGAGGTAATTCGCATTGTGAGAGCTCGTCCGAAAGTATGAAGGGCAATTTTGGGCGCGAGAATTTTTAACCCTTTATCGCCGGGGAAACCACTCTCCGCGGAGGCACGAGAGCCCGGCTGAGTCACGAATGGCGCGCGAATACCGGCGGCCATCTCGAGTGGCCAAGGATTATCTCCTTTCCAGATTTGCCTCTCTCGAATATTAATAGCGCGAGTGCTACAAAACGGGGGCGCTTAGACCCCGGCGGGGTTACGACGTGCTGGAATTGTTTATAGACCAATTTGGCGGCCTATTACCAGTTCATATTTTCTCCGATTAAACGCAATACGCAATGAAGTAAACTAAATTACAGTTCAAATATTAATGCGATATTTTAGTAGTACCAATAACAAATTAATTTGTGGTAACTATTGGCTACACTAGTGCAACACTTTCAGCTAGTGTTGAACGAAAACGAACAATTTAAGCGCAGTGTACCGCGATAATATCTACACTAAAAAAAATCTTCGGAAAAGATTTTTGACACGAAACAGCGGTTTACGAAATTATTTCACCACGAGGGGCTGATCACTCCCCGTAATCGGTGTACAAGCCTGTAGCTTTGACTGCACTAAAATGATTACGTAAGTGAGTACAGATTTAGCACTACCAAAGGCTGTACTCATTTTCATATTTATGTAATCGGTGTACAGATTATCAGAGAGTGGTTAGCCCCTCGTTTCACCACTACAAAAGGGTTTTGTATTTTTAATCTAATCTATAAATTTTATTAATTAATGAAACGCGAAAGTGTTTAGCTTGAAATTACACCGATTTTGCTTACTTACAATATTCCTAACAGACGTTAGACCAAAATAAAAATTAAGAATTGATTATAATTACACTGAAATTTAGAAAGGAAAAAACCACAATTTGTGCTAGTAGCGCGTAGTACACCAGAAAAACACTAGGAATTGAACTTATCGATACACAATATCATGAGTCATGTACAAGGTTTGTACCGAGACCGCATAACAGACCATGTTGTTAAAAAATACATTTAAACAAAAATATGTAGGACACGACGAAATAGACACGTTCTACGTAATAATTTATGGTTTTTGGTAGGATTAACTTTGTCAGAGTTGCCATAAAATTTCAGATTCAAATCCTTCACTATTCCGTTTTCTTTTACCATTTTAAGAGATCTTTCCCAGACTTTTTAAAGCCAAAATTTTTATTTTATATTTTGCTTTAATTAGAAGTTAATTTAAACGGACTTGTATTTCAGTAAAAAAGTTATTGTAAATTTTAAAAAAATTAGCCAAACTTTCAACGAAATAAATGATAATCATAGAATTTGTCATAGATCTAGAGTAAAACTACCTTCAATAAGTGTCAAAAGTAAATTGAATTCCCTGACTTTTTCCTGACGTTTTACAAATTCTTAAGATTCCGACCTTTTTAGGCCATTTTTAAATACCCTGGCATTTCCCTGACGTGTGGTAACCCTGGATAGTTTAAAATAAATCTACAAATATCTCTGTTGATATAACGAAAACACCCGTCACACGGCCAGTGAGAATCATTAAAGCAACATAACTTCGGAGAATACGTTAATTCCAAAAATAAAAAACGCTCAATGAGAAACAAAATGAGAGACAAAATCATCCAAGCAACGAGCGATTCTAGATAATTAACGAAAATGAAAAAAGGGCAGTTACAACGGAAAAGAAAAAACGTGTCTGAAATTGGATAAACTCCATCGAGGACACGCCGGAATTCCCCGGCATCTCAGAGCGGAGTCAGTTTATTTGCGCGCTTTATTCACTCTTTTTCGGACAGACGCGGGAGAACCTGAGCAAAAAAAGTGCCTGGAAAATAGCTCGCCAAGAAAGCATTTAACAAAAACAAACGAAAAAGTAATTTGTAATTCGCTATCTGCAGGAATTGTATTCCCGCATTTGAGCGGAAAGAGAGAGACAGATACACTAATTGACTTCCCATTTCGCCCCCTTCCCACCACCCCCCAGAGCCAGTTTGCTAGAGAGGCGCTTCTACGACTTCACAGCCTGTACCCCTACCTCCCCTTTCGCTTTCACCGTTCGGTAATTATGAACTCGCCGGCACTTCCATTCTCCGAGGAACCAACCCTTTTGGCCGCGCAATTTTCTCGGTATCGATACGCCGCCGACTAGTGCAGTCGAATTTCCTTCAATAATGGTAAGTCATTATACAAAACGAGTTAGAAAGGTCGCCGAGTTTATCTCGGCACTTCCAATCCTTTGTTTATAGACTGGATTTCGTTGCGAGATTCCGCTCTAAACACTTCCCTTAATGGAAAGAACAATAACGTTGTCGGAGCTTTACACTGTCCAAGTTATTAGAAAGGTTAAGACAACCCTCTTAGACGCGTAGGCGTAGCTAGATCGCGTTCAATCTACAAGACTCCATCGTCCTACAAGTTCTTTCTACGCGTTTTCGAAGGCTGGCTTAACCCGTACCACCATACGTCCATTAGTGAAAGTGTGGGTTTTAATGCGAAGGGTCAGACATTCGCGAAATTTGCTTCAGGATTTTGAATTCCAAAATTATTTCCCAAATCCGAAACAGATTAAGATGTTAGAGCATGATTTTCGTGTTTACAGTGTTACCTAAATGTAACTTTTTTAGAGTGAAGTCCATGTCAGTGGCAAAAAGTGGCAAATAGTGACTAATAATCAGTAAATGCATTTAAATGATGTAAATAATATCTTTCATATATGTATCATCACTTACATGTGAGATAATGTTTCAGTTTTACACAAAAGAACCATTAAAAACACCTTAAAGATATAGATGATTTAAAACTCGGGAAAAATCGTTGCAAAATAGCCAAAAGAAATAACTATAATTCAGTTATTGCTCCAAACCTCGCAACTAATTCAGTATATCTCAGGAGGACCACAGAATATTTTTAATTCCTTTGAAGAAATTATAGGAAATTTATCAGTGAAATATAGGAAAATATTTAGGAAGAAAATTGGGGGAAAAAAGGAAGAAATGGGAGAAAATTAATAATACAATAAGAGAAAACGGTTGTCAAAATTATTTAAAGAGGGAATAACATTCAAAATAAAGTTGATAAGCAATAGAAATAGTCGAAAACTATCGGTAAACCGTAATCGAAATAAGCATCTTTAAAAACTAGGACACAATGAAGACTTCTAAGGGTATAATATCCACTATTTAAATTTCTTCAGACGTTTGAGTTAAAATATAGGGTATTATAGGAAATTTAATGAAATTATAAGAGAAAATGAAAATACGTTAAATTATAGGGAAAATTAGGAAATATAGGAACTTTGGTCACCATTTTGTCTAAAATAGCACAAATATATTTTTTCTTTATGTTTTTTATATTAAAATTCATTATTTGCCACTATTTGGCATATTAGCCAGTAAAAGTATTATTCGCCATGTTGGTATTTACAACTTTTCACCACATTGACACCTGAAATTTCCCACTTAGAAACATTGCGTGTTTATTACCGAAATAGGCTGGTTTTTGAGATTTAGATATTTTTAATAAATTAAAATATTTTTTTTTACTAAGCGTACGGGGTTAAAAGCAAGTTACTCTAGTAATGGAATTCTGTTTTCACCTACCGCTGATAATAACCTTTGGCTAGAAATAGACCCTTCCAAACGAGAGATGAGAGGGGAAAATGTTCACGCTTGGTGTTTATAATTTACTACCGCGTTGAATGTAACGCAATATCCTTCCCGCGAGCAAAAATATGTTGGTGGAAAACCTAATAAAAAAACCTTGAAAAAACAGCCTGGCGGTTTTGAAGAAAAAATCAAGACGAGACTGAGTGAAGGGGGAAGGGGGAAGGGGTTTGGTGGGACGCGCGGCGGATTGATGTTGGAGGAGAGGGTGTCCTTTCCGGAGGGCGTTATTTTGACAAAGGGCCCTAGTGCAGCGCGCCCGCTCAGAAGAGAACGGCAGCCAGCCAGCTCTAATCATATCAAGCTCAACGTCGGACAAAAGAATGAGAAAAATGTAACCGAATATCCTCGAGCAGCAGCCACAGAGAAGACTCTTCCTCTTCCCTTATAAACTACCGTCTTCAGAAAAGACACTGTAAGAGCGATAGATAAAAACAAGACAGGGTTGCCAAAAAACCGGCTTTTTTAAAAATTGAAAAATCCAGTATGGTTAAAACCGGTTGTAACCGGTGGTTTAAACTGGATAAAACCATTAATAAAAAAAATTATCAAATTGCTTATATCAAGCCCTCATTGCTCAAATTGCCCGATTTCAAAAATAAGTTTTTGCGCGTGACAGTACCTTTACATTGTGAGGTATAGGAGACTTATTTACCCGCTTTTATACCCTAACATGGCAGCGTATTTTCACGCGCAAAATTAATTTTAAGATACCCTAATTGCTTATATGTTAGCTCTCATTACTCGCGACAAAAAGTGAAGGTTAAATTTTGTCAATGTTTCTAATTAATTTCTCAATTTTTTTTTTATAAAAAAAGTTGTTTTAACCATGGATTTTATTTGGTGGTTAAATCCGGCTTAAACCAGGGTGGTTTAATCCAGTCTGGCTGGCTCTTGCCAACCCTGAAACAAGACGTTCAAAACCATCGCGTCTTGCAGAAATTTTCAAATACACATTTTAAATAGTATTTTACTAAGGTTTCAACACATTGAAATTTCAAAATGATTTGCTCGTATACATTGGGGCTCATATCATCACAAATGTTTCGTTGTACAATGACCTAATCATATTAAGAACAATTTGATCGTACAATGGCATAGTCATAGCAAAATTGTATCGTACAAAGACGTAACCATATCAACAAAAAATTATGATAGTGCAATGGCGTAACCATAGCAAAATTGTAACAAACAATGACGTAATCAAAGCCAAGTTTCAACAAAGACGTAATCATAGCAAAATATTATCTTACCATGACGTAATCATACCCAAATTTCATCTTACCATGACGTAATCATACCCAAATTTCATCTTACCATGACGTAATCATACCCAAATTTCATCTTACACTGACGTAATCATACCCAAATTTCATCGTACTTTGACGTAATCATAGCCAATTTTCATCGTACTTTGACGTAATCATAGCCAATTTTCATCGTACTTTGACGTAATCATAGCCAATTTTCATCGTACTTTGACGTAATCATAGCCAATTTTCATCGTACTTTGACGTAATCATAGCCAATTTTCATCGTACTTTGACGTAATCATAGCCAATTTTCATCGTACTTTGACGTAATCATAGCCAATTTTCATCGTACTTTGACGTAATCATAGCCAATTTTCATCGTACTTTGACGTAATCATAGCCAATTTTCATCGTACTTTGACTAAACTATTTCAACAAAACATTTTGTTCGAACAATGACGTAATATCAATTAAAATTATCATATTACAATCGCATGTGTAACAACAGAAGTTCAAAATAAAACTACGTCAGAGAAAATACCCAATTACGTTTATAGCATAGTCGTAGTAGCAAGGTTAAATACTTTCTCCGAAGAGGTTAATTATAAACTTTGGGTAACACCTGATTTGCACGAAACTTTCAGATGAAAGTTACTGAAAATATTCACTCGGGTACGCGGGAGATTAAAACGGAGTAGTCTTACAAGCTAAGAAAAACATTTGAGGAAAAAAAACTGGGGAAAAAAAACTTGGGGATCTACCAAAAAAAATGGATATTTTATAGTGAAACAAAAAAAAAAGCGGATTTCAGCTTTTCCGCGCTCTCTCCCTGGACACAAAAAAAAACGTCGTCTCACACCGCCCCGCGGAAATTGGAGACTTTGGCCACTAGGCGGCGCTCGCCCAGCGTCTACGTGTATTGTCGCGCCGATTTTTTAATGGGCTAGAATCGTGAGCATTACATCCTCGGTCAGCTTATAGCAGAAAGGACCCGCTCGCGCGCATACCGGTCTTGATATATAACGCTAAAAAAATAAGGTTTTTTTATCAGCTACGTTTCCCCCACTCACCGGGAGAGGTCGCGTTTATAATACTTGACGTCCTTTTGTAAAAATCGAGTTTCGGATTTCTGGAAGGAGGAGAAGGGGGAAGATGGACGGGGGCTCCCATCTCGAGAACACATTTTTAAGGCACCGCCTGGAGTGGAACGTATAGTCAAATAGGAAAATTCATACTCCTATTTTTTCACAAGTATACTTACATTTTTTCTTTCCTTTCTTCTACGTTATTTTTCCATCTCGAGCTATAGACACGATAATTTTTTAAAGCGTAAAAATTTAAGGTACGAAGTACATCCGGGTAACTTTAGACGAATCGAGTCTACGCCGCGGCGTTTCGAATTTCTTGACTCCGACGACTAAATCTGTCTCGATGAAATGTATCAAAGGTCACGAGCAAAAATATCGGAGTCGGTTAGTTTAACCTGACTCGTCTTTGTTCACGGTTGCCACAAAATTATTAGATTCAAATTCCCTGACTATTCCCTGTTTTCCCTGACCATTTTAAGAGATTTTCCCTGACTTTTTAAGGCCAAATTTTTAATTCATATTTGACTTTTATCAGAAGTTAATAAATTTAAATTGACTTATATTTAAGTAAAAAGGTTATTCCAATGTTGAAAAAAATTAGCCAAACTTTCAAGGAAATAAATTATTATCATAGAATTTGTCATAGATCTGGTCTAAAAAAATAACCTTAAAAAAGTGCCAAGATACAATTTAATTCCCTGACTTTTTACAAATTCTAAAAATTCCCTGACATTTCCCCGACTTTTTAGGTCCATTCTTAAATTCCCTGGCTTTTCCCTGTCTTGTGGCAACCCTGTTGTTTAAGTTATAACGCCGTCATTTTTATTCATCTCTGTAACCGGAATATCTTACGTTTTAAGTATACAATAAACCAACGGAATAAACATTGGGTAATTGAATATAACGTCGTTACGTTTCTTCGAGGAAATAAAGGATATCACGTTGCACTATTCCTAGTCCACGTCAATAAAACGAGGTATTTTATGAACAAATTAAATTCTTTCCATTTACCAATAGGTTACGTTGTTGACTCTGCTGAAGTAATTTATACATTAATTTGTTAAATGGTTCTCGTTTAATTTCACTTTATACGATACAATGTTAAGGTTCCTTAGTGAAATTTGGAATACGCTGTGAAAAATGATGAAATACTACTTTTAATCTAGTCCAGGAATAGAAATAAAAATAGCTGAAATTTTTAATTATTGGAAAGGTTTCCCAACGACTTATCACAGCTATCGGGGTTGGCAAGAGCCAGCCAGACTGGTTTAAACCATCCTGGATTAAGCCGTTTTAAACACCGAACAAAATCCATGGTTAATACCAATTTTTTTTATTAAAAAAATGAGAAATTAGAAATATTAAAAAACTAAAACTTAACCTTCACTTTTTGTCGCAAGTAATGAGAGCTAGATATAAGCAATTAGGGGATCTTAAAATCAATTTTGCGCGTGAAAATACCTGGCATGTTAGGGTGTAAAAGCGGGTAAATAAGTCTGCTATACCTCACGATGTAAAGGTACTGTCACTCGCAAAAACGTAATTTTGAAATCTGGCAATTTGAGCATTGAGGGATATAAGCAATTTGAGCATTTTTTTTGTTAATAGATTTAACCGGTTTAAGCCAACGGTTACAACTGGTTTTAACCAATCTGGATTTTTAAATCTTTAAAAAAAGCCTGTTTTTTTGCCAACCAGCAACCCTGACAGCTATCTTTGAAAATGGCCGCCATATCCGATTAAAAAGAATGTTTAAAAATGTTTTAATGTCAGGGTAATTTTGTATAAATAGAAAAATAATTTTAGTAAATAGATCTGTTTTCATATGTTTACTTTTATTGTCTGCACACGTTAAATGTATATAATTACGATGATATCTATCTACAAAGAAAATTGAAATAAAGGATGCAGTTATGAATATAATTATGTTTTAAGCATAACGATAAGTTAAACTTCTGGTATAATAACAATATAATTAAAATAGAATCATTAACAAGTTGCTTAAGGGTCAAATAAGCTCTCCACCTTAAATGTGTTTCAAATATTTTTTTAAGAACATAATATCGACCGTAATTCTAAAAATTAAAGTACTAAAATTTTACTTCTATTTATTAAAATTGGTAAATTATCGTTTAAAAAGTATTTATAGTAACATATCTTGCTTTGAGATGAAACTTTTCTTACCGGTATTTCAAGTGGTAGTTTCTATTAATCATTAATTCATATATATTTAAGCCGAGTACAAATAGATCTTTATCATAAGAACTTTATAAATAAAAAAACAAGAATTTAGTTTTAATGTTTGGTAAAATACAAATTGAACACAAACAATCATAAAACTTAACATTAACAGTTTAGCTAAAATTCATACAGGGTCTTTTTTTTTGCTCGGAAGTGTTTTTTTTTCAAAAACTATTTATAGTACCGATTACAAATTTGGAAGGTCAATTCTCTATACCGGGGGACATCAGTTTGAGAAATTTGAGCGTTTTCGGTAATGTTTTTCACCAATTTTGAAAAATTATTTTTCGACCACTAGGTGCGAGATAAAAAATTTCTATTATAAAGTTGTAGGCCGTCATCGAAAACCCTTAAAAATTGTTCACTCGACGAAAAACAATTTATTTATCAGTGAAAATTCGAGCTTGAAAAATTTACAAGTTGGTGAAGCCAAATTACGATTGTTTGAAACGATAATTGAAACCGAATTACCTAATCCAGTTGAAACTTTGGTTAAAAAAACGACCGGATTTAAAAAACACGAGGCTATAGGTCAATCCTAAACATGCATTGGGTATTTAAAGGAAACCTTTGGGAGATTATTATCAGTGTTTGATAATATTTCGAACAATGCCTCGTTATTCAGTAGCTGAGCGTACCGAGATAGTTGCCATTTACTATGGAGAAGCAGCGCAAAACCTTAGAAGAGTGACTGAAATCTTCGCAGAAAGACATCCAAATGGAGCACCATCTGTAAATACAGTAAGACGAGCAATTCACGATTTCAATCAATTTGGTAACTTGCAACCTAGGTTTCGCGGATTGGGTCAACCGGATTTAGACTTCGAGAACAATGTACTCGCGTACTTTGTGGCATATCCTCGTCACAGTTGCGCTAACGCCGCTGCTGATTTGGGTTGTTCTGCAAATCGTGTGTGGAAAATTCTTCGTAAGAATCGCTATCACCCATACAGAGCTACGCTCCACCAAGGACTAATTGACGGAGACCATCAAAGACGTTATGAATTTAGCAACTGGTTACTAAATGCTGTCCAAGAAGATAGACAATTTTTGCGCCATGTTTTGTTCTCCGACGAAGCGTCATTTTCTAGAGATGGGCCCTTTAATCATCAAAACAGCCATCTTTGATCTGACATCAACCCACATTGGGGTTTTGAATATCATCACCAGGTTCAATTTGAACGGGTCAATGTTTGGGTTGGACTTGTTGGAAACCGTTTGATTGGTCCCTTTTTCCTGCCGACGAACCTCAACGGCCAAAGGTATTTACATTTTCTACAGAACGAACTGAGTGACGCAATCGACGACCTTCCATTGGCTGAAAGACGTCAGTTGTGGTTTCAGCAAGATGGCGCCCCTCCGCATTTTTCCCGGCAAGTAACTGAGCACCTCAACAACGAGTTTCCTGAAAGGTGGATAGGGAGAAATGGTCCAGTGCATTGGCCAGCAAGGTCACCTGACCTAACACCGCTGGATTATTTTCTCTGGGGATTCGTTAAAGCAAAGGTATACGCCACGCCCATTGAAACTAGGGAGGAACTCATTAGACGAATAATCAGTGCTTGCCGAGACGTTACACCAGAAATGGTAGAGAAAGCGTTTGAGAACTTAATTGTCCGCGCACAAACCTGTGTTGCAGCCAATGGTGATATTATTGAAAATGTTTTGTAAAAATTTATGTGAATAAAATATCTGCATTTAAAAACCAAACGTGTACATTTTTTCAAGTGTGAAAACTCTACTACGTTTGTATTAGACTTGTTCCCTTTTCAATTATCGTTTCAAACAATCGTAATTTGGCTTCACCAACTTGTAAATTTTTCAAGCTCGAATTTTCACTGATAAATAAGTTGTTTTTCGTCGAGTGAACAATTTTTAAGGGTTTTCGATGACGGCCTACAACTTTATAATAGAAATTTTTTTTATCTCGCACCTAGTGGTCGAAAAATAATTTTTCAAAATTGGTGAAAAACATTACCGAAAACGCTCAAATTTCTCAAACTGATGTCCCCCGGTATAGAGAATTGACCTTCCAAATTTGAAATCGGTACTATAAATAGTTTTTGAAAAAAAACACTTTTCCGAGCAAAAAAAATTATGTGTAGTAATATTCAAGACCATAGCGCGTGTTTTGACACCGCTTTCATTGAAATTAAACAATTCCAGATATATATATATATATATATATATACACACGCTTCCGTTAGGACAGCCATTTTTAAAGATGGCGTCCGGAGGCTTACAAACGTTTAGAAGTTATATAGAACACTAATACCTTTCAATTATGAAATTTCCAGCTGTAGCATTATTTCATTAGAAATTCTTACTCCTAACGACCACTTAACGCTTGTTTGTTAGGCATTTAGGCATTTAATAAACGTATGCGTGTAATATTTTCAACGTTTATCTCGTTGTATTTTGGGCCGTTTAAACCTTTTTCTAGCCTCGCATATAATGACGCGAAATTATAAATAATAAGCGGTTAGAAGTAACACTGAGGCTCCCGTTAAATATATCGTGCAATATCATTGTGGCAAAACGGTCTTTTTTTGAGAAGCAAATGAAAGAGACGAGACGAGAAGAGAAGCGTCCAAACCTTTTTCGTAATTAAAATAGAGTGCCTCTCGGAGTAACCCTCGAAAATGGAGCCCCCCATCACACCATCAAAATGAGAAATGAAATAAAATGGTCTTTCTCTCTGCTATATTTTAAGTTCATAGCAGCGGGGCGCATTGCATTGGAGAGGCCAAAGCAGAGAGAGACGAAAGAAGAGCGAGAGCTTGGAAAAACATCACTCTATCAATCAAAAAAACCTTTGGCGGTTCGGGCCATAAGGAGAAGAAAAGCATAAACACAATGTATACTTTCTTATCCCGGAGTAACTTCGCATCATCGCCAGCCAAAGGGGAGAAAGTGAGAGAAAAAATACTTTAAGGACAAAAATACACGAAATGAAAAATGTCCCGGGATACAGAAATATGGCTCTGTCGTAAAGCTTTACTGAGAGGCTTTCGAAAAAGGCGAAAATTTAATACTCTTTCTATTTCACTAAACCTTGTTGAGTGAGGAAAGGACGATAGTTCTTAGAATGATACTCTTTAAGGTTATCGATTTAATAATATTAATTCGTTAAAAAGTGAGGTTACGTTATTTTAAATTTATTCCAATACATAAAAAAATTTCAAAATTGGTCTAATAATGTATTTTGAAATGCACAATTTTCCTTTTTTTTAATTTAGGTTTGGTTTTCAAGGTGAAAACAAAACACCTCAAAAAATGAGTTACGTTATAAATTAATTTCAATATGAAAAGGTTTAAATTTGTATAATAACGGATTTTGAAATGTTTTCCTAATTTTGGTTCCGTTTTCAGTTTCAGTGTGACCACAGAACAGCTCACGGTTTATTAAAGTACAAAATTCTTAACAAATACGAAATAGTGTAATTGTACTACCTAGCCAGTTATATAAAGACATTGACACCCTACGAATTTAGTACCAACTAATATCAACGTAAAGAGTAAGGGTTGGCACTTTGAATTTTTTTTTTTATAAAAATCCAACCAATCTATTTAAATCGATTTTATTTATTTTATTTTACACAATGGCTCAATTCCTATATTATTAACGGATATTTTACTATTATCAGCTAACTAATCTTAAATTATATCTTAAATTTAATTACCATTTAGTTTGCGCAAGTTTTATATTTATTTCAATTTTTTAAAACCTATTTTTGGCATATTTTATTTCTCCATTGAAATACGTTGTTTGATTTAAATCCATGATTTAAAAAAAATTGGTAAAACATATCACCGTCATCCGACCGAATTTTAAAATCTGGTGTGTGCAAGCCGACTGTTAATTCAAATCATACAACAGCTGAAGAAACATTTAGATCCAAAGGTCATCCGCTATTCCCAAACGCATTTATATGACAAGTATCAAAGCAGATGGCGCTCTAAACGAGTACTATTTTTGAAAAGTTCCAACTCTAAACTTCACGTGGATTAAAAAAATCCCTGAAAGTTCAACAACATGACCATTTTGTACTCCATAGTCATTTAAACCAATTTTGTACCGGCGGAAGAAAGTAATACCCAATGATACATCTAGAACCGTATCCAGCATGCAACCAAGCTAATTAGAAACTATACGGATACGCGCTATCACGACCTCAACGTAAGCTCCAAGCAAGAGGAAACCGTATAAGGTCTTACCATAGGCGGCAGTTATACAATATTATGGTATACCCGGTAAAAAAAAGAGAACCGCTCGTAATTATATGGTCGTAATGCAGAAGGTAGACCATGCGAAACCAGATTCTAGCTCTCCGCGTTTCTATTAACCACAACTTAGACTGAGCCCTACTTATTTAAATCAAGTTCATTCTTCGGGTGGGGACGAATGATATAATGTCGACGGGGGGATAAAGGGGAGGCGAAGGGGGCGACATAGACGGACCACCCACAGATCTTCATCCAGAATTAAAATTTAGCAGGCATTCGACCCCCCTCCCAAATACGCTCGTCTCGTGGTCGAATATAGAAATGGATAACGAAGCTGCGGGCTGTTTTCCACATTATGGAAATATTCTTCGGCGTATCTTTCTCCGGTCTACGCCGAGGAACGAAGTCTTAATCGAGACAACGATGTCGGGTCGTATACTCTGTTCGCGTCGTGTCGAGAGACGAGCGATAACGTTGTGTAGCCCTTAAAACGTCCTACGACAGCTTTTAGCCGTATTAATGACGAAAGCCTCGATGAAGTATAGAAGAGCCGAGTCTTTTCCCAAGCAATAAATGCTCAATTGAGCTCGCTGGCTCGTTTTAATTGCCTCCGCTGATAACGATTATTAGCGGGGAGGCTCATTTTAATTTTAAAAAGGATGTTTAAAAACTATACGCACGACGGACAGTTACTTCTTAATTACTCTTAAGTCGAGGGAATATTTTCATTATTTAAATTACGCGAATATGAACCCGTGATTATACGAGGAAATCATAACGTTACGTATATATTAGAGATGGAAATATTCACGGATTATTGTTAAAACTTGTCTTTTGTGTATATTATTAAGTCTTGGTAGAAAATAATTTTAAGCTATACCGGGGTCATATGACATCTTATCGCGAAGACGGACAATTTTAATGAATGCATATGATGTTAATGTCTATTAAATTAAATTGTACATTATTGATGTTAATTATAGATTAGAAGCCGCTGTATACCTTCATTGATAAGTTAATTAAGAGGCGTTACCAAGAATGTATTTATTTATAAATACATAATTTCCTGACCTTTCCCTGACTATTGTAAGAAATTTTCCTTGACCTTTTTAAGACCAAAATTTAAAAATTTCTTATCATTATATTTCACTTAATCAGAAGTTAATAAAAGTTATTCGTCATAAGTATAAACAAAATATTTTAATGCATATGTTTTTAAAAAATGACCAGAACATTAGAGGAACTACATTTAATTTAACATTTTCTACATAAATTTAAATTTCCTGACTTTTCCTTAGCTTTTCCCTGATCTTTTACTGCCATTTTAAAATTCCCTGGCTTGCCTTTGACCTGTGGTAGCCCTGTAGATATTCAAAATCTGGTCGTAATGTTTCTCCCAGTTTAGTGGTATTTTCAATATTTTTATCCCGAACATGATCAACAAATTATAACCGCGTTACAAAAATAATATAATAATAATATTAACAGAAAGTTTCAGAGAAATTAAAGTTAGTTAACGTTAACAGCGTTACATTTCGCGCGGCGCAATTTCCTACTGTCAGTTTTACACCGCGAAGTATAAATTAGGTTTCAATCCGCGACGTTCATATACGGGTCTCTCTGCCGTAGCCAACGACCCGAGAAACACGGCACTGGGTCAATTACCGAATCCCCAGACACATACATCGAAATAATTGCGAGCTATCCCGAATAGGAAGGAAACATTTATGGCATTCCAGCGCCAAAGCCAGGCCGCAAACCATTATTAGACCCAAACTAGAGAGGGAGAGATGTGGCCGACTCATCGAGGCAAACCCCCCACGGAGTACGGCGCCCTAAGTATCCCACGGAAAAATTAACAATTATATTAATTAGTCTTTTTCGTCGAGCTACTCCGAAACCGAGGCGAACGGTATTCTCATTGGCGATTCTTCGCGAGATTAGGGTCGCCGAGAACTATCCAAATGCCAGCTTCAACTGGAAAGTCTCGAAAAAAAAAACAATCTCCATGATTTACGGCATCACCTCTACTCGGTGAATTATAGTGTTACGGGTTAACGGCACCGCTTTGGGAGAAATCAAAATGACCGTTTGGTTTGGAAACTTTTAATAAATGTCCGACGCCACGTATATGGAAACTGTGCTTGTTGATTTTGGTATGCTAAACTCGCGTCACGCGGGGTTTCCTATAAGGTTTTGCCTCGGCAGGGCGAGAGATTAAACGCGTATTAACCGCCATTAAAAGGGTAATAAGCTCAGGCTTAGGGCTGTCCACTGTTTACCTCGGATAGGAAACATTCCGGGGGGTTTTCGCCCTGGTCAATGGGGGAAAACGACAATCCGGCAATTAAGGCGGCCACCCTGCAGTCGTATATATCATATAATGGATTGAAGCGAGCCAAGACTATGGTGGCGGCGCACGCTGGGGGCTTCGGAATTAGAGGCCGAGAGGCGGTAATGACATTTTAATACGCGTCTAGCACGCTTCGAGCGGCAAAACGTAACGTACCTCCCTCAACGTTGGCGCGTCGGGGTGGTTTAAGTTCGCTTCCGAGCTACTTTCAAAGGGTCGCGGCTCTCGGCACACGGGCCGAATTCGTAAAACGGGCCCGCAAACACCCGCAATCCGGGTCAACTCGAGGAGGCGTGTTACAAACGGTTTGAAATTTGCACACGTTTTTAGGCGACAAAGCTTCGAGCGACTGTCTATTTTTCAGCGGGGTTATTCTCAAACCGGCACCTCTGTCCACTCGGCTCGACTGTTGTGTCGAATGAAAACGGTGGCCATTTATTATTAGAGCGAAAACTATTTGGCAACGCTAATGACGCATTAAGTCGCGAGATTATTAAACGAGCCAAGAACGCTTTCCCGCACGGGGCAAAAACAATGCCAGCGACTTTTAAAAAGGACTTAATTGAAATTTTAGCGGGGTTGTTATTAATAAAAATGGCCGTAATTAAAACGGATGCCCCATTTAGCCCTTACCCCTCTCGCCCCCCTTGGAATTAAATCGAGGCTTTAATCGAGCGAAGGTTACGAGCGACTCGAGTCCTTACGAGCCCCTGACGAACCGTCAAGATACTACGCCAAGAATTAATAACAAACTCTACGGGAGGTTTTAAGAAGTTGAAACAAAGTCGGGCGAGTCACCATGTATCCGTACGCGCCTAAAGATCCATGTCCGCGGTAGCCGCTAGGAGGCTTGCTTTTGGCGGTTATTAAATTTCGTAACACTAATGGTTTTCATGACGCCTGTGCCAAGATTGTATTTACTTATACTTAGGGTGAATTATTACGCCGCTACCAATCCCGCTCGTGCTCTAACCATAAACTACTGCCCTCTCAAATTAATCAAACCAGCCTGATATCTCATATGTAAGCACCCTCTCATGGTTGAAAACTAGAGTGTGATGCCCTAGAATCCTACCAACATTTTCTCTATAAAAAAATATAAACATTGTCTGTACATGTCAGAAACTGAAGAATAAATAATATCATATAGTCAAATACTACAAATAGGCTTTGCATTATTTGTGTTAGGGCTGTTTCAGCGACGACAAGGACTTCCAACTTCATAGAAAAAATGTAGTAAACTGCCTACATTAATCTAGTTCCTAGCAGAAAGTACCATAAGAGAAAAGAGAGGGGGAACGGGAGAGATTTGGAGAAAAAAAATCCGCACTCTGTCCTCACCAGAGGGGGCTAGACGCGCATGCATCTTCTTCCGCTGTCGCCATGATGGGGGAAATAAACAAAATAGGGGTCCCCTCTTTTCGAGGTTGCCTGCCAAAGTTATCTGTCAGAGCTGGACATTGTCGGCTTCAGCTTTCAATCGCGAGGGGGAGGAAGGGGGGAGGCGTTAGGTGCTGCCAGATGAGGATGATAACGACAATATCTGACGGACATTACGGGGGCCATCTCGCGCGCGCTTCGACTTTAGAGAGACTGGTTGTCCGGGGGGTGGGGGCGTCTGTGGGGTCGGCGAAAGTTGTTAATAGGCCAGCTTCTAAACTATCCATCTTTCGCGCCCCAAAATAGATGGGCCCTCGCTCTCGCCTTTTTCTCCCCAAAAACCTGGCCCGGAATTTATATCCTCCCAGACCTCTTCGCTTATATTAGCGGCAAAGAATCCCCAACGACATCACCATCTCGAGGGGAGAGGGGAGAGACGGTAGTGAGAGCCGGGTGGATAAATTTCCCGAGAAGAGAGTTGAATAGCGGGGGACCCCCTCCTTTCGCAAATTCGCAACGCACGGAAAGTCCATCTTCCAAAAAGAATAAAGAAAACAAGTTCGGCGAGACGCTATTTCGGAGACCCCGCGACTTATTTTTCGTTGTTCGAAATTCAAAAAGATTTGGTGTTTAAACATTTTTTAACAAAATGTAAAGTACATCGATAAATCTCTCGGCATTCTTCAACCATTCCATTCGTGTCTTGGACGAATTAATATTCGTACAACGACGACGACTACGGCGAACCGATTGTTTAACTTTCATAGTTTCCTATTAGAGGTAGAATAAAACATTAGGTTCTCTTCGGACGTGTCTTAAAAACGGTTCGGTCAATCTGTCAGCTCCTTCAAGATGGAGCAAAAAATTTTATTCTTTCGGGTATTTTCTTTTTACTTTTTATACTTTTAGGGGGGGGGGGCGAAAATGAGGCTCATTTACGGGGATGTTCAACTTTATGGGCATTTGACCTCTAACACGGAAAATTAGAGGAACACGCGGGTGCGAGACGAACGATTGATTTCTGCGGCTGTGGAAATCTTCCCAATGTTTTTATCTATCGCTATAAAAAGAAATATTCATAGGGAACGTTATATTTGCTCCATCTTTCCCTTATCGGTCTCGCAGCGAGGCTAAGTCCCAGACTGCCGACTGACTTGACGCTGAATGACGGAAAAAGGATGAGAAAGTGACGTTTACAATGAATCCGTCCGAGCTACGAGGCCACTGCCGCTAAAGCAATTTGCAAGAGCGCAGTGGATCGACCTCTTACGAATCTGGCCTCTTCGAATGACTGACAACGAACGCGCTTAAGTCCGGATAATTGTCGATTACGAGAATACGCCGCGAGATGGGCAATTAATAATTAGCGGGGATCTTATAAATATTGGAGCTCGGGTTTGAATTTACGAACGTCTCGAGCGCGCCTCTTTGATTTGCAAATCCCTTTTATATCAGGGACGAATCCAATTTCAACGGCTAGCTGCCGCATTGATGTTCGAGACGAAATGAATTTAAAAGGCATTTGAATATAATAATAATGTTATTACTACAAAGCCGCGGTACGTCGTTTACGTATAGTAGAAATACAATAACCGCGAAGTTTCCAAAATCCCCGATTATCTACAATCAGTGGCAACAAGATAAAACTTTTCTTAACTCGAGAACAGAGAATAATGTAAATCAGAGCAATTCTCACGCAAATTACGAGACGCGAAACCGCTGAAAGTCTCCGAAGTTCGGAATTGTCCGCGCTCGTAGGACCAAATACTTAGTATAGGATTGGAATTGGAAATTGACCAAAGTGGCGAATTAAGGTCAAATCGAGACGGCCGCAATGTTATTTCCTCGAAAGAGGGCAGTCGTTGTCTCTTTCGCCGCTAACGAGTGACGGCGTCAGCTCCCGGGAGCGCCCAAAATGTCGGGGACCCGAAGGGAAAACAACAAAATTAGGGGCCTAGTGGCCGCGGACAATTTCCAGCGAGCGACTCGAGCGCCACCTATTAGAAGCGAGTCGCCGTCAAGATTACCCAGAAAGCAATTAGGGGCCCTCTCTTTCTTCGCCTTACGAATAACGACGTTCCGATCTAAACCTCTTTAAGCTAAAGATCAACCATGATTTCCGAACACTTTCAACAACTTTGAAAACTTTGCAACTGATAAACCAAAAACTTTAAACAATTTCTATTTTGATCAATACATACGAGAGGCCCCAGGGTTTTTTTTCGGATGTCAACGAGGCGAAAGAGACAGGCGTGCGACGAAAACAAAATTAAAACTTTATTCTCGTCACCAAGTAACGAAATGACTATTAGGAGAGAAAGAAAATATTAGAAGGCGACTGAAACTCTTCCGCACGATAGATGGGGTAAAAGTGTGCGGCGAAAGGAGCGAGAGAACGGTTAAAGAAATAACCGGCGCCATCTATATATAGGCGAGAGAGACAATGACGGGAAAAGCTATCGGTTAGACGATGTTGGGCCGGAAAACAAAAGCCTCTCGACTCTGAATAACATCCACTAAAGCAATAAGAAACCAAGGGCCCACGCAGTCCCACTAAAGAAACTACAAAAATAAGGGTGCCGTTATAAATGACGCAGTCATTATATTCCCCCCTCTTAGTAAAAGGGTAGGATGAAATATCGTTGGAAAAGCCGTGATGGGCCAATAACTTAGAAGCAACTACAGACGAAAAATCATTTCGAAGAATCCGAGCAAATGGAACGGAAAATGTCCCAGTGATTTCAGATCATTCTTTTTTTAAACTCTTATTCGTTCTTTCAACCCTTACGTATCTACGAGTATTCAAATAATGATTCAGAAGTTATTTGAGCGTAATAGACAGACAAGTTAATTACATGTTTTTTTTTTCATTTCTCATTTTTACGTGCCAGAGCATTTAGCTACGTTTAAATTGATTGTTCCAACTTGCCAAAAAGGGAATGAATAGTTTATGAATTGACGACTGAATGCGAACATAGCGTATGTAAATAGTCGGGGTTATTGGAAAACCAAACATCAAATAGGTTTACGTATTCATCGTCGAGTCGACAGATAAACCGGATATGTCAGTATTGACATATCCAATGATAAAAACTAGTAAATCGAGTTACAACATTTTCGCTTATGGAGCGAATGAAATAAGAGATAGTTCCGTGAATAGCATTTAACTTTGTTCGAACCATCATTAATCTCAGAGAGACGCCCCCCCACCCCCCTCCGTCAGTCAGTCAGTTAGCTGCGTAAAGCGTTTGCCATTTATTTGACTTGTATTATTTGCTAGTATGTAAAAGAAATTAAAACGCTCAGTAGTCAATATTAATCGTGCATCTAGTTAACAAGCTTGTTATTTCACAGTTTAATAACGTCAAATATAAAGGGGAGAACTTCAACAAAGGAGACGACTGTCGTCGTAAAAGTTGCATTGTACGAGTTTAAAATTAATCGAACGGGAGGGGGAGGGGACATTTAGTGTTCTTACGTTTCGTAAGATCATTTACCCCCGTTAACGAAAATAAAGAAGCCAGTGAGGAAGAATGATTATACCCAGGCCGGAACAATTGCATGAACCCGAGCTTCAGCGTCGTCCCACACTATACCACCAGAGGGAGTAGCTCAATTGTAGTAAGAGAGAGAGAGAGTACTCTGTTGAGAAAACAGGGGAGAGAAGGAGGGGGTGTAAATAGAAATACAGATAAAAAAAATGAGAATTTTGGTTTGAATCAAACGATCCGTGCAAATGCTCCATCGCTCGTTATACAATATATTTTTTAAGGCGCTTTAAGAACTTTGGCGTTTTTGCCAACAAACCACGAAGTAGGTAATGGCGCGTATCCGCCTCCGCGAGGAGCCGCGGCCATCATCGGCGACGGGAGAAATAAGGGAAAGCGGTTTAACCTCCGCTTCCAGATTATACGCTCTTTTATCGGATCCTCTCCTCCCAATTTCTGGCGCTGCACTTCTGGCGGAATGGACGCGTTCGTTAGAGACTGGATTTGAGCGAGCGGGGAAAAACAAGAAGCTACGGTTACCAACTGGGAATGTGATCCGTTGAGCAAATAAAGCACGTCCTCGGGACATTCATCACGGATGTCGGAATAAATAAGCTCGCGACTACACCGAGAGAGCCGGGGAAGGGGATGCTCTCCAGGCTGATTTATATCGTCGTCTCTAGCGGCAGCGGCGGATCAGCACGTTTTTGCAGAGACGGAGACAAATTGGAGAAGCTCCGATCAAACCACGCGAATTAATGAGGCAAATTACTCCCTCTTATTAAAGGTCAAAGTCGATGCGGCGGGGGAGAGATGACTAGTTAATTTGCTTAAAGACGTACGATTACTCCCAATCACTCGTATATACCCTCCAATTTGCAACCAATTAAAAGTAACCCCCAGTTACGTCTATTTTGAAAACTGACGTGACCAAAGTCGTCAATGTTAATTCCCAAGGTTGTCTTTTTAAAGAGGGTTGAATAGCTTAATTAAGATTAGTAATACAAGAAATATTCGGTAGTTCATGAATTATTTACAAGAAGGTTCGGGCCTAAATTTCGGTATTTTTTTCGTCACTTACTCTAGATCGCCTTTATAAGCGTTCGACCCGCAGCCCACAGCCGTTCAAGGTGAAGCCAACTACCAGGATTAACCTTACGAGCAATTCAACTAAATGTTAATTAGAATTGATAGTTGAAACTGTATTTTAAAATCATTACGTTATCACGAAATAATACGTAGGCGTACCAATTTTGCGATAAAAAAGACATAACTGTCTCCCGATTTGAAGTTTAACTTTTTAAGATGAAAAGATTGCATTTCAACCCCCTCACGCAATTTTCGAGATAGTTTTAATGTATAAAAGGTAATATTGGTGCCGATAAAAAGAGCGCCATCTATCTAAATCAAAACGCCAGTATAGCTTTCCCGTATAAAAATACGAGCGAAAGAAATCAGATAAACGCAATCTCTTTCCGTCGAGTTGTTATTTTTTTCCAGGGCTTCAAAGAAGCGAAAGAGCTCTATAAATCAAAGATAGCGAGGCGGCGGCTCAGGGAGGGGTCCCGCGGATAACAGCGCCAACACTTAGAAGAAAAAATAAAATACAAATTCGGATACAAAAACGAGCGAGTTCTTCTTCTTAACACAATTGAGCGGGACCCCTCGCGCTGTATAACCATGCAGGGACTTCCGACGATACGGCAAGAAATAAAAGGGGATAAAAATTTGTAACGGCGAGATATTGTTATTTCAGTGACATCTGCAACTATGCCCCCCAACTTCGTCTACCATCACCTCATCGCGCGGGGGTGGTCGTAGGAAGAGAACGGGGGGTTCCTCGACGCGTCTCAAGACCGTTCTTCGACGGACTCCATCCCCAGAGAAGCGAAGAAGAGAAAAGAAAAACTGATCCAAGGGACCAAGGATGAGACGGTCCTCTTTCCCCCGATCCGCGGAAACGCCGCATCCCGCGGTACCGTTCAATCATTGAAACTCCCGTCAGGCGGTACCGACCAGGGGCCCCTTGGGGTTTTTGGCGGCCAAGAACGTACGGGGGGAGGGGGGCGCGGAAAAAAAGGAACATTAAACAAAAGAAATCGCCAAAGCCCCTATAGAGACGGTTGATGGGGTAGAGGATGAAAGACGAAGAGCGAGAGAGGGGGATGGGGAGGGGGTGGGGGTAAGGAAAGCGGAAAACGAGAGCGCGGGGAAAAATGAAGCCAGCGCGGTATATACAGAAATCGTCACCAAACAGGGCTGCTAAACCGAGCGGAGGACGGGTGTTTTGGGGTTGAAGACGCGGGGAAAGACGACCGTGCGAGACACGGGGATGGAAAAATCCATACTAAGAGCGAAGATAGAGCCCGACCAGGCCTCGTGTTTTTCAAGAAAACAGCCGTCTCAGTTTCTCACTCCGTCCCTCCCTCCCTCTTCTACATAAAGTCAGCCGCAATTTGCAAGGGTGGCGACGCTACCGCTACGGTATAGTCGCCCTTCCTGCCGTTGGTAAACAAAAACTGTCCGCGGTTTCATTTCTTCAGACATTTGACCGTCGCGGGGGGGAAGCCCCCTCTGCCCCTCCTTCGCTGCAACTGCTATAGTCATTATTACGGTCTTTGCTCCAAGCTATCCGATCCGAAACCATTTTATGGCAACGCGTAGTATAAATGCATTGTCCACCTCGGTCTCGCTTTTCTCCCGGTTTGGCCTTCTCGCAGCCTGTATAAGAGCGACGAGTACGGTGGGGGGGGGGGGGCTATGGTAGTTTGGGTCTAAAGAGAGGACATACCAGGATGGACACCTCCCAAAAACGCGAAAGAGGGGTGCTGGAACGGTTCGTATTGACAGGAGAGAGCTTTGGCGCGGTCGACATGTAAAAGATGGGTTTTAGGTGTTGGTTCTGGCTGAACACAGATTGTTGCGAGTGAAAGGGGGTCGAATGAGCCTACAAGGACCCTAGGGGTAACGGGTGAAGCCCATAGACTGCCGAAGGGGATGAAGAGATTTAGGACCCGAGGCAACGTTCCGTATTAGTGGACCAGTCTGCCACGAGCCCATGGGATAAGTCTTACGCGTTCGACTACCGTAGTAACTAGTAATTACTTTTAGTTTCTTGTCGGACACCATCTTAGAAAGTAAAATCGCGAATCTATATCGAGTTCCGTTCCCACGAGCCAAATCCCCGTTTCGCCGCGCCGACTAACGAGTAATATCTTCATTGACGAAATACGAATTGAAGAATATTAGCACCGTTAAAAAGCTTTTAATTTAACGTAATAAAAGTCACCGAATCTAATACAAACAATGACACGTCGCCTCTGGCCGGTAATAAAAGTTTGGAAAATAAAAAAAGTTCCTATTAAAAACACTCCCAACGTAATCACAATCTTTCCGAACAGGAAGCGGAGAGAGAGGCGCGTGTTTTTACTAGAAAGTAAACCATTAATCTTCGTAAAACTATACATTACGCGATAGGAGACTGTACACGTAAGAAGGTAAAGCCTAGAATATGGCAACCGCACCTCGTCAGCGGAATTTATTAGCCTCCTTTTCTTGGGCTGTTTAATTATGATTGATTGAGCAGTTCGTAATAACGGCAATTATCATCGAAGGTAATTTGACTGTTTAGATGCGCGCGCGCCAAGAAAAAGGTGGACGCGTAGGATGGCCGAGACGAAAAGACCAACAAATGAGACTTAAATTAATTTTCCGTATGACCAGAAACGCGATAGTCCAATCAACTTTGAATATTGTCCGTCGGGAAACGAGTCGGTGGGGATGAATTACCGACGAATGCTTTGTCTAGGATGTGACGTACCATACTTCCAAGACAAACGCTAGTCAACCTCGGGTTTCGGGATCGACCACCTTCGCCGACAAGGATGCCGACCGTAGCGAGTGCCTTTCTAGAATGACTATCTTCGCGGGTAGGCCAGCGAAAACACCGGGCGAGTCTGGTACTGACGATGGTACCACGAGCTATCACCGTGGGGAACCTTGTCACGGATGAAGAATGGTCGGCAAAACGTGAAACGCTCTTATTTCCAAGTAGCGGCCGAGAGTAACGCGTGGTTGCTGGTTAGAAAATTCCGGCTAAACCCAGATGGGTTACGCCTTACCAGGGTAGAGAGAAATTATTGCGGTAAGAATGTCCATAAGAATAGCCAGTATTTCATTTCCTTGAGAGGCTTAGGTCCTCCTTCGCCTCGCCGTATTTGCGCCATAACTCGCGCTAGAAATAGCGGGAGACGACGGCCCCAAAAATGGATATGAAACGTGGCTTACCGAAATTCCCCTTCCCCTCCGAGGTTGCCACCAAATTTCTAGATTCAAATTCCCTGACTATTCCCTGTTTTCCCTGACTTATTAAGGTCAAAATTTTTCTTTTATATTTTACTTTTATCAGAAGATAATAAAATTAGATGAACTTATATTTCAATAAAAAGGTTATTGCAATGTTGAAAAAATTAGCCAAACATTCAAGGAAATAAATGATAATCGTGGAATTTGTCATAGATCTAGAGTTAAATTACCTTCAAAAGTGCCATGATAAAATTGAATTCCCTGACTTTTCCCTGAATTTTTACCAATTCTTAAAATTCCCTAACATTTCCCTGACTTTAGGCTTATTTTAAAAATAACCTGAAAAAACGTTTCTCTCTTTAGAACTATTAGTCAACTTTCTTTCAAAAACAACAGTCGACGCGATACCCGCGTTATCGCGATATAAACGACTTTGACAAGTTCCATCGACGAAAAAAGACCAAGAGGGGAGGCATTCGGGTAAGGGGGACGCAAATTTTATGAATATTTAAACGGCGTGTCGAATAACTCTGAATATAACGCGCGCGGGGGCATCAGGAAACGCGCCAACAATGTGGCAGGCGAAAAGGATCAGAAATCAATTTTTGACGGACCCCCATTCATAAACGCTGTTTTTTAAACCAATAAAGATTGCCATCGGAAATCTGAGCGAAGCCGCGAACTTGTCGATTGGAAAAGCATCTGAGGGGGGGTGGTTAATCTAAAGCAACCCCCCTTCTTTTCCTTCACACACTCCTTTCATCGTTGACGATATATATAAATCGGTGACAATGTCCACGGAGTTCCCCTTGAAAAGAGCAAGGGTGCAAAAATGGGTTCATTGTAAGATATACGTCGAGATAGGGCGGAAGCAAACCGTAACCAAAGAGGCATATGGTCACAATGGAGCTTTAATGTCGCCGAGGCAACGTCAAAAGTAACGCGGTTCCGATTCAAATTTCCAAAAGACTACGAAACCGGGAAAAATTTGTTGGCATTTAGTATACGAGGAAGAGCCAGCTCAACCGGCAGAATCGGCTTCGGACCAGAGTGAGAATAGCCAGAGGGACTATTATTACTTGGACCCGCCAAGAGAACAGCGTAAAAGGGCGTTGAGAAGTCACGAGTGACATCCGTGACATTTCTGCCCCCCCCCCTTCCCGGTTAGCCCCTACTCACGAACGAGGACTGGCAGGTACGCGGGGTCCATTTTTATTCTTATTATTCAAAAACATTATTTCATCCCGAATGGGTCATAAAGCGCGTTCTCGCTGATCTACAAGTACATAATGGCCAGCCTGGGTTCGCCAAACGTTTTACGACGCGGTTCTTCTTCGGCGTTGGTCTCTGGAGTGCGAGGAACTGGGTGTAACGCCCGCCAACTGCAACTCCTTCCCTAAATCATAAAAGCCGCTAAAACGAGCGGCTAGGAAAAACAGTGACGCGTTCTCAGAGTTTTAGCATAAATCAATACGAGGCAACTGGTCCATACGCGATAGGTCTAATATAGACATTTATTATTTAGCGAGAAAAACCGGAGCGGTACTTTTGTTAATAATTTATACGGAATGTTGCTATACGTAACGCGCCTCTGTTGAGCTATATACTATCTCGAGAATCCTGACATTATCGGAAACAACCCCGAACTTTTTCAAAGAATACAACAACAACGTTAATAATTCATCAGAGACAAATTGTAAGGTTCAAATAGTTAAGAAACAAACTGGCAATTCCTATTCTTAATATCAAGAATACAAAAAATAAGAAGCCGCTACTATAGCTTCTATTTTCGTATAGACGGAGAGTGTTTTGACCCCCACCCCCGGGTCAAGGATAAAAATTACACTAAGAAAAATTGCGGGGCGTGGTTATTCTTCCGGGGATCACGAGGCGATCAGCCGTCATATTGTGAATACAATTTTCGTAATATTTATATTATTTATATTAATTAAAAATGCCATCTAAGACGTCAGGACGTCATAGGTACGTCATTTTCAGGTAAGTAATTTAAAATTTTCATTCGCATACGAAAGATGGCGCTGCCGGTAGGTGATACTCCTATTGATTTTAATAAACAACCAATTTCTAAAATGAAACACTGAAAAGATTTAAATTTGGAATAAATACGAAAAATCCTCAAGGAAAAGGAAAGTTTAACGTGAATATTAATTAACATTAATTTGTTTGGTGTTTTGTATATGGGAGCCGGTAGAATTTCAAATACCAGAAACGTACGAGGGACGATAAGTTCCAAGGTTAAATAGCGAACAGCCCAAATAACCTTTAACCAAAAGTATTTTAGGGTTTGTGTCGGAGATAGGACTTTTCTAAGTTATAGGTTAGGGGTACACAATGGACCTAAGGTCGAAGTGCATGGTTGGGCCCCCTTTCAATAATAATAATAACCTTTAACACCCCATTTGGTAAATTTACGCTTACAGTAATATTTACGTAGAGAAAAGCGGCCCCAACGGAGTTCCCAAAATATAACTAACAAAACACCAAATAGCGAAGCTACACAATAATTGAATAATTCCGTACACTCCGGTAGATTTGAGCATATACTAGCTAACATTAACTAGCGACTACAAACTAGGCGCGCTGCGGAAACCAGAAAACCTTATTTTTTGCTCATCTCGTCTCATAATGAAAGATAATGGAGCCCTCAAAACGGAATGGATTATGAAAGAGCGTAGAGAGGATGGAAACGCGCCTCTTCCCCCCCCCCCTTCTCTAGCGCATCGTATCTTTGGCCTCGCAACCCGAGCATCGAGTTCGTAATAAAACGGGGGGATATAATAATCCCCCCTTTAAAGCCTCGGCTAATTACGTAAAGTCCTAACATTACCGGTCACAAATTTTGGGCGAGAACTCTCCGAGAAACGGAAACGGAAAGTTAGTCAAAAGAGCGCGGCGGCGGCTTTTGGGGAGAAAAAGCAGGATTTGGAAATTAACTTAATGACTGGACCCCGAATGTGTTTTTATTTTTCTGGCGGGTGCGGGGGCGTCCAAAGGAAAAATTATCCTTCCATCGTTGTGTGTATATAATACGTTCTTCTTTACGAGCGCGCGCGGGCGTTTTTTATTAGTTTTTATTGTGGTCGGAATTTTCTTTCTTCACTCGTTTCTCTCGTCCAAAAAATATAATTCGCCTCTGATTATTTGTGGCAGGGTTTTGCCCAGGTCTCATTCTTACTTTGTTTCGACCGTAATCGAGTCTCGGATTTTAGTCTGAGTGTCTCTCTCTCTTTTCCTGTTTTGGTTTTGAGTTTGGATAACAATGGTGCTGTGGTTCTCTATAGTGTGTACACAGAGTAAACAGGGTTATTAACTGCTCGACAAGGAAATTATGGTATTTTGGGTTACGAGGACGTAGAGAGGAATTTTGTTGACGGATGTCGAGGTTACCTAGTAGCGCTAGTCTAAGTGGGAATTTCGATATATCAGTCTTTGTCAAAACTGTCAAGTCACTCGTGACCAGACTACGGTGGTTGTTCTTAAAACGTAATTGAGAATTTAGAAAAAATTATAAGATAGAAATTAATTTAAACTTTGGTAATTTCACGAATTCTTTTGATAGGATTTAAACAAAGAGTATAGCCATAATGTAGACAATACTTAGCTTTGCTAGAAATATAACTTACTGTCTACCAGTATTATCCCCTTGAAGATCAATCAAATCGCCACACTATGATAAGGTTAAGACACCATTGAAACACTAGGATAAGGTTTTTCCTCAACCCCTTTTGTGAGCGGGGGGGGGGGGGGGAACCTAGACAACAGTGCCCAGTTTTCATCGCGAGTTCTTCCCAAAACTGACCACAAAAACCGATTTGAACTCGGATTTAAGCTCTAGCGTGACCGAGGCTTACGTTAAAACATTACCGTTACAAGTGTTTCGTTTTTACATTAAAACTGTTTCGACAAAACAAAGCATTTCTTTTCAAACTTAATTAACAAGAAGCCGGACTCAAACGACACTCGTAAAAAGTAAAACCTCTTCTCTCTGCCGAAAACTTCGGCATTTTAAGTTTGGAAAGCGTGTATTCGGGAATAGCGGAAAAGTGAAGCAACTTCGGAGAAGCCGTTCGGAATAATCCCACGAGGAAATATCCACCCGAAAGAGAAGAGAGCGAGGAAGAATAAAGAGAGAAAGAGAGCTTAAGTGAATCAAATGAATTTAAATTTATTTTTCTTCTCATTCAACTTACACCGCCCACTCGCCGCCAAGACAGCGCCACCTACCGCCGACTCTTCTCTTCGTTAGCGGAGTCTTCCTAATAAATATGGATGAGCAGCCAGGCCTAATACAGTGTCTTTCTCTTATCGAGAGAGCATTGAGATCCGCCCGCAATCTCTTTAGTTATAGGTAACAAGTAACGAAACTTGGAAAGCATAGGCCGATCTCCTAATACCCTAGACCTTCGTAGTCGGCTCCGAACTAACAACGCGCACCGCTCACCTAACGGATAAGGGAAATTTTAGACTAGCTTCCGTTTAGTTTAACGCACGCTACCAGGTGAGCTTTTAGAATAAGCCACGGATGGAATAAAAAGAGCGAGACGAGTGGATAAAAGAGGAGATCGCGAGGAGGCCATGAAAAATGACACAAAGCATAGGGCAAAAACAATTAGGGTTGGGCTCTTTTTGGTCGGTAAGACCAAAAAGGAACGCGAAGAATATATATATCTCTCTCCGCCACCCACACACGCTAGAATACCAACTATGTTCGGTCTATGGCGGGCAGCTGAAGAAAAGATGCTATAGCGCGTGCGTCGCAGTCCCCCCCCCCCCCCCCCTACGTCTTCCTTTCCTTCCCTGGTCTGGTCAGGACCGCAACAAGACTACTCGAAGCAAAGTCGAGGCCAAGTACTCGGTACTACTACGTGCCCAGCTTGCCAAAACGATAAAAAAAAATTCGGAGACTGATATTACCACGTGACTAGGTAAACTGAAAGAAATCCGATTATGAACCATAAATTCTCCTAGAGAACCTATAAGACTAAAAGCTTACATTTAAATTCATGAAAAACCCAACTTTTTCCCCCTTTGAAAATTATTAAGTTAAAATTAAAATATTTTGGAGTTACGTAGACCAATAACGACCAACTTCAAAAATTAAATCAGTCTTAATCCTAAATAATTTTACGCGTTTCGTAATTCTAGTAGGCTTCGTGACTTGATGATAATACCGAACATTTAAAACATGATTAACAGAGGCTTTGAACTCCTAGTTTAGATATCTCTCTGGCTAATATTATATAAACCGCGTTGGTGGAAAGGGAAACGACAAACCCCACTCTTAGACGGCGATGCCAAAGAGCCAAAGTGAAACGGCTAAACTGTCCAATTTCGTTGGGACTAAATCTCGACATCTCGGATGGAAGGTCAACTTGGCAAGATTGGGAAGATAACCCTTTTACATAAACTTCAATTTAGCTTAATTTGGAGGTACAAGGTACGGGGCAGAGGCTATAGGGAAGCTCCGAGCCATCAGCTTGTCGCGAAACGGCGATGGACGTCGACAAATAGCCGCTAAAACAAGGATTAATAATAATTGAACGCTTTCCGAATCGAAAGGCCCAGTTCGTAATTAGCCACCGGCGGAATTAAATTACGCGCCCAAAAGCGTGCTACGTCTCCCTTCTTGTAGTTGACGTTCCTCGGGGGCATTCTCCGAAGATAGCTCGACATCGAGAATGGCTTAAGCAGATGGCCCGCTCGCGATTTTTAACCCGCTCACCGGCCGAATTAAGCTGGCAGCGGGACCAACTGTACATCGAGCCAATGTTCCTCGATCAGATTAGCATTGAATGCGAAGACAGAGATTATCCTAACTATTGGCGCAGCCAGCCAGGGGAAACTGTTGCGGAGAAGTCTCCGGGCCCGGAATAAATCATTAGGCCTAAAATTTATAGGCAATAACATGCTAATGCGGTCCTGACGACACGACAATATCTCCGCCGTCATTACCGAGCCTCGTTGCTGCCTGCTCCGCTTAATGATTTATTAATTACCGCTCGCAATTAAGGTTAAATGTAATTTGATCACCCCCTCTTTCCCGAATGGTTTTCTTCTGTATCTCCCGGCGCGCGAAGGATTTCGATAAAGCCGAAACTATCATTTTCCATACCATTGTAACGAGAAATAAAAGCCATACATATTTATTAGAAGATGAAGATTAAGTGTTTATAGATATAATTTGGCGAAACAGTCGAGTTCAATATTTAATTCAAATATCTATAAAGGCAATTACGGTTTTAATAATGTATTCTCTAAAGACGGTTAATTTCGTAAATGGAAACCACCTTCTTCATTAGCTTTTAACGTAAATTAAAAACCATAAGTTCGGATTTTGGGTTAATTTTTACCACATACTTTCTTCAAAGTAATTCTTAATACATTTCAAAATAGCGCCACCCGGTAGCGACTTCTTGAACTATACTTTACTGAATAAAAATCGCTTCCACTGACCCGATGGACTAAAAGAATCTATAATGGGACTTACTGATATTACAACATTAAATTATTTCGAATATTAAATCTAACAAAAATATTATCGAATTGGCTGAATTTCAAAACAAACATACAAAGACTAGAAAAATATACGGAGAAGGGATTAGCGATTTAAGACGGTAGTAAGAAAAAAATTTTATGAAAAGTATTCTTGTGACGTTATCATAACTGTAGGGAGGAGATGACACTAGCTTTCCACTAACTTTTTACTTAAACATCAAGATCACCATCTTAACTTACCATTAACTACGTTAATAACAGTTTTTTGACATTTAATTTCATCGATAAACAAAACACCGACTGCCGGAAAATCATTTGGTCGTCACCAGACCATCCCGCGGTAAACATAGAACCGAAACTTAATAATAACCGTAAACGTCAGACTAGAGCCGTTTGTAATCATCAAGAAATTTGACCAGCGGAAAGACAATCTAATATCGAGTCGCGCGCAGATACCGAGAAGAAAAAGCGAAGATTTATCCAGCATCTTTACTCTTTCGGAGGCCCCCCAGGGAGGGGGTAGGAAGGCCGAGATGAGGGTCCTTCACTAGTCATAAAAAGAGACCGAACAATAAAAGCGAAGAATCCCGCCCTGTCGCTGAGCCAAGGAGGAGGGGGGGGGGGTAAAACGCTAAAGGGGGGATAAAACGCTAAAGGGGGGAATCATACGTAAATATTTCCGCAAAGAGCGAAAGCACCCAAAAAAAATATTTTTATATTCTTTGTGGAAAAAGGGATAAGAAGAATGAAGATGAGGGGGTGGGATGTAAGGGGGGCGAAAAAGGACTACATCCGTCTCGCGCGGCGTCGGCTTCCCGGGATGATGACGACAACACCCTCGCCGACCAAAGTAAAAAAAAAGACAACTCGAAAAATATGCCCGACTTATTTTTATGGAAAGAAATGTTAACTCACTGGAAAGCGGAGAGAAAAAAACGGCAGAGGGGGAGGAAAGATTCGGCACTCGTTTTGTTTCTCTGGCCGGCAGCTATTTGGCGTCGCGAAGGGATGGTCCGCCGAGTCGTGCATTATTCACAAGCATCGGCTTAAGCAAAGCCCCCACCCCCTAGCTCCTGATCGTCCGTCGCGTAAAAAGTTATCTTTGGATGAGACTCCTTTCGCGATGCCTGCCTTGCCCCCTTTTCTTCGTATTTTAATTATTTCTTAATGTACGTCTCTCTTTCGGCTCTATTTATCTTTAAAGATATTGTTTCCAACAAAAACATTCGTCGAAAGATACAATTCGCTTTCACAGATTTGCATATCCAATATTAAACAATGATGCTATTTATTTTCTTTATAAATAAACTGTTATAAAATGTTTTGTATGTTAATATTTCAAATAGTTTTTCTTAAAAACCCCCTGGAGTTAAATGTTTTTTTATTGTAATGATAATATTTATAAAAGGATATATTATTTTAATATTATTTTGAAAATTTCCGAAAAGTCTCTTCGTTCCGAACTTTATGTAAAACCGGTATTTAAAGACGAGTCACGAATAAAACAAGCCGATTCATACTTCGTCGCGTCGTCTAATGGTTTGTTTATGTTTTGCTCGGCTCCAATCACTGAGATTGAGACTTCAAAAATAGTAAATGTGTATAATTTGACATTTCGGAGAAAATCTATTCAAACTTTAGCCAGCGAAGCGACAAAAATTGGAAAATATTCGTCCATACGAGTCGCGGAAAAACCATGTCTGTTTTAACATATTTAACGTATAACAACAACAAATTGGAATGTCACGGTTCAAAGTTCGCCGATCGCGAGTACACACACTAGGCATCAAAAGCCGCTCAAAGGGGTCCCATGATGAGGTGAAGCCTATTTTTAGCTGACATGAATAGCGGAGTCCCCCCACCTGCCACTCAGCGGAAGCGGCAACATGGACCAAGTAGAAGAAAATCGTTTCCACCCCGTTGTAGGAACTAATCCCTGGAAGCCATTAAGATCTTTAACAGCGTGGAAAAATAGAAACCGAAAAAGGCTGGTAGCCCATTCTTCTGGCCTTTCCGCAACTGGGCCCGATGAGAGCGAGAAGGAAGTTTCTTCTTACGAGCAAAACTGAGAATAATCGAACCCCTGACGGATGCCCCGGGGCTAATTTCCCAACTAAAAAGTGACCCGGGGTATCTTTTTTTTTGTAAAGCAGCGTAAAAACGAGAACCCAGCAAACAGCGCGACACAGAAAAGAGCCCTAATGGTCCTCGTTAAAATCTTTTCGGCCAATTTGGGGTCCCCTCGTTTTAGGTTACGCTCCACGCCAAAATGATGGGCGTATACCTCGTTTTTAAAGTCGCGAAAATAACGCGTCGCTCTTTGTAGTACCGAGGGCATGGACGCTCTTGGGTGGTCCCATTCTATGGGTCTCCAAGATGGACACTGTTTCCGAAACAGACGAGGTGGTGATCAGTAGTGGAGGACGGAACGTTTGTTACCAGCTGGGCCCCCAAACGGGCCCGCAGGTGATTCCCTTTACTGACAGATATAGATCGCGAGTCAGAATTAATGGCGCGGGAGTTTCCAACAAAAGAAATGTTTTCACGAGCAAAATGACGATCGTTTCCAACGTTTAGCGATTCGTCTCGCCACGATAAATTTTGGCCGCGGCTTCGTATTAGGGGTGTTCCATAGATCACGTGTTTTCGAGGGTTTTTGTCTTGTTGACCCAGGTGAGCTCTGAAGTTATATCGATGTGTAACAAGTGGAGATATCTTATTCAGGGTTGCCACAAAATTCCCTGTTTCCCTGACCATTTTAAGAGATTTTCCCTGACTTATATAAGAAAAATTTTGGCCTTAATATTTTACTTTTATCAGAAGTAAAAAGGAAATAAATGATAATCGTAGAATTTGTCATAGATCTAGAGTTAAATTACCTTCAAAAAGTGCCAAGATAAAATTAATTCCCTGACTTTTTAGGCTTATTTTTAAATTCCCTGACTTTTCCCTGATTTCCCTGTTTTCCCTGACGCGTGGCAACCCTGTTATTCGTCAAGTTCCTAGAGTTTAGTCAAATATATCGAAAATAGCGCGCAGTTTTAAAAACTATTTGTTCGGTGTCTTGGAAAAATGATTACGCAAATTTAAACCGCGATACAGTAATACATGACAAGGCTCCCAGCGAAATGAGGTTATTCTTTGGCCAAATAAAATTTGCAGTTGTATAGTGAAGTAATTCAAAATATCACGTTATGGATTGGGAAATTTTTGCGAGTGAAACTTAATGGTAGAAACAAGTTTTGATAGATGTAATTAAAATTAGTCGTTATAAAGACGACACAGAAAACAATTTAATTAATATTAATATTACAGGAAAATATAGGAAAATAGTTTTTAAATACTTTAAGGTGGAATTTGGTTTAATAATGGGTTGAGCGAGTGAAAATGTGTAATGTTTCTTTTCTAACTTTGTAGATTTTGATATCAAAAAAAATTAATTGGAACAGTTGAAATAAGAAAAAATAAAATATAGAAAAATAGTGCAATTATATGAAGTTATCGGTACACAATGAAAATATAGAAATAATATTCAATCTCACTATTTCCAAAAGTAAACAAATCAAAATACTAAAGTATATTAACCAATAACCCTGTTTACGCCGTTATAGTGGCTAAAACGCAATGCATAACCAAGCTTAACGACCCCCTAGCAAACTATTTGAACTTGGCCACAAAAAAAAACACGCGAATATTAAGCCTCTAAGCCCGCAAAAGAGCGGCGCGGAGATAGGGAAAAAATGAAATACGGGTCGAATCTATATCTCTCACTTTTCTCTCCCTCGTTCTTGCCGATATTACTCTGTCGTATATAGAGAGAGCTTTCCGTAATAAAATCCCGATAGGAAACTTAACGAGAAGAATAGCGGGGCAAGACTCGTAATTTATCCGATTTTACAGAGAACTGCATCGAGCCGAGGCGTAGATTCACTCTCGCGGGGAGAGATGGCGGAGGATGGAGAGTAACTGGAAGAGGGAGGAGGCTCTCTCTCCGCGCGCATTAAAACAGTGAAAACGAAATGAATCTCGAGGGATCGAAGGGGAGGGCCGCGGCTATATGGGATGCTTAGCCTGGAAATAATACCTTCTGACGTTGCCGTCTTTATGCAGCCCGTTCCCCGCGATCTGTAGTCGTTTTTTTTAACGTATTTCGTTTGGGTGGGAAGGGATTTTCCCGGATTTTCTTTTATCGAATTCGTCGCAGCCAACTAAAAAATATGGAGCGATAAAACCTTAACGCCCAATTTATAAAGCCCTTTTTGTATAAAAGAAACGATCCGCGGGGAAAAATATGACAAGGGTTTTAACGCTGTGTATGGATAATATGGGGATATTTACCCTTAGTTTCCGACCGTTTCAAAATAACTTTATTTTTTCGATTTATCAAATTTAGAGATATCAAGACAATTTGATATAAGTTTTCAACTAAAGGATGTAGACGCCTTAGAAATCTATCAAATCTTCAATTTTTTTATAGGAAAAATAGGATTAGATTTCTAAAAATATAGGACTTTATAGGACTATTTTTACAAAATTATAGGATTTTATAGGACTATATATGCTATTTAATTTACTAACTTTATGCATTTAAAAACTAAATCTATATTTAGTGAAATAAATCTCTGATTTTCACTTAAAAAATAGAAACTATTAACCATTTTATAAAAAATATATACTAGTAGCTAACCATGCTAACAATAACAAAAGTATAGACTAGAATGACTTGGTATATTAATTTATCCTATAGCTAAAATAGCAATTTAACTACTTAGTGGTTGGATTTGAAATGGGCAAAATATGAAAATTATAGGATTTTATAGGACTTTTGGGGGATTTAACTAAAAATATAGGATGTTATAGGACATTTTTGAAAATATAGGATTTTATAGGAATTTTAGGACCTCTGGGGGCCCTGATCTATACATAAACAAGACTAAAATTGTCAGCAAATCAAATGTTTATAAAATACACAAAATGCTAAATTCACACCTTCAAAATTGCGCTGTACGTGCATTTTTGTCCGAACTAAATTGTCGAACGTTGGCCTTTGAAAGCAATACGGGGCTAAACCTGTCTAATAACAACGCGGGTTACACGGCAAATATCCAAAAGTTCACAGAACCGTGTAAGAATAATAAACACGATATCGGTGCGAAACCGAACACTATAAAATCCCCTTATTCAGACATCTGGCCGGGCGCGGGGCAGAAGCCCCTGTTAAAATAACATTGGCTTCTTTTCACACTTTAGACCGGCGTGGAATCGCCCTCCCGAAGAGTTACGAACCATCAATAGGCGCGAAACGCGTAATGTCAAGCTATAATACCTTTTGTTCGAGGTCTCCCCGCCACACGCAAATTTACAACTCGTATTACAAGGTTTCATCGAATGGAGAAGACTGCGGAAAATAAAAGTCGTTCGACCTATTTGTCGCGGATATTTGAGAATCGCCGCGAACCGACGGAAGGAAGAAAACAAAAACACGAGGCCAAATCGAATAAAAGATTCGCCTATATCGTATTACAACCGCGAAAAAGTATGAAAAGAGGTTCTCGTTCCCAGCCCGGGATATATAGAAATCCTTTTTCGCGATAGACTCTCAGACTTCTTGGGGTGGTGGTGGCCGATGGCGGGCCGCGAACAAGGAAGCGCGCGCCAATCGCAATTAGTTTTTCCAACGCGGGAAAAAAGCGTCCCTTTCCAACGGAAGGTGGAAAAAGAAAGTAGGGTGGGGAACACGAAATGCAAGCTATTTGTTTAGTGTTATTGGATTCGCGGCTGGTGGAGGGACTGGGTACCAAGTCCATAGCCGGCCTATTAAAAAGGCCAGCGCCTACGTATAGTCGCGTTATTATCGGGGAAGAGTAAGTCCTAAGAAAGAAGAAGCCGTGTGCGTTGGTCTAATGAAAAGGTTTCGCGGAAAAGCTAACAAAAAGGCTCGTCGTTAGGGCCATTGTTTTGAGCTTTGCCAAGGACTCACCCCCCAACAACACGCGCCCACCGATTCCCGAAAGGGTAATATTCGCCCTAAATGTCATCTGGAGGAGGTGGAACCGAGGAATCATTTCCAAAATTATGTCTATAAAGGCAATAACAATAACAAATGCTAATCTATATATTGAAAATTAAGCTTGCTTAAAAACGTCGGCGAAACAAGAAAACCCGGTAGGGAAAACACACAGACTGATTGCCGTACACGTTTTCCCTACACGATTTTCTAGCGCGGGCTGAACCCGTCTATTACGCAAGATTATTAGAGATTACAAGCTAATCCTTGCAATTTTAATGGGCACTTCAGAATTATATATTAACAATGGCCAGTTAGGTTGAGGAAAAGGAAGGAACGCGCAGTAGAGACCTATATAGCCCCGTTGAATGATATCAAAAGTACATAAGAAAGCACGATAGAAGTGTCCAACTACGCTATAATAATGAAAACGTACTTCAGGCGATTTTGGAAAATTAACGAAAGCCTATATTTCAAGTGAACTTACAAGGAGACTACCCGAGGTGTAACCCACCGATTTTGATGAAACTCGGATGTTTGGTAGACCTTCATGTAACTTGAAAATCCCGGAAGGGAAATGTCTCCATAGGCAACCGTTTTGCCATGGCAACCAAAAATGTTTTTAACAACACAAAATGGAAATTTTCCTACTGAATATAACATGGGAATCAGACCAATTTTAAGGGTACCCCCCTGTAAAAATTTTAATCAATTTCGAACTTATTCATTATTTTTATATTTTCTATTTTTAGCATTTTCAAAAACATTATTTTTTTACAATTGATCAGATTCCCATGTTATTTTCAATGGGAAAATTTCCATTTTGTGATGTCAAAAACATTTTTGGTTGCCATGGCAAAACGGTTGCCTATGGAGACATTTCCCTTCAGGGTTTTTCAAGTTACACGAAGGTCTACCAAACCCCCGAGTTTGATCAAAATCGGTGTGTTACACCTCGGGTAGTCTCCTTGTTAGTGAAGTGACTAACATTAGCAGTATTAGTATAGTTGAAAAGTTATTTATAAAATATATCCTATATACTTCTGGCATTAACGGGGAAATTCAGCCGCAGACTTCCTACAATGGCGGAAATATTGATTGATATATACCTAGTTGATACGCGGTATTACGGGTAAAGCCATTAGTCAAGCGGCGAACAAAATCTAGCTACTTAAAAGACGAGATAGCGAGACAGCTAGGCCAAATAATGAAAAAATAACATTGTTTGTCAAGGGAGTGTTCTCGGTATACAAAATATGATAAAAAGAATGCGTTGAAAAAATATGTCGGAAAATAAATGACTAACTGCCGCCGTCGCAACTAGAGGCGCTGCTGTCGCGAGTATCCGCGGCTATACATCTAAGAGAGAGCGCGCGTGCATTAAAAGAGAGAAACAATGCGGGTCCGTTCGTGGGAAAGGCGGCAGCCGTCTTCCTTCGTGTCAACAAGAATAACAGTAATCCGGACCGAGACCTCTCCGCTTGTACGCGAGTGTCACATGCATATTCCATTACCACCAACAGCTATAGCCGCGCTCGTACCAAATGAGGGGAACATCCGACAAACAGAGGGACGCCGGGTTAAGGGGGGGGGGGGGGCTGGAACTGATTTTTTACCACCTTTAAATGTCTTATCGACACGGAGGCGGGGACTCAAACAAGATATTCCCTATTTAAAAATCACTAAGCATTATTTAATAGCTCAGGGTTGATACAATATTTTCCGATTCAATTATCTGACTTTTACCGAGACCTTTAAAGCCCAAATTCAGGGTTTCCAGTCTTTCCTTATTCAAATTCCCCGACTTTTCCAGGATTTCCCTGGCTATCTCCGGAGATTTTCCCTGACTTATTTTGTGGCAAAATTTTGTATTTGTTTACCCTAAATTTTAGTAAAGGTTCCTATTGGCAACAGAAATTAATTTCCCGGACATTTTCCTGATTTTTAGCCTTATTCTTAAAGTTCCCCGACTTTCCCTTATTATTAGACCCATATTAATATTCCTTGACTTTTCCAGGTACCGTGGCAAACCTGAAATTAGACCGACCTAAATTTATTTACTTTTGATAGAAGAAAAACACTTTAGTTTTTCTAGCTTTATAAATTTATTTTGATCAAAAGTAAATAACCTTTTACTAAAATATAAGTTAATCTTTTAACTATTTAAAAATTACAGAACTACAGTAAAATTATCTTATATGAATTCAAGATAAAACTTAATTCCCGTGACTTTCTTCAATTTTTTTAAAGTTCCGACTTCTTAGGCCTATTTCCTAATTCCCGGACTGGAAGCAGCCACAATCCACTAAAGCCGTGTTCACACTAGACACTTTGGAACCGTTTTAAAACGGTCTCGAAAGCTGAAATTGAACATTTTCAGTGTCAACTGTATTAACAGCCATATGATAAATACATTCGACAGCAAAATTTTACAATTTGTACTTTCGAAACCGTTTTAAAACGGTTCCAAAGTGTCTAGTGTGAACGCGGCTTACGAGAAAGATTGAAACCTAAACTTTGCTCTTCGCGTTTCAGAATTTGGGTTTAACTTCAAGAACGCGGGTCTAATAAACGCTTCTTCGCTCTCAAAGGAAGTTAATTATCACTTCTTACGTCGTACCGTTACGCGTACCAAACAATTCACAGCTATTTTTATCTTTAATCTATTTTTAATGAACATCTGAGGTAATACAGGTATATTTATAATTTTTACACCATTAAAATCCAGCGTTAAATAACGTAGCCTGTAGATAAACCCTAACGATTTCAAAATTTAACGCTCCATAATAGCGCTATAAAATTAACAGAGAACTGGATTTTAGAAGACGCAGCGAAAATGTCGCCGGAGGAATTAACCACGCAAAAAATAAGTCGCATTTTTCTGAAAATAAACCTACGCTAGCGCCGTTAAAAAAATTAATAAACAAAAATCCCAAACTCTTCGTCATTTAATGTCAATGGCCCGTGAATGACAGTGTTGTAGACTTGTCATTCGAGTGCAGATATAGAAAAATAAAAGTAGATAAAAAATTTTCTTTACTGATGGGAATTTTGGGGGGATTTCGGTAAACGGGCTAGAATTCGAAGCTCCTTATCTGGTAAACCCCCTCGTATATAAAATTGGAAGACAGCGCCTGGTACTCCGGACGATAGGGCCTAAATGGGCTTCTCTCTCTCGTTTCTAGATTTGCATGAGCTCAATGAGATTAGACGCTAGCGCGCTGCTATAAGGAGAATGATAGGCGATTGGGCAAGCGAGGGAGAGTGTTAATTCCGCGCTAAACCACGCGGGAACCCGGTATTAGAGTATTGAAAACGCATTAGCAATCGTAATGTCTATGCACGCCGCCGACGCCGACACTTCGTCCTCCCGCCGCCTTCCGATAGAACCGAACCTCGGCTCACTCGTCGAAAATGGCGAGGAATCTGCCCCAAAAAGGATAAAAGATATCGCGTAGAAAAGACAGGGAAGGGTGGAGGCTATTCGACCAGCCTCCCCTTACCAAGTTCATAATGCGTTTTTGATAGGCCTAATAGGTATGTTGAAAATACCACCCCCTCTCGTTGCAATTGTTATCAGATAAGCTGCAGACACAAGAATGAGTCATACAAAGTTGTTTACTTGTCGTGTGCACATTTTTACCGAAAAGTGGGGGTTAAATTAACATCTAAATATCTATATCCGGGACACGGGTTGTTTCCGGTCAATTTTTTTTTTGACAGAATCCTTTTTCACATAAACTCAAACCAGAAAACGTTACATCCTAAAGACACTAGCGCAAAATTATTAAATCAACTTACAAAATGAGCTAACAGTAGCGGGATTTGATTAAAATTTAAGAAACTTACAAGGATCCAGAGAGAAGAGGGCTAATCAGCCAGCGCGTCTTCAAAGTCCTCGTAGAAGCCGGTTTGGGTTTGAGAAAAACGCGTTCATTAAAACCGTTTATGGAGAAGAAATCGAAACAAAGGGGTATCCGTGCAATAATATCTCTTTATAGAAATGCGTCCGAAATCGTATTCAAAACCAAAAAGCAAAACAAAACAAAAATATACGATAATCTGTATGAAAAAAACGCACTTCCTTACGCGAGTCCAATGGTCAAAAATCACAATCACGAGAGATTAGTCACGAAATGCTAGGGAATAACCGTCAAAATTTTTGCGTCAAATCACGAATGTCAAATATCTACGAGAACTACGCGCTTAAGCGCAACGACGAAGGCCTGACAAGGTTTATATAAAACCCTGAGATAGGGCCAGTTTTGAATTTTTAAAGGGAATAAATCGAAAAATCCAAACAACACTAGTTTAGCGCGGTATTCTGTCGCACGACGACTGAGTTCACGAGCGATGTTCACCGGGCAACGCGCGGCTCTGAAATGAGAAAACGCGTCGACCGGGGGAGGCCCGTTGCCGCTGTGAAGGCGGCGGCGAGAGGGGGCAAAGATTTTCGCGTTCCTCCGCTCGGAGCGTGATGAGCGCTTCTTCGCCAAAACGCGGCTGCGGGGCACGAGAGGAAGCCAATGACTCTCATTGGTCGATAGCGGCGCTTCTCGGGAAGTTTAAGAACGAGGGGGGAGGGGGGAAAGTATTACATTCGGGGGAAGAAACGTAAAATATTTAAATATTAAAAACCTGTTGGAGAAAAGCGGAGCTCTCGAGTTCACGAACGGAGCTAGAAGATAAATAATCAAAGTTTAATTAGGCCCATATTATTAACGTGATTTCTTACGATCTGATTTATTTAAATAGCTGGGAATGACTCTTTCGTTAATGCCTTTGTTAATATTTGCGATGATCTTAAATTAACCGGGTAGTATCGCAACGACCCAAAGGTCAACTGAAAAGGTAGCGTCTCGATCGACATTCAAGATAAATGAGAAATCACTAAATTAGTTACAATCTAGCAGTAATATTCGCTTTTCGATTTCCGTAGACTTTACTCCTTGTGGTATTAAAAAGAAGCGATCTACTAGATCTAATATAAATATTACGGTTTATTATATATTTTTTTTGATGGACGTGCCCTCTGGTGCCGTATTCCTTAGAGAAAACCGAAAGGAGGTTGAGAGAGCGAGAGCGCCATGCTCGTAAAAGTTTCGTTTCAGCCCGCTGCTGCCCTCTAGCGACAGAAAGTAGAAAATCTCTCTCCGAGTTTCCACCCCCTTTCCCTTGTCATAAACCAGTCTTTTCTGACCGTAGGCTCTGGTTTAGAACCAACCAAAACAAGAATGCCACGTAGGTAAAGCGACATATACTACTTTGGGAACGACCAAAAATTTTAATTCCGTAAATGCCGTAGCTCATGGTTAATCAAAACCTGTTAAATGTTTAATTTTTATTTAGACATTGATAAAACGATTTTGAAATTACTATTTTGAAGAAAAACTATCTAAAATTTGGTTTAATATTAAATTTTCTTATTTAAATTTATTTTTAAATTTCCGGATTTCAAAATTACGTTATACCTTTACATTATGAGGTATAGCAGGCTTATTTACCTGCTTTTATACCCTAACATGGTGGCGTATTTTCACGCGCAAAATGAATTTTAAGATCCCCCAATTGGTATAAAATTATGGTGTAAAATAAAATTTAATTATAGTTCATTTAAAATTAAGTTGTTTTTTTTTTGTAAATAATGGCTAAGATATTTGTTGTTTAGCATATCATGAACTATAAGATATTTTCAAAAAATGTTTCCAAGTAAATACCCCCTTATCTGTTGGGGTTGAAACCTTCACCTTTATCCGATTTTTCGGACGCTGTACGCCACTGATGCAGAAGCCTATATTTAAGCTAAAAGCGTTTCGAATCGACTACGCTATACGCGATAATTTCCGATATCAGACAATGATCTTTACGGTCGATTTTATATTATCGAATTGAAATGAATGATATCGAATAGTAGGCAACGCAATTTCGAAGCTGGTTCGCGGCGACCGAAAAGACCGTTGCTCACGATCGATCGTGATTACAGCTTGTTCCCGACAAGATTTCTTCGGTCACGACTTGCCAATAATTAGGAGAGGACGATAAAATAAAATGGAAAGCACCGCTTGTCTCTCTCTCTCTCTCTCTCTCTCTCTCTCTCTTGGCGTATGTTATTGGTTGTAAAATTTACTAGTCATGTTATGATTGCTGGCTAATATAGTGGCCCGCAGCGTCGCAACGTGTTCCGAGAGAAAACTAAAAGATGAACCGATCAATTGTTTTGTCAAAAATGCCTTTTCGAGCGGTGATTAATTATATCCGCGTCGTTTAAGTGATGTTGCGTAATTAACCTCGAACGATAGCTATTTATGAATATCTAATTTAGAAAGTATTATTTTTCTTGTTTGATGCTAAATAGAGTTAAAGTTTTTTTTTTGGTGTGTTTCCCGCGTTACGGAGCCATGACTGCTTTTCTGTCGTTTGTTTCGGCTACGATTGGACAGATGGCGCTCTGATGTTTATTTTTGATAATTCTACGGAACTCTGTAGAAAGTATGGTCTGCTAGATTGGGATGTTCAATTCTTTGAATTTAGAGATTAAAGAATTTAACCTTTCTATTGAGTTCAGCATTATGAATGTTGAAGTTCATAAAGATTAATAATAAATGACCTTAATTTACTATTTAGTAAACGGCGTGCTTATAAAGATGCAACCAAAGGTTATCGATTCCACATTAGAAAATAAATTTTTGTAAAATGTTATGTTACGTATAATTAAAATGAAATTTATATGTTGAATTTTTGAACCAAAACAAAATATTGTCAATAACGCTACAAATAGTACCAATAATATAATCAAGTTAATAAATAGTATGTGGACAGTACCATGGGTACCCACAGGGGGGACGAGGCAAATGCACCCCTTTTGCCATGCTATGAATGCACTACTATAGCTGTTAATCCTCCCCCCCCCCCTTAAAGGCTGACTACATAGTTAGTCGGTTTACTCTGTCTTTCACTGGAAGCTGGCTCGCTGCAAGATACATATGCTATGCAAGCAGCCAACTACCAGTAAGAAACAGAGTAAACCGATTAAATATGTAGTCGGCCTTTAAGACTATGCATGAATAATATTAATCAGCTAGGCTGATACCCTATAGACCCAAGTCATCTAGCGAGTTTTGAAACCTCTAAATCAGGTGGCCGGGTTAAAATTCGTAACAGAGTGGTGACAAGCCCTTTATTCCACAGGAGCAAACAGCTCCCTACACTTACCATTACGGTTAGCCTCAAAAATATTTCTTTGAAAAAGGGAAAACCCCTTAACCAGTAGGGAGAGAGCTTGAAAACTCAATGCAGAAGTTGTTCCGAGTTTTTACCCAGTTTCACAAGCTAGGATTGAACCCGGCTCCTATTGCGAGGTGGAAGTTCTAACCACACCGCCACCCCTTATTGCAGCACCTTGTTTGCTTTTGTGATTTCCGGAAGAAAAACCACACCCTTCAGCCTTTCCGCGTGTAATCTTCCACAATCTGTCTCTATCTGTGAAGGAGGAGAATATATTCCGGGGATCATGTGAAAACAGAAGCTTAATAGTTAGTTAAGAGCTTGCCACCACCCTCCTACGCATTGTAACCCGGCCACCTGAATTAATGGCTTTAAAAGTCGCTTGATGACTTAGGCCTAAGGTGGTGCCTTGGGTGTTAGCCTAGCTGATTATTATTATTATTATTATTTTATTATTATTATTCCCAGTTAACCCTCATACATTCTTGGTAATAAGTAGTGACATATAAGGTAACAGTTGTATATTCGTCCAGACCATCAAGGCAAATGATGAAACTCACCTTTTTTTCTATACGTTTGTTTTCCCTTCGGAAATAATAAATCACGCGGAAGGATAGCTTATGTTACACAATAGCAAAATTACAAGGCGCTGGGCGTCTCTAGAATTTCGTTCATCAAAAATACTTTTTCCGTCATATAATATACCACTCGTATTGACATTTCTATTGTACTACAGTTTTTTGGTCCGAGATATATTTGCGAGCCGCGCGAGATGCCTATATAATCGAATTCTGATTGGCGGAGCAGCTGCACGCTCTGGCAATCCACTAACCATTTTTCCCACGCCTAAAAATAATGACACGCTCGCGGAAGACAAACGCAAATAGGTACCGCGCGCGTCTCAAAGCCTCCTCGCGGAGGATTTACCATTCATCTAGATGGAACGAGAATATAACTAGATTATCCACGAGACACTGTCTCCGATTCATAAGGAAACTCATCATCTCCCAACAATAAGATTTTGTCAAAGGGTTTCTCATAAATTTTAAATAACTATTTTCTACAATTTTTACGGAAAAATCCTTTTGTTTCTTCGGCGACTATGAAAAGGTGTCTATGCCTTTAATTTTAACGAGATAGAAAAAGCCAGCTAATTTTGATTCTCGAGCAGTTTGCGAAAATAATTTGCAATGCAAATCGCTTCAGTGAAAGCTACTAAGCTAAGAAGACTACGAGAGGGGTGCAGTGGACGCGTTCATTTTCAGCGCGATTATTCTTGCTCGTTGACCAAAGAATTTCGTTAAATTCCCCCTCGTCGTTCACGTAACTCCAAGTTTGAAAGAGTTTTGAGACAATTTCTATTCTTGTGTCAATTCGTAAAGTAATAAGTTTTGTTCCGAGATTATTTAGGTTACCCAATTTATTAAGACGTTTCTCGTATAATTTTACGATAATTTCTCCAGAGAAACGAATTGTGATTAAATAAATATTGAAATGAGTTTCAAACTACTAATTATTTTTAAAATTTCAACGTTTTCTAATCTTTAAAAAATAACTTTTTACGTACCAGTTTCGAGCTATTTTCATACGACGAAACTTCAATATAATCCTTCAAGTATATTTCCCAATATTTTTAATTGAATAGATAATATCAGGAATCCATACCTCTACTTGGAATGCTTATCCTGATGTATCGCGTATGGTAAGATCACTCTGTTTGTTAAGTTAACATAGTAACGTCAGAAAAACCGTCAGCCACATCGAGACGAAAATCTGCCACGATAAGCGTTCCAAGTAGAGGTATGGATTCCTGATAACATTAAAGGAAATATAACCTGCAAAGCAATCTTTATGGAAGATCCCTTCGATTTTTTAAATTCCCCTGTACACTCTGTTTAAAAAGTCTTCGACAGGTGAAATTTTTGCCCTCTTTTTAATTCTGCTAGAAAACTATAATAGATAGATCGATGAAACCAATTGCAACTATTATTTATTTTCCAATATCTTTCGTTATTTATCGGTTTCGTCCGCCAAAAATTAATAGTTTTGGCGGGTACCGCCAAAACTAATTTTTGACAACTTTTTAAATATTGGTTCTACGGCACTGACTCGCGCGTTTTTGAATTCACAATGGTCGATTCATATTTAGAAAGTGGAAAAATTTTCCCTCTACAACCAACGGTTGAGAAGTTATCGCGTTTACAAACTTTCGTCGAAATTGGGAAACACCTAAAATGCATCAAGCGATTATTAATAATAGGAGCTTTTAAGGTACCAGAAGGTCTACTTAACCCCCGAGTTTGAAAAAAAACCGGGGAGAAACCCTACGGGATGTCAGCTTGTAAGTTCTAATTAATTATTGGATTTTAAATAAAAAAAACTATTTTAAGTACAGGATAAAACATTTTTTTCAATTTTTTTTAGTTTCGTTCACCGATTCAAAAATTGTAACGAAATCTATGAATAATTCGTCATGAATAAATTTGATGGATTTCATCAAAAATTATAATCATATTGTTCAACAAACCTTTGGAATAAATTTCGAATGTTTCTTAAAGAACCGAGCTATTCTATAACTAAAGTAAATTTAAATACGCGATAATACTAGAAATAGCTATTTGGAATATACGCAAAATTATTTAAATAAAAAAAATGTGCTATTAGAATTTTTGGGTTATTTCGGAAAATGTAAAATAATGTAAGAGTTTGTACGAATTTCGGGTTGGCCAAATATTAGAACGAAGGGCGACTGGGGAAATTAATGGCGCAAATCCTCCTTCGAAATTGTCGAAACCTCAACGGATAGGTGGGAAAGTCATCCTAAAGTAAATATGGTAAAGTTGCCTCGTTGCAATACGCGATTAAAACCCGCGAGAGAGTGGTTAAATAGAACGGCGCAGCCCGCTGTCAAACTAAACGCCTTGAACGAAACAACTTGGCGAGAACGACCTTTTCACCACCATCACCACCGAAAGTGACAGTAGACCAAAAGCGCGTAAACATTTTAGACTCGACGTAAATAAGGGAACGCTCCCGGCCGAAAGATGTTCTAAATATAGCTGCCCGGCTGGAAGGTCGCCTACGGGGAGCTCTTCTCCGGCGAACTCGCGCAAAGCCACGCGGTAAATACCGCCAACATTTTTCGCTAAAACGAGTTTACTTCGCTCAATAAGTCTCGTCTTCCGCCCTAGCGCTCCAACACTTTAAGTCCTTTTCACCAGTACCCGCGACGCAATATCCCCAGCGTATTCCAATTTTCTCCATCGGACAAATATTAATTCCTCGCCGTGTAATATTAAAATTAAAAGAAAAAGATAAAATGTATACCTCGAATATGGGAAGGCGAACTACGCCAGTTACGAAAAGTCTCAAAAATGCAAAGAAGATGGGTGGGTAGCGCCACCTGGAAGGAAACGGAGAGTTGACTTTCGGAACTTAACTGATGGGAAATATAAACTTTTAACGTTTCGGTAAAATAGCGCGAGAGTGGGTGAGTGCCCCATCTCGGTTTCTCGAATATATATACGCTAAATACGGGAAATTAATAACGGGGAAGGGGGGGGGGGGGTGCAAGGCCTAAACGAGTCCGATTATGGATTTTTGGCGGCGCGAAAGGAAAATCGACGATAAGGGAGTACAAATTCGCCACTGTATTCATTATAAGGCCAGCCTTAATTTATAAAATGCGCTGCCGGTGGCTTTTAATTAGCCGCCTATGCCGGGGAGAGAGAAAAGTCTTCCACACATAAATTAACGGTGCCCTCCCTGTAACCCTGGCTTCTAGGACCCTTCTAGGGAAGCTACCCCCCGCGGCATCAACCACGACATCAAACCCCGTTAATTTTCGTGAGGAATTTTTATTTCCGAGGACGTTTTACTACGCAGGCAGACGCGCGCGCGGGAGTCTATTTTACTAGACTATCCTGGCTTTGGTAAATCGTAATTTAGGGTAACCGCGCAACCGGATGTTTGTGACCACTGTTTACCAAAAAAGAAAGCCGGGTTTACTCTCAAATACTAAATTTAAAGTTCTTAACAACTATGTTGGTGAATTGTTTACGAGAACGCGCTGATTTAACTGTCTTGTTGGCATAATATTTTACGAAATATTTGCATATTTGTATAACGAGGTCGTGCGCAGTAGCCATCAGCCAGTATTTATACCAAATTATTTTGGGTCTTTTTAAATAAAAGTTAAAATAAATTAGTTAAATATTTTTTAATTTAGAATAAATAAAGTTCATAAACAGGTTGGACGTTACATTTAGCCCATGAAATACGTTTCACGTACTAGCATAAGTTACATAAGAAATATAAGTATGACAATTATTTAAAGTTAACCCCGAACTGAATTATAGCGCAAAATCCCCCAGGGTTTATATATGCAAACGACAAAATGTGCTACGACAAAGGACGAGCGTGTCAGTAAAACATTAGGAATTTTCATACTTATGATGATTATTATGTTACTTATAATGAACTGTTCACTAATCATTGGGTCTCTAAAAATATCTTTCCCGTACGAACTCAATATCTCTATTGCAATGATATATTTAAATGCATAGAAGGTCACGGAACAATTTTCCTCTAAAAGAAATCTCGAAGAAACGTTATTAGAAAAATCTGAGATTTTCCAAAGTGGTCCCATCTATCGGAGAAAAAAGACAAACTTCACGGAGAGGGGGTATGGAATTGGGCTTATTGACGGGGTGTGGCTTAGATATTAATTGACACGCACGAATAAGCTTCTATCCGAAGGAAGGAGAGAGAGAGAGACTTGTTCTAAATGTCAAGTTCAAGAGAACTGGTTTCTTCGTAATCGCCATCTTTTAATCTTAAAATTGCGTAAGCATTTCGTGATTTCTTTACTGTAACACAGTCAGTCTAGAGTTAGCTTCGTTTAAAAAAATAAACGCTATTGTATTTCCATCACGGCATAAGAGAGTATTTTTGAAACTGGATTCTCTTTAGTTTTTACTAATGGGCGTCAATTTTATTCTTCCCAATTAAAAAACGCGTTTTAATGTTTTATTTTAATCATGCCTCAAAACCAAAATCTGCTGATTATGCAAATTTTATCATTTCAAAATTTCAAACAAGGTACTCCTGAATAAACATTAAAGAAATTAACTCCATGAAAACAGAAAATAGTCAGGAACAGTGTTTGAAAAGATTGTTCTATTGAATTGTTTGTGGTATTGTGTCTTGAATCTCAAGGTGATTTCGAATACCCGAAACTGATGATTAAATGATGACTTGGTGATTTTTGATTTGTAATCTGGATTTCGTGTTAGTTTTTCGTTCAAATTATAGGGTTTTTGAGTTGATTTTTGATTTTTAATATGGATTTCGGGGTAGTTTTTCGTTCAAATTGTAACATTTTCGAGGTGATTTCCGATATTTAATCCTGATTTCGTGTTAGTTTTTCGTTCAAATTATAGGATTTTTAAGTTGATTTCTGATTTGTAATCTGGATTTCGTGTTAGTTTTTCGTTCAAATTATAGGATTTTTGAGTTGATTTCTGATTTGTAATCTTGATTTCGTGTTAGTTTTTCGTTCAAATTATAGGATTTTTAAGTTGATTTCTGATTTGTAATCTTGATTTCGTGTTAGGTTTTCGTTCAAATTGTAGGATTTTCGAGCTGATTTTCTGATTTGTAATCTTGATTTCGTGTTAGTTTTTCGTTCAAATTATAGGATTTTTGAGTTGATTTCTGATTTGTAATCGGGATTTCGTGTTAGTTTTTCGTTCAAATTATAGGATTTTTAAGTTGATTTCTGATTTGTAATCTTGATTTCGTGTTAGGTTTTCGTTCAAATTGTAGGATTTTCGAGCTGATTTTCTGATTTGTAATCTTGATTTCGTGTTAGTTTTTCGTTCAAATTATAGGATTTTTGAGTTGATTTCTGATTTGTAATCGGGATTTCGTGTTAGTTTTTCGTTCAAATTATAGGATTTTTAAGTTGATTTCTGATTTGTAATCGGGATTTCGTGTTAGTTTTTCGTTCAAATTATAGGATTTTTAAGTTGATTTCTGATTTGTAATCTTGATTTCGTGTTAGGTTTTCGTTCAAATTGTAGGATTTTCGAGCTGATTTTCTGATTTGTAATCTTGATTTCGTGTTAGTTTTTCGTTCAAATTATAGGATTTTTGAGTTGATTTCTGATTTGTAATCGGGATTTCGTGTTAGTTTTTCGTTCAAATTATAGGATTTTTGAGTTGATTTCTGATTTGTAATCTTGATTTCGTGTTAGTTTTTCGTTCAAATTATAGGATTTTTAAGTTGATTTCTGATTTGTAATCTTGATTTCGTGTTAGGTTTTCGTTCAAATTGTAGGATTTTCGAGCTGATTTTCTGATTTGTAATCTTGATTTCGTGTTAGTTTTTCGTTCAAATTATAGGATTTTTGAGTTGATTTCTGATTTGTAATCGGGATTTCGTGTTAATTTTTCGTTCAAATTATAGGATTTTTGAGTTGATTTCTGATTTGTAATCGGGATTTCGTGTTAGTTTTTCGTTCAAATTATAGGATTTTTGAGTTGATTTCTGATTTGTAATCGGGATTTCGTGTTAGTTTTTCGTTCAAATTATAGGATTTTTGAGTTGATTTCTGATTTGTAATCGGGATTTCGTGTTAGTTTTTCGTTCAAATTATAGGATTTTTGAGTTGATTTCTGATTTGTAATCTGGATTTCGTGTTAGTTTTTCGTTCAAATTATAGGATTTTTGAGTTGATTTCTGATTTGTAATCTTGATTTCGTGTTAGTTTTTCGTTCAAATTATAGGATTTTTAAGTTGATTTCTGATTTGTAATCTTGATTTCGTGTTAGGTTTTCGTTCAAATTGTAGGATTTTCGAGCTGATTTTCTGATTTGTAATCTTGATTTCGTGTTAGTTTTTCGTTCAAATTATAGGATTTTTGAGTTGATTTCTGATTTGTAATCGGGATTTCGTGTTAGTTTTTCGTTCAAATTATAGGATTTTTAAGTTGATTTCTGATTTGTAATCTTGATTTCGTGTTAGGTTTTCGTTCAAATTGTAGGACTTTCGAGCTGATTTTCTGATTTGTAATCTTGATTTCGTGTTAGTTTTTCGTTCAAATTATAGGATTTTTGAGTTGATTTCTGATTTGTAATCGGGATTTCGTGTTAGTTTTTCGTTCAAATTATAGGATTTTTAAGTTGATTTCTGATTTGTAATCTTGATTTCGTGTTAGGTTTTCGTTCAAATTGTAGGATTTTCGAGCTGATTTTCTGATTTGTAATCTTGATTTCGTGTTAGTTTTTCGTTCAAATTATAGGATTTTTGAGTTGATTTCTGATTTGTAATCGGGATTTCGTGTTAGTTTTTCGTTCAAATTATAGGATTTTTAAGTTGATTTCTGATTTGTAATCTTGATTTCGTGTTAGGTTTTCGTTCAAATTGTAGGATTTTCGAGCTGATTTTCTGATTTGTAATCTTGATTTCGTGTTAGTTTTTCGTTCAAATTGTAGGATTTTCGAGCTGATTTTCTGATTTGTAATCTTGATTTCGTGTTAGTTTTTCGTTCAAATTATAGGATTTTTGAGTTGATTTCTGATTTGTAATCGGGATTTCGTGTTAGTTTTTCGTTCAAATTATAGGATTTTTAAGTTGATTTCTGATTTGTAATCTTGATTTCTTGTTAGGTTTTCGTTCAAATTGTAGGATTTTCGAGCTGATTTTCTGATTTGTAATCGGGATTTCGTGTTAGTTTTTCGTTCAAATTATAGGATTTTTAAGTTGATTTCTGATTTGTAATCTTGATTTCGTGTTAGGTTTTCGTTCAAATTATAGGATTTTCGAGTTGATTTCTGATTTGCAATCTTGATTTCGTGTTAGTTTTTCGTTCAAATTATAGGATTTTTAAGTTGATTTCTGATTTGTAATCTTGATTTCGTGTTAGTGTTTCGTTCAAATTATAGGATTTTTGAGTTGATTTCTGATTTGTAATCTTGATTTCGTGTTAGTTTTTCGTTCAAATTATAGGATTTTTAAGTTGATTTCTGATTTGTAATCTTGATTTCGTGTTAGTGTTTCGTTCAAATTATAGGATTTTTGAGTTGATTTCTGATTTGTAATCGGGATTTCGTGTTAGTTTTTCGTTCAAATTATAGGATTTTTGAGTTGATTTCTGATTTGTAATCGGGATTTCGTGTTAGTTTTTCGTTCAAATTATAGGATTTTTAAGTTGATTTCTGATTTGTAATCTTGATTTCGTGTTAGGTTTTCGTTCAAATTGTAGGATTTTCGAGCTGATTTTCTGATTTGTAATCTTGATTTCGTGTTAGTTTTTCGTTCAAATTATAGGATTTTTAAGTTGATTTCTGATTTGTAATCTTGATTTCGTGTTAGGTTTTCGTTCAAATTGTAGGATTTTCGAGCTTATTTTCTGATTTGTAATCTTGATTTCGTGTTAGTTTTTCGTTCAAATTATAGGATTTTTGAGTTGATTTCTGATTTGTAATCGGGATTTCGTGTTAGTTTTTCGTTCAAATTATAGGATTTTTGAGTTGATTTCTGATTTGTAATCGGGATTTCGTGTTAGTTTTTCGTTCAAATTATAGGATTTTTAAGTTGATTTCTGATTTGTAATCTTGATTTCGTGTTAGGTTTTCGTTCAAATTGTTGGATTTTCGAGCTGGTTTTCTGATTTGTAATCTTGATTTCGTGTTAGTTTTTCGTTCAAATTATAGGATTTTTGAGTTGATTTCTGATTTGTAATCGGGATTTCGTGTTAGTTTTTCGTTCAAATTATAGGATTTTTAAGTTGATTTCTGATTTGTAATCTTGATTTCGTGTTAGGTTTTCGTTCAAATTGTAGGATTTTCGAGCTGATTTTTTGATTTGTAATCTTGATTTCGTGTTAGTTTTTCGTTCAAATTATAGGATTTTTAAGTTGATTTCTGATTTGTAATCTTGATTTCGTGTTAGGTTTTCGTTCAAATTGTAGGATTTTCGAGCTGATTTTCTGATTTGTAATCTTGATTTCGTGTTAGTTTTTCGTTCAAATTATAGGATTTTTGAGTTGATTTC